>NW_003852418.1:9834089-9934111 GCF_000181295.1 Otolemur garnettii | reverse complement strand
CATCCACCCACCCACTCATTCACACATCCATCCATCCATCCATTCACCCATCCATCCACCCACCCACTCATTCACACATCCATCCGTCCATCCATTCATCCATCCATCCACCCACTCATTTACACATCCATCCATCCATCCACCTATCCATTCACCCATCCATCCACCCACTCATTTGCACATCCGTCCATCCATCCACCCACCCATTCATTCACACATCCATTCATCCATTCACCCATCCATCCACCTACTCACTCATTTATACATCTATTCATCCATCCATCCATCCATCCATTCACCCATCCATCTACCTACCCACTCATTCACATATCCGTCCATCATCCACCCCCACTCATTCACACATCCATCCATATATCTATCCATTCACCCATCCATCTGCCTACCCACTCATTCACATATCTGTCCATTCATCCATCCACCCCCACTCATTCACACATCCATCCATCTGTCCAGTCAACCAAACATTGCTGAGTATCAGGTCAAATGGACATAGCCATGAACTAACAGACAAAAGTCCCTGTCCTCATGGAGTTGATAATCTATGGGGTTGCCAGTCCATAAGCAAGGTAATAAGTAAATAAAATAGAAGAATGTTGAATAGAGGCAAGTATAATGGACAAAAATAACGCAGGCAAGTGAAATAGAGAGTGCATGTGTGCGAGTGTGTGTGCACATTCTACGTTGGGCGATCAGGGAAGGCCTCACTGAGCAGCTGACATTTGAGAAAAGACCTGGATCAGTGGTGGGAGAAGGCCACATGGGCAGGATATTCGGGGAACGGGCATTCCAGATAGAGGAAACAGCAAGTGCAAAGGCCCTGAGGTCAGATTGTGCCTGGTGTGCTTGAGGAACAGCAAAGAGGCTGGTGTGGCTGAAAGGGAGTTAGCAAAGCAGGGGGCATGAGGGCAAGACATAATTGGGGTCAGGCCAGGCAGGGCCTGTGATGACTGGCTTGAGGTGTGGGGGTACTGAGAGGAGGAGGGGCAGGAGTTGTCACAGGTTTTCCAGAGCCTCTCCGGCTGCAGGTGGAGGAGGGATTACAGAACACCAGGGAGGTGTAGGGGCTAGAGTGCTGGGATTCGGTTTCTACTCAGAAGAGGGAGACTGTGGTCTGAGTGTGTCCCTCCAAATCCATGTTGAAATCCTAACCCACAAGGCATTAGGACATGGGGTCTTTCGGAGATGACCTGGCTTCACAAATAGGATGAGTGACCTTATAAAAGAGACCCCTTCTGACAAGTGACAACAGAGTAAGAAGGTACCATTCTGTGAATAAGAAAGCAGGCCCTCGCTGGACACCAAATCTACAGGCACCTTGACTTTGGACTCCTTGTTCTCTGGAACTGTGAGAAATTTCCATTGTATAAAAGCCACCCAGCTTATGGCATTTTGTTATAGCAGCCTGTACAGGCAGAGACAGCGGGCAGCATGATTTACTGCTGGGGAGAAACTGGAATGTGTGAGAACCAAGACCAACTGGGAGAAGCCAGAAAGACACCGGATCACTTTATACTTTGTCTCGGGCCAAATCCCAGAACTGTAATGTGACCCTAAGTTGCCCCCGCCTCACCTCCCCTGGCCTGGTGGCTGGGAAGGAGAAAGGACATGGGGGAAGGGGACACTGAAAAGCATGAATTTCCTGCTTGCCCGAATTCAAGGACCAGATCAGTCCACAGTCTGACGGATGCTCATAGTTGTAGGACTGGGATGTCCCGGACAGTGAAGACAGTCTGTCCTTCCTGTGTCTCCAGGACCTGGGATGAGCTGACACTGCCTTGTACAGGCTGTGCCAAGTAAGGGGTCTGGAAGCTGCATCTTTCCCCACTCCCACTGCCTCCAGGGTAAAGAGCTGCAGCAACCCCCACCCCTCGGCAGCCCCCTCCCCGCCCCCCGCAGCTGCTGGGTAATTCCTCAGCCCCTGGCATGTGTCTGCTCAGACACCGTAATCCCCAGACCTCCAGGGACTCCACTGTCAGTTGGGCCTGATCAGAGAAAGAGGGAGGAGGAGAGGCAGGGTGAGAAAGAGGAGAAGACAGGGAATGGAAAATACCTGGAGGCCCTGGGAAATCCACCCCCACCAGCTGTCAGGCCCTGATGCACCGTGACAGGCCTCCCAGGCTCAGCGTCTGCCGTCTACTCCACAGACATTGATGGAGGGCCCACCGCAGGGGCCACAGCTGGGCGTCCCAGACTCGGATCCAGCCCACAGGTGTGTGCAAGGGCCAGGGCACGTTCTACACTTCCAATAACTCTAAGTCAGGACAGACACGGTCCTGCCCTGTGGCCTGCCCTCAATTGCCTGCAGAGCCTGGTATCCACCTGCTGTGACTGAAGAGGCTCTTGCCAGAACCACTCCAGGAGGCCTGTGTCCACCCACTGGCCAGAAGATCCAGAAAGCCCGGTCCCCAGCGCCTCTGCCAATTACATCGCTAGTCCTAAAAGCCCAGTTCTGGGAAACAGTCCCCTGCCAGGAAGCTTCAGCTGACAAGGTATTGATCAGCCCATTGGTCGATCAGGGCTGGGTCTCTCCAGGCTTCCTGCAAGACCTCAGTGACCCTGGCTCCCAGAGCTTGTCCTCCCAGGGCCAGGCACAGGGAGAAGAGGACCCAGGCTCTGCTCTGTCACCTTCTTAGTACTACCAACTGGTGTCCTCACTTTTCTACTTTTATTATAGGTGACAATTGCAGTTAATACCCCATACCTTCCAAAAGCCTGGAGGCCTCTCAGGAGTTGGCCCCATCCTGCCTCTGTCCCCTTTGGCCCCACAGTTTGTCTCCACATGTGGTCCCAGGGAGACTTAGCACCTCCTCAGGTCCTGTCCCTCTTGCTCCAGAATAGCCTGGATCACATGTCACTCACAGTAAAAGCCAGACCCTTACCTGGGCCCTCCTCGGCCCACCTTGCACCCCAGAGGGGGATTTCTGCAGTTCCCCTGCCCGAGCTGTGCCCTTTGCTGCAGCCCCTGTCCTTACCACACCATGCCCCATAATCCCAGGTCTCTGCACTGGCCGCCTTCCCTACAGGTCTCCGGAAACCTCCCTGTTACCTTCTGTCTCCCCTCCCTGCCACGTGTTTTCTCTTTCTAAGATTTACCTCACTCCAAATTTATATTTTGTGTTTAACCACTTACTTCTTCAATGTCTGTCTCCAGTCTGGACATGTAAACTCCAGAGGAACAGGAATTTCTACCATATTTTTTTCCCCTGCCATGTTCACGCAGGGCCTAGGCAGCCCCTGGCCCTTGGTGGGGGCTCAGTAGACAATGCCGAGTACAGGATGGAAGGAAAAGTCACAGGAGGGAGGCCGGAGCCTGAGGGGCAGCCTTGGGGCCAGGACCCAGGAGTAGAACCACTTTGGATGCAGTCAGCGCCCCCCAGTGGCTTCACATCTTACGCATTCATTCATTCCCCTAAACAGGTCTTTACTGAGCACCTAGTATGAGCCAGCAACTATCATGGGTTGTAGGAGGAAGTGTTGGGAAGAAAAATAATTCTCCTTTGCTCTCTAAGAGTCTCCGGCTGAGTCTAAGAATTAAACTGACATGAGACTAACAGGACAAGCACACAGGCTTTATTGCTTTCTTACCCATAGGGGAGAGTGGAGACTCAAGGAAGTTACCAGAGCAGAAACGTTTTATACTTTCGGACAACAAAATGATAGATTTGTAAAAAAGAAATGACGAGGCAGTGAGGTTTGTGCTGGGGTCAGGAATCGTGGGGAAGTAACTAGAAGACGTAGAGAGGGAAGTAAAGCTGGTGGAAGAGAAGGGGCCCTGAGGCGGGGTGTGTGTGCGGATCCATCACTGATAAGGGTGTTCCCCTCCTTCTGGTACCAAGGAAGTGCCAAACTCGTGGGGAATTTTCTGGCCTGTGCTTGGTTGGAACAGGATGTCAGAGAGCCCCTGCCTGCATCGGTTGCTTCTCAAGTACCTTCAGCTCAAAATAGTCAACATACCAAAGAGGCATACTCTGGGGTGGCGAGTCCTGAACTCCATCCTCAAAAACAGTGAGCAAGGTAGACAAAAATCCCAGCGTCCTGGGACTTACATTTCACAGCAGTTGTCAGACAATGATCAAGAAGGGAAAGACCTGGTTTGTTTGATGGTGACAGAAGCCAGGAAGAGGACAGGGTAAGGGACTGGTGGGGAGGAGGTAGCAGGGGCCAGGATGGGACTTCAAGGAAGGCCTCACTCAGAATGAACATGAATCAGGGCCCAAAGGGGGATGTTGAATCCTCCCAGCAACCCTATGAGGGGCACTATTATTATCCTTATTTTCTACTCCAGGCTCAGAGAGGTTTAGTAACTTGCCTGAGGACACACAGCTGCTATGCAGGTGACCAGGGTTCCCATCCCTGCAGTTGGGCCCTTGACTGTAACTCTGCTCCCTGTCTCACCGGGGCCCTGGGTCACCCTGGTCTGGGGGTGTCCTGGACTGCGTTTTCCACCCCAGCTGCGAAGGCCTGTGACAGCGGCATAGGCGGGACCCCCGGCCTCCTCTTGGGCTTTCAATCTCCTCCACCCTCCCAACCTTGTAACAGCAGTGAGAAAAGACAACGTCTAGCACAGCAAGAATTCATTTCAATATTAATTCTGAAACCCTGTTTTCAGTGGATAGTTAAATTACTTTTTAATTACAAACAGAAGATCTGTGCATTCCCTCTGGGTGAGTGCGGGCGGGCGGGTGGTGTGGCGGAGAGAAACTGATGCAGATCCAGAGGAACAGAATGTCGGAGCTGGCATTTCCCGGTCAGCCCCAGCAAGTCAGACTCCATAAAGGCCACCCTGCTGGGGACCAGAAAATGGTCCCTCCTTGTCACATCCAAAGGCCGTGAGCAGGCATCCAGGTGACCCACCTGCCAGTCACAGACAAACCCTGGAGGTGTCCTGAGGGCTCTGCTCACGTGGGCAGCGCAGCCCCTCTGACAGCTACCTACTTCTGAGCCTTGCTACCGCTCAAAAAGGAGGCAGCCATGTCCCCCAAACAAGGACAAGGATTCCCTCCAGGTCAGCCCTGCACATCAGCAGTTACACAGCCTGAGCATTAAGGAGCTTCCATTTTTAAAGTAACCCCCAGTGGCTCAGCGCCCATAGCTCAGTGGTTAGGGCACCAGCCACATACACCGGGGCTGGTGGGCCCAGGCCTGCCAAACAACAATGACAACTGCAACAAAAAAATAGCTGGACTTTGTGGCAGGTGCCTGTAGTCCCAGCTACTTGGGAGACTGAGGCAAGAGAATCATTTGAGCCCAAGAGGTTGAGGTTGCTGTGAGTTGTGATGCCACAGCACTCTACTGAGGGTGACATAATGAGACTCCGTCTGAAAAAAAATAATAATAAAAATAGGGTGACCCTGACCCCATCGAGCACAGCAAGGCGTCAGCCACTGCTGCGCCCCCGTGGAGGCCCCCAAAGAGGGCAGCTGCCACCAAGCACTTCCCAGGTGCCTCCTCTATACCCTCACAAGACCCCAGGCTCTCTCACCTCACTGCTTATTCATTTGTTCCTTCATTTTTTCTTTCATTCATCCGTTCGACAAATGCAGACGGGTCCTCCTCCCTACCCCAGACAGGCAGGGATAGCAACAGCTCGCTCAAGGGACGGCTCAAAAAGGAAGCAGCTATGTCCCCCAAACAAGGACAAGGATTCCCTCCAGGTCAGCCCTGCAGACTGACTGTGTGAGTCCATTAGTCTCATTATGGACTAATGAGACCATTAGTGGGAGTACCTGGCATGGCCTGGCTCACCTGGTGTGTCTATGGCCTGGGCTCTCTCTGGGTACAGATGAAGCCATGGAGGGGCTGAGTGGGGGGACATGATAAGGTTCAGATTCAGGGGAACCCCTACAACTGTGTGTAGAGTGGGGTGCGGGCAGCAAGGGCAGGAGCAGGAGCCCAGGAGGACCTAGCAGAGGAGGGAGCAGAGCGGCTGAGGTCAGAGCTGGGGTGGCAGAGCCCAGACATGGTCCTGCCCCACCTCCCTCCACGGCTGGGCCTGTGCTCACTGCCCTGACCCAGGCCGACTCTGCCCACCCAGGGTGGGCACCACAGCCCTCTGTGACTCTATCAGCCCATTTGGGCCCGGAACAGGAGCCTGGCCTCATGATCCCAGACAGCCCTCAAGCCACTCTCCCCAGAGTGGCAGCTGCTGGGGGGCTCCCCTTCCAGTTGGAGGACTCCCTATTCCCAGAATCCAGCTGCTCCTCGAAGTGCAGCAGCACAAGCCTGGGGTCTGGTTACACCCTCCCGGGTAGGAGACACCATAAGATGCTTCTTGTCCATGAAACTCCCCAAAGCTTTGAGCTGGCCCCACGAGAGGAAGAAGAGAGCTGATTCTACTCCCTCTAAGTCCCAGACTTTATGGAGAAATGTCAGGATCTCTGCTCCAAAGAAGCCTCAGTTTTCTCATCAGCTAAATGGGCTTATGAAGGTCAAGAGTCGCGCAGAAGCAAACAGGAGCGAGTTCTGCCCATCTCAGAAGGTGACATCCCTCCTGCTACCGCATCAGTCACTGTTTCCTCGCCCTGTGCTACAGCTGCAGAAGAGCAGGGACCTCGCCTATCACATCTGCTGCTGGATTCCCTGTGTCTGGAATGGCAGTCCTGGCTCACAGTAGGATCTGAAAGTATTTGTCAAATGAATGAATGAATGGGGAGGAGAATGAATGAATCAATGGTATTACATGACCTTGGCCCTGCTCCTTGTCTGGACTCATAGCATCACCCTGCCCTAACTCAGACCCTCTGGCCTCTGCAGTTTCTCCAGCACTAGGGGCTCCCACCTTAAGGCCTGCCCCGAGCAATTCTCCTGCCTAAGGGTCCTCAGGGCTGCTACCCTGACCCTGCCCGGTTCTCAGTGATATCACCATCTCAGGCCTGCCCTGAGCCCCTGCCTAGACCAATCCCACCTTCCAGCACTTCCTTTCCTCCCCTCCACCTTCCCTGTTCTGTTTTCTGCAAGGCACTCAGCGCCTTCTAATACATGCCTCTGTTTTGCCTACTATCACAGGCCCCAAAGCTGCCAGGGCAGAGATTGCTGTCTGGTCTGTTCTCAGCCATGTCCCCAGCACCTAGGACCGTGAGTGGCTGGCACAGGACAGGTGCTCAGCACCTATTTACTCCGTGAATGAGGGAACACAATCAGCCACAGGGTGTCCTCCACCCCCTAGCCAGGCTAGGATAAGCAGAAAGGGCTTTCAGGCTGAGAGAACTTGAGAGGGGATCCATGGAGGCAGTATCTTTATGAGAGAGAATTCCAGGTAGGGTTAAATACTCAAACCAAAGGCTGTTTGGGGGACCTGGAACAGGCCCAGTCTCGGTTTGTTTCTGTTTTCATCTGTGTGTGTGCACACGCGTGCACCGTGCTTTCCAAGGTGTTTACGTCTTATGCAGGCTGGTGACAGTGCTTTGGTAATTAATTCAATGTTTTATTCATCCTTGAATTCTTTAAAGCTGCAAATCAAACCGTCACTGGGTGCTTTGCTAACTGCGTTCCAGGCTCAAGTGTCACAAAGTAACCGCGCTCTTTTGCATACCAAGCAGACCTCTCTCAGTCCCAAGGAAAGGAATTTCTCCTGGTGTTCATTGCTCTAATTGCATCCACGGAGAGGCAGAGCAAATATGTTTCCTTTCCCATTTGCATTATGCAAAACTTTAATCTCCCCAAGTGTCCTAAAGCCCTGTGAATGATTCACAGCCTCCCGATGCCAGGAAATGCACTGTTTGATCTGCCAATCCATATAAATTAGATTTATTGGGGGGGGAATAAAGGAGGCTTGATACTATAAACTATTGGGAAATAATCACCCATGCACATGTGTGCCCCATAAATTTGCTACTTAGGAGAAAAATGGGACAGCTGACCAAGCACATGCTGCTGGATTTATGTCCTCAGGGCCATGATCAAAATGAGGGGGTTGGTGGATCTCAGTCTTTGGCGGACTCTGTGCTGCCTGGGGCGGGGCCCACACTTTTTGAAGCCAGGGGTAACCTGGCCAGAGAAAGTCCCTGGGAGGAGAGCCGGGTAACAGGGTGCTCAGGACTGTGACCAGGGCCCCGTATAAGGAACGCTGGCTCTGTCCTCTGTGTTGAGAATTTGAGCAGATAATTTACCTTCCCTGAGCTTGACTTTCTTCAGCTGCTATTGGGAACACACACTTAACCAACCACACGTCCTGACTGGATGCCTTATCGGAGTTTGTACTGAATGCCTTCTCTGTGGCAGGCCCTGGCCTATGCTCTGCACCCGGTGTGAGATAAGCAGGACTCCTCTGCCTGCACCCACAGTCTGTTCTGTTACTGAGCAGACTTTATAATGTAAAAAGCACCAGAACACTGTACCATCTGAGCCCTGCAAGGTGTGGGTTATGATCCCCATTTATACATTTATAGGCCCAGGAGGAGGCGCAGAGACTTGCTCAGTCTCAGACCCAGGGGTGGTGGCTGGGCATGCACTTGGCCCTGGTCCTGTGCTGAATCCCAGGGCAATGCCCCCCCCCCATCCCTTCACTGCAGCCAAGAGGCCTTTGCAAGCCTGTGACTTAATGCCTCTTCAGGGCATCTGAGTCCCACGAGTCCCTCCCATCCCATCACCATCACTTTATGTTCTTGGTTGGAGAGACTTCCTGGGGTAAAGGATTTTGTGCAAGGACATTTCTTGTTGACATCTACATGTCTCACCTAAAGAGAAATCATACATGTCCAGTGGCGCAAATCAGTTCTTCAGATGAGGTCTCAGAGGTGGCAGGATTTGGAAAAAGTGGGACAGGCAAGTTTAGAGCCGAATCTAATCACGGGGAGCTTCTGTTCCTTCTTTGTCATTTTCCTTGAATATTTATGGCGTGCCCTCTGTGCTGGGCGCTGTGCTGTGTCCTCAAGCCACAGCAGTGGACCAGTCCCTGCCCGCATGGACCTGGCCTTCTACTGAGCAGACGGAAGTCAGCTGCCATGCACACAAGATGATCTGAGATTTGATAGGAGCTATATGAAGGCAATTAGATGAGAGAATGTGACGGGGGGGGGGGGATTCTCCAAGTTTGAGTTCCCCAGAAGAAGACTCTGGGCAAGGATTCAAGGGCAAGCAGTTTGTTGGGAAGGTGATCCAGGCAACCCTGAGGAGGGAGCGGAGAAAGGAGACGGGACAGGGAGCTTAGCCAAGGCACTGCAGTGGCCACAGTGGGCAGCGGGACTTGGTCCTGGGGGCCACTCCAGGAAGGAGGCCAGAACATGAGGCTCAGAGCCATCCTGCTGGGGCGTGAGGGGCCTGGGGCATTTTCCATCACTACTGAGAGTCATGATGGAGAGCTGTCCCTGCAGGGCGACACACGTTGGCCTTTCTAACCCACCGGAAGGCAGAACGGCCTCCCCTGGTTCCGAGGAGACAGGTTCAGGCACAGAGATACAGCTGGAAATGTGCTGAGTACACGGCAAACTCTGGGCTTCGTGGGAAGGGACAAACAGCATCCGCCACTGGGATCCACGTCAGATAGCCCCGGTGACAGGGCATCCACGCTGCTGAATTGCACGTGCTAACTTGGCTGGGGATAGCGCCCTGCTGTTTGGTCACACCCCATCTAGATGTTGTTGTTGCTGTGAAGTTAATTTTTTAGATGAGATGAACATCTAAAATTAAAATCAGAAGATTTTAAGCCAACCGAATTATCCTCCACGAGGGTGTGTACAGCATGCCATCAGCTGAAGGCCTGGACAGAGGAAGCTGAGGTCCCTCTCAGCAGTTCTCAACCTGTGGGTCGCGACCCCTTTGTAACAGTGAAAATACATCCTGCATGTCAGATATTTACATTAGGATTCATAGCAGTAGCAAAATTACAGTTACAAAGTAGCAACCAAAATAATTGGGGGTCAGCACAACATGAGGAACTGTATTAAAGGGTCGTGGCTTTAGGAGGCATTAGGAAGGTTGAGAACCACTGCTCTAGGAAATTCTCCCTCCAAAGTATAAGGTAGAAAGTCTGCCTCTGGACGTAACATTGACCCTGGCAGAGTTCAGACTCCCCATATCATGTGAGCCAATTCCTTAAATCTCTCTCTCATATATATGAGAAAGAGAGAATATACATATAGTCTGCTGTATTTCTATATATATTCTAATCACCTTTCTGGATAGATAGGGGACAGAAGGCAGCCCACCCTATCTATAGGTTCTGGTCCCTGGGCTTAACCAACCACAGATGGCAAATACATCTGGGTGTGGAAACTTCAAGTATGGCACCTTCAGGTGTGGAGTGCTGACACAGCCTCAGGATGACTGCTGCGCTCAGATTTTGGTGTCTGCGGGAGGTCCTGGAACCAATCCCTCACAGATACTAGGAGATGACTATATATATTTATTTTTTTCTCTCTCTATGTATGTACACACACACATATATAGATACACACACAGTGTTGCTTCCGCTTCTCTGAAGAGCACTGATGAATATAGTCTCCATGTGGGGGTGACAGCAGATGAGCTAGGACTGGAAGGATGGAAAGGAGCCAGACTCAAGAAGACCTGGGAAGAAGGCATTTCAGTCCCAGGATATGCAAAGGCCCTGAGGTGGGTACGTGCTCATTGCACAGTGGGCAGGGAGCAAGGTGTGCAAGAGGGCAGGGCCCGGATCACATAGAGTTGTGTGAGCCACGTGGGGTTTGGATTTTATCCCATAAGTGATGGGAAGTCATAGGTTTCCAAAGAGAGATGTAATCTCAGCTGCGTTTATCATGCTCGCCCTGGAGCTAGAAGGAGGCTGGCTCCCGGGAACAGGTGCAGGGCGGGAAGGGCTGTCTCAATCTCAAGACCAGAGCTGATGATGGTTGGACAAGGGAGGAAAGGAGGGGGTACTGAGCAGCCAATGGAGCTTGGGGGGCATGTTTCCCCCAGGCCGGGCTCCAGGGTAAGGGACAAGCTTCACTGGACTAGATTGTCTTTTGGGTGTGGGTATCAGGGCTGGGAAGACCCACTAAGCGCACAGGCCCCCTCCCTCTGCAGCATGGGCCTCAAGAGCAGCACCTCGTGCCCAGGGCCCTGGTGTGCAGGATGGGGACAGCACCCAAGAGGTCAGCAAGATCTAAAGAGGGGGGCAGAGGCCAAAGACAGAACCAGAATCCACAGTCCTATGGGGGCCAGCAACAGAGGGGCCCCGTCAGACCAGGGAGAACACCCACATATAATTCAGAGACAGGCGAGACTGACTGCTGGAATTTTCTCTGCCCATGCTGCCATTTCCTGGGGTACAGAATGGACACTCAGGAGTTCACTGTCGAAAACAACAGGAATAAGGAATAAGGAACATCCCTATACCTGGCTCCTCCAGCACGTCTGTTCTGGGGAAGATCCTGGGCCTGGATTCTGTGCAGAGGTTTGGGAGATTCGAAGGCTTGTGGGAATCCCACATACACACACTGCACACAAGTACACACATCCACATACATGTAAACACACATGCATGCACAGGTACGTGCATATAAACACCTGCACATAGCATACACAAATGCACGTAAACACACATGTGTACACATATGCACGTAAATGCACAAACACACACAGATACACACAGACACAAATGTACAGAAACACACACATCCATCCATGAGTGGGACTATCATGTATTCATGTCTGTAATTAAGCCCAGGGCCCTTCCTGCCCCAAACATTTCTCTCTGGGACTTGGATTGTAGATGAAGCAGGATTCTTGCAGAGTCAGACGCCCTGGATCCCTCCCTCTCCCACAGAGGTTAGCACTGGGGTACTAAGGCTTTATCTGGGAGAGGAGAGCTGAGAGGGAAGGAGCGCCAGGCACGCTGTTCCCCACTGAGGTATTTCGGACTTAACCTGGGTCATGAGTGAGTACAGAGTGGAGCCCACACAGCCTCCTTCTCGCCACGTGTGTTGGTGGACAGAAGCATGTCACCTGTCCACTGGTTACGTTCTCGGAGGCCATTACCAAGCTCTGGGTTCCAGGGAGCTCTGGAGGTCATCATGGTGTTCTGAGATACTTTGAGCTCTCACCTTCTGGGCACACAGCCAGGTGGGGACACGCAACTAATTCTAACCAAAGAGCTATGAGCACCGGGCCTTGACACCCACAGGCTGGGGCACCCAATGGGCATCTCCTCACCAGCACCACCACCACCACCAAGCTCTTTCTCTTTCGACCAAGGCCACAGTGAAAAGTGGGGGGCACTGAGCAGAGCTCCCAGCTGACCCTCTAACCCTAACCCTAACCTTTTGGTCAGGATCCCATGGGGTCCAGAGACCACTACTGCAGCATGACCCAGCCTGCCCGGACTGGCACATCCAAGTGTTCAAACCACCCGAGTCCCCAATAGAAGGACAGGGACCTTTGCTGGTGCGCCCCACACCTTCCAGACTCCTGCTGTTTCCCGTAATTCACATAATACCTATGACAAATAAGTTTATTCTCCATCTAACAAAGGAGGAAATAACAATAGCATTCACTGAGCATTTAAAGTGGGGCAGGCACTTGCTGAGCACTTTAACAAATTGATTTTCAAGCCTCACAGTAACCCTGGCAGGGAGGTACATTTAATCATTCTCATTTTACAGATAAGAAAACCTCCCTTCAGAGTGGCCACGTCTTAGACCACACAGCAAGTGGCAGAGTTGGAACCAAAGTGCTTCTGACCCCTCGTTTGGGGTTCGCGCTGAAGTCACCATGCGGTGTTGGTGGGACACTGCGGGCTGGGGCCGGTGTGTGGGGAGCAGATGCCCAGGGGCTGTATGTTCTGTCCCCTCTGCCACATCCACCCCGAGGGCCCTGCCCAGGGGGTGCCACTTCAGGACCTGGTACAGACAAATCCTGCAGTTCCTGTGGGTGGAGCGGTGGTGATGGCCCTGGGCAGAGGCTCCGTGTGGCCGGCAGAACCCCTCCCCCTCTGCACGTCCAGCAGACACCATTGTCCTTCCATCTCCATGTCCATGGTCCCTCTTCTGAGTAAAGCCCATAGATTCTGCCTGATCAGCTCCTCAAGTGAAATTCCTGGTGACTCTGGGAGCAGCCTCCTCACCAGCATTGCCCTGGAGTATGGGGGCGGAAGACGCAGATGAGGACACCTCTCTGTAAAATCAGTGGATGCAACTGGTCCCCGGGGCCTGAGGCTCACCCGGCAGGGCTTGGCTTCCGCAAAGGGCCTGGACTCTAGACTTTTGGAGTCACCTCCAAGTGAGAAACCTCAGGCTACGCACAGCCGGTGACCCTCCCTGGGCGGTCGCTGGGGCCTGGCGCTGATCAGTTTTGCCTGCCAGTACCCTCCAATCAAGGAGGAACATGCTGCTACACGCCATGCTACAGACAGGGAAACTGAGGCACAGGGAAGTCCAGTGACATGCTTAGGAGTCCAAACCCAGGAATTCTGGCCACAAAGCTCACAAGGTCCAATTGTACATCTTTCCATGTCCCTCCACCCCGGTCCTCGTGCCTGTGTGCACCTGGGATTAACACATTTTTGGAAAATCACTGTGGCCAGGTGCAATGGCTCACACCTGTAATCCCAGCACTTGGGAGGCTGAGGCATGTGGATTGCTTGAGCTCAGGAGTTCAAGGCCAGGCTGAGCAAGAGCAAGACTCTGTTTCTAAAAAACAGGTGGGCGTTGTGGCGGGTGCCTATAGTCCCAGCTACTCAGGAGGCTGAGGCAAGAGAATTGCTTGAGCCCCAGAGTTTGAGGCTGCTGTGAGCTGTGAAGGCACAGACTCTACTGAGGGTGACATAGTGAGACTCTGTCTCAAAAAGAAAAAAAAAAAATCACTGTGCTACTGATTTTCTGAACAGCACCCCCCAGAAAGGGTTCATTTGTTCCTTTAAACACTTTGGCCAGCCCACAGCTCTCAGGAGAGAAGCATCCTGGGCCTTTCTTCAGTGGCTCCTGTTCTCAGCGGTCCGGAGGCCCAAGGCTTGGGGGTGAGGACCTGGGACAGGATGTCTGGGCTCAGTCCTGCTCTAATGTCCTCAATGTCATGATGCTGGGGGATCCCCTTCACCCCCACAGTGCAGAGTGACAACAGTGACCCCTACAGAGCTGCTGGGGGGTTAATGAGGTGATGAGAACAATGTTAATTCCACACATCATATTGTCTCTTCTGTCCCAGCTGGGCACTGGGGTCCACCCAGGCTACTCGGGAGGAGGGGCCAGATTCCCCGTGATTCCCTTTCTGGCTCAGACAGTCTCACTTCCACCACCAGGCAGGTCAGACATTCTCACTTCTAACTTCTGAGCCTTCATCACTGCACAGGATGAGACATTCTGAGCCTCTGCCATCGGGAGAGACCCAGATGGAACAGAGGAGGTTGCGTGGGTGATAGCATCAGGGTGTTCCCGGTCCCTTTTTATAGCTGAGTCTCAGCAAACAGGGCACAGGTCCGACTCAGTCCCTGCCAGGACCCAGAAGTGGCAGCCCCTCACAGCCCCTCCAGGCCTCAGCACCCCAGGATACCCTGCCAACCTCCTGCCAGCAGGTGGTATGAGGGACAGAGGGCAGCCCTGCCCCCACACCCAAGCCTCCTCCCCTGATGGACTGTTCCTAGCAGCCTGGACCGCCTAGGTCCTCCAGTGTCAGCCACACACTGGACGAAACAGGTCCCACCTGCCAGGGCAATTCCTGTGCTTTTTTCCAAAGAGCTGTTTGGGCCAAAAGCCAGGAAAGAGAGCGGCAAGTCTGTGTGGCCCCCGCAGGGCTGGCCCTCCTCCAACTTGTTCCCCTGCCACGTTCCTGTCCCTGGAACTGCTTGTCCTGGCCCCACTGTGGTGTCTGAAAAGCCCCCACTCGTCACCCACAGCTCTAGGAGGGCTCTGTGGAAGCACAGATGGGTTTCTGGTGGTGTCTCCCGGTTACCTCCCCGGCCCCCATGACAGTGATGATTCTGGTATCCCTCAGCAGGAAGTAGGGCCACCAGGAGGGTAACAGAGCCTGGGCTAGCTCTGACTGGAGAAAAGGGAACATAGAAGGCAGAATCTAGACTCTAAAGCCAGGTTAGCAGGGCCAGGCCACACACTGGGGACACTCACATGGCCCTGCACTGGGAACCAGGCCTGGAAAGTGCTGGAAGGGAAGGCAGGAAGCAGGACATGGCAACACCCTCTCCACATCCTGGGCAGAGGCTGGCTGGGGACCTGCCCAGGGAGTGGATGGACTTGGGGACTGAGCCCTTCTACTGTGATCCGTCTGGACTGCTGGGTGGGAAGGCAGAGTGGCCCAGTGCTGCCATGGTGACCTGGGAAGAGGAGCCAGGGGACAAGCCACCCCACCCCATATACCCAAGGACCTGCCCCTGGATCACACCCCAGACAGACCCCTGGGCACAGGGTCCAGAGCCAGATGTCCTCAGCCTAAATCCCAGCTGCTGTCCCCATGAGAGGATTTCAGCTGCAACGAGAGATGCCAATGAAGACACCGACAACTGGGGGGTCTTCCTCCCACCTGAAGGGGAGTTCTGCACATGGAAGGGCCAGGAGTGGGCAGGGGCTGCGCAGACTCATCAAGGCTACTTTCCCAGCTGCTGTGGCTCTGCTGGCCCCATGTGGCCTCCAAGGCCTCCCTCATGGTCACACATTGTCACAGCCCACACATCCATTCATTCCCTTATTCAGCCACTATTTATTTTGGGACCGCCATGTGTGCAACAGCACCCCAGGCCCTGGGGGGAGCCATGAGGGAGAGAAATCTTCGCGGAGCTGTCACTCTGGTTGGGCAAGAAGAACAGTAAAGCGAAGAGCTGGGTATGTCATGTATTGTATTACAGAAGTTGAACTGGGAAGAGGTAGGGTGCAGGGCACGTGAGGCTGCATCTCAGATGAGGCTGGCAGGGAAGCCCTCGCTCAGATGGCCACATGTGAACAGAGACAGGAAAGGAGAACCATGGGGATTCCAGGGGAAGAATATTTCCAGCTCAGAGAGCAGCTCATGCAAAGGCCCTGAGACAGAGACTCCTGGTGAATTCAAGGACCAGCGAGGAGGCCAGAGTGACTGGGACAGTGAGTGAAGAGGAGAGATGCACGGAGGGGCCGGGGTCATGTAGGATCCTATGGGGGATGGTGGGGTGTTGGGCTCTGACTCAGCTGAGATGAGAGGGTTCTAAGCAGAGGAGGAATGTGGTCTGACTAGAATCCCTCTGGGTGCATGACAGAGGTGAGGGTAGGAGCAGGGAGACCAGTGAGAAGACCAGAATATTCCTTTTTTTTTTTTTTTATTAAATCATAGTTGTGCACATTAATGCTATCATGGGGTACAGTGTGTTGTTTCCATATACAATTTGAAATATTCTCATCCAATTGGCTAACATAGCCTTCATGTCATTCTCATAGTTGTTGTGTTAAGACATTTATATTCCACATTTAGAAAGATTCACATGTACCCTTATAAGATAGATCATAGGCGTGATCCCAACAATCTCCCTTCCTTCACCCATCCTCTCCCCCTCCTTCCCCTCCTTCTCTCCTTTCCCCGTATTCTTGGGCTAAAATTGGGTTATAGCTTTCCTATGATAGCTAACTATTAGTTTCACAGTAGGGTTGAAAAAATAGGGAAAGCTTCATGAATTTGCGTGTCATCCTTGCACAGGGGCCATGCTAATCTCTGTATCGTTCCAATTTTCGTATATATGCTGCCAAAGTGAGCACAAGACCAGAATATTCTAAGCAAACAATGACAGTAACCTGGATTATGCTTTGGGGTGGGGGGGGGGCGGGCAGCACAGCAGAAGTGGGGAGTAGTCTTCAGAGGACCATGTCCAGAGCAGGTGGGAATGGGGCCAGGGAGAAATATGCTCTCAGGAGCCCTCCCTTTCCAGAGAGAAAAGATTTGCCCCAAATACCCTAAACACAACCCTTGTATCTCATTGGTCAGAAGTGAACAATACTCACCAATTACAGGAAGAGGGCAGGATCCCATGATTAGCTTAGACCCTCTGTGATTCTCCTGTGCTGGGCTCAGGACTGTCCACACAGAACTGTTGTCAGCCAGTAGGAAGGGTTGTAGGTGGGGATGATTGTCATGCTGCCCGTAAGCCCTAGCCAGCATGTGGTCCCAGGAATCCAAGTTACTGTACCTGGGTTTGCTTGTCCAATGAAATGGGGATAATGCCTCAGAGAGTTGTTGGAAAGTTTACACAAGAGGCTGCAGGTACAGCCTAGAATAGTGTCTGATACAGCTTGAGAGTTCAGTGCTAAATACTCATTCTTGTTTGCTAGCAGGACCCAAATCCACTTCTTCCCTAGCCTGATGGTGTCACAGTATTCCTGCAGAATTCTGTCACAGTACCTGAAATTTCCCCATTAGTCACACGCCTCCCAAAAGGACCAGGAGTGCCCTACTTTGTAGTTCATTATAGAGACAGCTGTGGAGAGCTCAGAAAAGTATATGTCTTCATAACTCTATAAAAATCATAAAAGACAAACCAAAAGCATCCACCCTACCTACACACAAAGGACAGGGGCCATTCCTGTGTCCTACGTGTGTTAAAGTTGAAATAAAACTCTCGAGATGAATCTTTGAATTTAATGTTGTATTTGGGAAGATAGAAATGCAATTTGGGCCCTACCTTGGGTGATCTTTAATACCTATGAAGGACAAAGAGGAGACTGGGAATTTTATCAACAAATGAATGTTATACATGGGCTTGAGAGAAAGCTCACTGTGTTAGTAAAGCTTTGGGCTGCTGTCAGCTCTGACTGGTGGGCAGCAGTGGTGGACAAAATTAGCCCAGAAGTTGCAGCAAGTTATCTCAAAAACTGTTTGGGGGTTATAGCAAGCTGTTTCAGGGGTCAGGCCTGCAGAGAATTACATTTTGGAGCAATGTTATGTGCCCCAGGGGCTCCCCTCCTTTTCTTGACTCTGTTTTAATTGGTTGTGACGAGAATGACCCAATTCATACACTCAACCTTCACAAGTATGAAAAATGTGTTGGTCATAGCACCTGCAGTGAGGCCTTGGTGTCTCCTACCCCTGACTTCCACTCCCCCCTCTCCTGATCGTGGCATGTTCTAGGAACCACCCCCAACTAGCTGCCTCAGGTGGAGCTAGCCCCACATCTGGCTCTGATATTGACATAATTAAGGCCTAGAATTAGCCAATCAGAGAACTGCTGCATTCCCTTAGGCACCTGACTCAGGCTGGCCATTCAGATTTGACAAGAGGTAATTCCAAGCTTTTCACTAGAGAGATTAGGAAAAAAGTCTCTCTTTGGGGTTTAAGGCTGAGACTAATAATGGGTGTGGACTAATGGGCACCCATCTTGCCAGCCCATGGAGCCCGAGAATTCAGCCAACACGAATCAATCAGAACTGAATCAGAATGAGACTCAGGGCTAATATCATCATTTGGGGTCTAGAGCCCGCCATGCCTGAAGAAAAGCAACTTCCGGCTTATCCTTTCAGCTGACGGCAGCTGGGGTTGGCTTCCTATGACTTACAACCAAACAAGTCGTATCTGACACACTGATGCTCCTCAAGGTGAACGGTCACCCTCTCCAGCCCGGCCCCAGGCCCTGCCTCCCTTCTCACCCGGTGAGGGGCAATCACAGCAACGGCCAGTCTGGGGTAGTGCCAAGTGCACAGATTTGGAAGCCAGACTGTCCAGCTCCACCGCTTTGCTGTGTGATCTTGAACAAAATATTCAGCTACTCCGTGCCTCAGTTTCCCCCTAAGGAAATGGGCAATAATCATACCCACTCCATAGAGTTTGGGGGATGGAATGAATTAACATATCTAAAGCACTCAGCTCAATGCCAGGCCCATATCCCTTTAGCAGCAGAAGGTTCTCTAAAGCTGCCTCAGTCTTCAGGCAGTGACAGGCATCCTGGGAGCCAGAGGTGACACCAAGGGGACTGTCTAGGCTCAGGCACCTGCAGGAGGGACCTTCTCATGACTACTCCTGCTCCAGGAGGCTGTGTCGAGGACTTCTGGGGTGACTCACAAATCAAAAAAGCACTGACTGGCTCCTTCTGCAGGAATTCAGAGCACAAACTCTGAAGTTCAGTGTGAAATTGACATAATACCTAACAGTATCACATCGTGGGAAGATTAGATGAGATAATACGATTACAGCACTTGGAACGGTGCCGGGCACAGACTTGGCACGCTGAGGGCATTGGTTATTAGGATTATTATCATTGCCTTGTTAAAATATTGTAATTGGAGTGAGACCTATAAAAGAAAATAAAAGTTCAGGACCCTTGAAATTCAGTATGCCAAGTGGGAAATTAAGCCCTGAAGACTGAGTCACAATTTAGCATGTTTGCAATTCTGCTTCTTAGATTCTAGTTCTTGTCCAGGAGAGACCAGGGACCAGGGTTCCCTTCCAGTCACTGAAGTTCAATGTAGATTAAGCACCTCTCTTATTGTCCTGTGCCTAACTCAGGTCAGATGGCACTTAAGACCCTATGACAGTAACATCTTCAGTGTTGAATGTTAAATACACCTTCCTCCCTCAAAAAAATATTATTCAGTTAATCAGGTCATTATAACTATGCATTAAGCCTCACATAGAAAGTTGTTAAAGTTCTGTTAAACTTCCCTAAGCTTTGCCTATATAAGCAATTTCACACTTCTACACTTTAAAACACTGACTTCCCCACTTTGAAATCTCTGCTTCCCGGGAGGCCTGAACTCTACACTAGATTCAGACCCTTTTGATTACTTTAGGTTGACAGCCCATTCTTAGCACATTAATTCTTAGTGACTAACGCAGTCCATTTACCCGCTGAATGGTAACTGAGCACGTGCTGTGTGCCAGGCCAGGCTTGAGGTGCAAGGGCAGCAGCAGTGAGCAAGAGAAGAGACCTGCCCCCCCCAACCTGACATTCAGATGCAACAAAACATCAAACTGATGAGAACGGGCCAAGCAGGAAGATGACCAGGGATGATGACACAGCAGGTGATGTGAGCGGGGGATCCTAGGGGTTGTGATTCACTGGGTGTCGGGGCGGTCTCCCTCTGGAGTGACATTCCAGCTGAGCCCTGGAGGAGCAGAGGAGCCAGCAGGGACAGTGTACAGTCCGAGGCCCCAGCAGCAGGTTGGGATTGGAGGGTGGACGGAGGGTGGACAGAGGGTATCTGGAGAGCCGGGTCTTAGGGAGGTAGGGAGGTAGATGTGGGCTCCGGCTCCCATATACTTTCCCATGACCTCCTCTTCTCCAGCTGTCCCTGGGGTTAAATTTAAGGCAGTTTTATGGTAAATCAGAGAATGGGCCAGTGAAGCTGAGAAGCTATTAATGTGGACATAGTCTAAATGGCCTTCTGGGAGCCCATGCAGGAGGGAGAGATGGGGTCTGAGACTGGCTAGACAGTGGTGGCTTGGGAGCCATAAATCCCTCCCCAGCCAGAGGGCAGAGGTACAGGCGGGGAGGGTTTCTGGTTAAGACCAGCTGGTGGGGAGCCCATGGGCCCTGAAGAGACAGGGCAGGCGACAGCTATTCTGGGAGTCCTTCCAGCCTGGGGCCATCTGCAGGAAATCACTGCTTTACCTTGAGAGAGGCCTCAGGGGTTTTAAAAGGAAGAATATTTTTAGAAGAATTCAAGGGAAGCTGAGGTACAATGCCCTCAGCCCTGAACTTGGAAATCTCAGTTTTTGACCCAGTCTAAGTTAAATGTGGCACATCAGATCTCACCCTGAGCAGGAGGACTGTGGGACGCTGGCCCCTAGGTCCTACCAGAAAGACAAGCTCCTTGGTGTCTCTGGACCTCAGCTTCCTCCTAGGCCTGTGACTATTTTTTTGATTAATTCATTCCAGAAACATTTATTGATGCCTACTGCATGTCAGTCCCCGTTCCCGGCACTGCTAATGAGAGCTGATGCTCACTGACAGCTGACCGCCTCCGGGGCCCTGGAAGGAGCTGGAACTTCCCATCACACTGTCATCAACTCTGCCCACAGCTCTGGAGGTAAGTGCTGTGCTCTTCAAGGCTCAGGGTGCTCGAGTAGCCACACAAAGCTGTGCAGCCATCCTGGGGCTATGCCAACCATCCTCACACTTGGCTGTGCCTTGTGTCTAGGTGACTGTTACAAGCTACATAGGGTAGGTGGCTGTTACAACCCCCACTTGATGGATGGAGAAACTGAGGCCCCAGAAGGTGGGCACCTTCCTCGATGCTGTGTGGTGTCGGATCCTTTGGTTTTTTTCATTCACTGGGAATCTGAAGTTATCTGTGTCACTTTTCCTGAAGCCACCACCAGAGTCATGTTCCTGGGACAAGATTTTCTCTGGGCTCACCTACCACCATTTCTGAGAGAATCCCTGCTGGTGACAGTCCTGTGGTCATCTGATCCTCTCTCCTGGTCTTCTGTCACTGCTCACCATACCTACCCTCAAGGAAGAGTCTGATGAAATTCACGTGACTAATAACAGCAAACTGTGGTGGCATCTGTCCATCCATTTGTCCTTCCATTCGTCCACCCATCAGTCCATTAATACATTCACCCATCCAAGCATCCAGCTGTCATCTGTCCATCTGTCTATCCATTTATATACTCATCCATCTGTCCATTCATTCATCCAGTGCTTGGGGTATTCATGAGCCAGTGACCTAGTGGTGACACAACAGGCTAGAGAAGGGGAATGGGACCACATGGAGATTGATGGCCCCAGTAAAATCTCTTTAAAATCAAGTTTTAGCTGGTCCTGGTGCCTCACACTTATAATCCCACCCACTCGGGAGGCTGAGGCAGGAGAATCCTTGAGCCCAGGAGTCTGAGGCTGCAGTGAGATGTAATCATGCCATTGCAGATCCCGTGTTTCCTAAGAAATAAGGTTTGATTAGACTCCTAAGCCCAATCCTTTCTGGCTCACACCAAACCTCTCTCAGAACCTCTCTGCAGCTCCAAACCTTGGGGCTCCTCCAGACTCAGGGGTAGGCCAGTTAGTTGCAACTGACTGTGGGTGGGGTGGGAGTGGAGCTTGTACATAGAGACCCTTGACTGGCCCACCTGCCAGCCCCTGTGCACCTGCCATCCTTGCCTGACCTTTGATCCACATGTGCACCCACATTCTCTGCCCCCAGCCCCAGCCGCTGCCCTGGAAGGTCAGGGCAGCCTTGAAGGCTCAGCGTAACAGAGTGAGGGCAGCACTGAGGGAAGCCTCAGCTCTGCTCTTCCCAGCTGCAATACCTGCCCCTGGGGAAGGGCCAGCCTAGGTTCTGAGCCGGTCCTGACTCTGCAGGCAGCCAGGGGAGGGGAGGCAGTCACAGCATTGGCTCTGTAGCCAGAGGCCTGCTGGTGCCTTCCATCCTTGCTCTGGCACCTGCTTACCAACTGAGTGATATTTAGCAAGGCCCTTGACCTTGGTCACCTAATGCCTCATCTCTAAAATGTACATAATAGTACCTTCCTCCATGGGTTGTAGGGATATTAAACATGCAAAATGCTTAAATAAGTATTTGACACATAAACCCTTCAGAGATATTAACTCCTATTGATGCCTCAATTAAAGGACCTTCCAGAATGTTGGAGTAAAGACCTCCCAAAATATACTCTTCCCTAAAACAATGAGACCACCGCTTAAAATATATATATAAACTGTCAAATCAACTTTTTCAGAACTCTGGATATTAACTCAAGGCTTACAGCCGTACAAGTATGTTTATTCAAGAAAAACGCTGAATCTCAGAAAGAGCAGCAAGCTTTGTTTTAACTTGCCCGACTCTGTCTCCCTCTTGCCAGCTCCAAGGTAGGCTGGGAAACCAACCACCCAACCACAGCAGCTGTGAAAAGCAGCCTGACAACCCCCGGAGGGGACAAAGGAACAGACATTTCACCAAAGAAGATATACAAATGCCCTGTAAGCCCGTGAAAAGATGGGCCATATTCGTAATCTTCAGAGAAATGCAAACCAGGACCACAGTGAGGTTATCTACCAGGAGGGCTATAATCCCAGACATACAATAACAAGAGCTGGTGAAGGCGTAGGAAACTGTAAGCTTCGGTGGTGGGAACGTGCAGTGGTGTAGCCACTCGGGAAAACGATCTGACAGTTTCTCAGAAACTCACCACCCAACCCAACAATCCCATTCCTAGATAAATATGCAAGAGAAACAAAAATATCTGTTCACAAAAATACTCACACGCAAATGTTCATAGCAGCGTTTGTCATCATAGGTCAAAACTGGAAGCCACCCAAGTGTCCATCAACAGTGATGGACAAACAATAAAAAGTGGTAACATCCACCCCCCATTTCCATGGGTTCCTCTTCCTCGGATTCTACCAACTGTGGATCAAGAATGTGGTTAGTCCTAAAATGCTTGCGTCTGTGCTGAACATAGGCAGACTCGTGTTTCTTGTCATTATTGCCTAATCTATACAGAATAATAACTATTCACGTGGAACCTACATTGCATTAAGTGTTATAAGTAATCTAGAGAGAGACTTAAAGAATACAGGAGGATGGCAGTGTCCGTAGCACAATGGGTAGGGTGCCGGCCACATACACCCAGGCTGCCAGGTTGGAATCCGACCGCCAGCTAAACAACAACTGCAAGCAAAAAATAGCCAGGCATTGTGGTGGGCACCTGTAGTCCCAGCTATATGGGAGGCTGAGGCAAGAGAATTGCTTAAGCCCAAGAGTTTGAGGTTGTTGTGAGGTGTGACACCATGGCACTCTACCAAGGGTGACACAGTGAGACTCTGTCTCAAAAAAAAAAAAGAATACAGGAGGATGAGCATAGCTTACATGTGAACGCTGCTCCATTTTATAGAAGGGACTTGAGCATCCTTGGATTCTGGTATCTATGGGGGTCCTGGAACCAATCCCCAGTGGTTACCAAGGGACAACTATGAAGGCATTTCATGGAATATTATTCCTCCATAAAAAATAATGAAGTACTGATGTGCTACGGAGAGAATGAATGCTGAAAATATTAAGTGGGAAAAAAAGTCACAAAAGATCACATTGTGTACAATTCCACTCGTGTGAAATGACCAGAATGGGAAATTCGTAGGACAGAAAGTAGCAGTGGGTGCCTAAGGCTGGGGTGCAGGGAATGGGGAGTGATTTCTAAAGGGTAAAAGCTTTCTTTGGGGATGATGGAATGTTCTGGAATTAGATAGTGGTGATGAGTACACAATTTATGTGTACACTAAGAGAATTGTACACCTTCAAAAGGGAACTTCACAAAATGCACATTATATCTCAATAAAGTTGTTATTTAAAAGAGTTCTCCTAACCGCCAGTCCAAGCACCATCACCTCATACCTGGACCATGAAGGCCTCTTCGTGGCTCTCTCTGCTCCACCCTGCCCACTTTAGTCCACACTCCTCTGGGGAGACACAGCAGATTTTTCCGAAGTCAGAAATGTGATTGGGGCTCTCCTCCATCTGCTATCTACTTGTGCCCTGCCCCCTTCTCCTGTGACTCTGGCCTGTTCCCTTGGCCTGGAGAGCCTCCCCCTCCTCACCTCCTGGCTAACTCCTACCCACCTCTCAGGACCTGGACAAAGGACACCTCCTCAGGGAGGCCTTCCAGAAACCCTCTGCCTGGGCTCCTGCCCCAAGTGACTTGCCCCTGGCTCACCACCAAGCACCTGCAGGCAGAAGGGAGTCTGGCTTTGCCCCAGCTCTAGTCTCAGTGTCTATGTCAACATCTGGCACTTAACAGGTGTTCAGTCATCACCTCTGAGTAAATAGTGTCCCAGGCGTCAGTGTAACAGGAGCCCAGGAGCCGCCCTGCAGAGGCTGCTGTGCCTTGCTGGGCGAGACACCACTCACGCATGAGTACACGAGCTGGAGGATTCCTAGCAGCCCGGTGCGACAGCCTGGTTTAATTGGCTTAAATAACCTCTGTGGGGTTTAGCAAGAGCTTCTCTTTATACAGGCTTTGGAGAAAAGGAATCTCACTTATTATTAGCGTTACTTTGCTGATGAAGAAAGAAAGGCTCGTCGAGGTTCACTGACCTGCTTGGAGATGCGGTTTGAAAGAGGGTGAACTTTTCTCTTTGTGTCTTCACCCGCCCGTTCACTCGTTCGCTCGATAAGTAGATATTTATTATGTGTGTAAAAGGCGTCCCGGGCCCTGAAGGATACAGTAAAGAAAAGACAAAAGTGGGCCCGACTCCACAGATCTGGTATTCTAGAAGAAAAGACAGGTAATAACTTTAGACTGATGTGCGGAGAAAGAAAGTATCATAGAGTGACCGAGTTGTGGCAGGGAGGGACAATGCCTTCGGGGGTCATCTATTCTGGCTGTGCTGATCGGTGAAGGCCTCACTGAGGAGGTGACATTTGCCTGGGGTTTGAGAAGACCAACTCAGGCAGAGGGAACAGCCAGTGCAAAGGCACACGTGGGGTGACTCTTTGGAGAGCAGCCAAGAGGCCACTTGGGCTGGAATAGAGCAAACCAGGGGCAGGGCCAGCAAGAGGAGAGGACAGCAGGGTTGACCACACAGAGCTTTGCAAACAGTGATGAGGATTTGGGTCTGGCTTGTGAGGTGGACAAGCATGGGGATGCGGAACAGAGTATGCAAAGAGCATGTTCTATATCACATTAAACTCTCCAAAAGAGTCCCCAACCTGCATTCATTACGGTGAGTTCCGTCCTGTACTTGGCTGCAGGACAGAAAGATGAAGGGACTCAGCCAGGACCACCTGAACTGATTTCCTCCTGAGCAGTTCAGTCCTGCAAACTCTTTCCCAGCCAAGGTCTATGCGACAAAGAGGGAGGCAAAGGGGGCCAGAAGCCAGCACTTCCCTGAATAATCTTGCAGAACTGAGGTGGGGAACCCCCCTGCCCCACATGGAATAATTTAGGAACCACAGGACTCAGTGCTAATAGGACATTAGAGCAACGCATCTCCCAGAATATTCAAGAAAGGCTACAGATGTAAAAGTCCAACACTGGACTGTAGAATATGGTGATATTTATGAAGAGGGAGTCATGGGGGTGGCCCAGGCAAGACTTGATGCAAGGGCAAAAGTCAAATGTGGGAAGGAGCATGGCAAGAGAGGGAGTGGTGAGAAGGCGTGAACTGGGAGGAGAGCCTGGTGGGTCCTGGGACAGGTGAGCATGACATCTGGTGGTGGGGTTGGCCCATGATCTGGAAGGACCTAAATGCAAGCTGTGAAGTATTGGCTAGACTCTCAAAGCTTCTCCCCACCCAGATCCACCCCATCTACAGTCATAGATCTACAGTAAAGGTAGCTCTAGTCACATATGACAGAAAATTCCATGTCACAGTGACTTACACACAAGGACATCGTATTCTCTTACTTAAAGGAAGTTTGAGAGATAGACATGGTTATTGTGGAAGCTCCATGAAATCATCAGAAATGACAGGCCTTTCCTATTTCTGCTACACTATGGAAGGCTCATAGCCACTGCATGGTCCAAAGTGGCTGCCAAGCACCAGCCCTAGTATTCATATCCCACATAGCCAGGAGAGATAGAATCACAGCACAAAAGGCACACCTCTCCTGCGAGCCTGTTCTGTACTCTGAAATCTCATACAAGACGTCAGGTATGACATTGGTCTTTCCTTCACCTCATGGCCTCACCTAGTGCAGGGGAGGGTGGGCAAAGTCATCTTTCTCCTAAGGAGCCATGTGCCCACTGGGGGTTCTGTTTCCAAGGAAGAAGAGATGAGACAAGGATGGACAACAGTGAGTTCCTGCTAGTCCCTAAATCTTGTCTCTTCCAATTCCAAGATCTTTAAGGGAAATGGGCATCGAAGCTCAGTAACATCCTGAAACAAATCTCTTGTTGATTATCACATAACTTTCCATCCAGTAATTCACTGAGGTCTATTTTTGGCCCTGATAAAATGTGTAACCTTTGCATATTCCTTGAGGAGTATGGGCTCAGTGAGTTTAGTCTCCTCCTTACAAAGAGATGGGACTTTCTGGATGCCCTTGAACTGTCTTGCATAGCAGCTCAGCAAAGACTGTCCTGGCCGCCCCACCTCCCTACAGCCTCAGCTCCTGCTCATCCTCACTGCCTCTCTCATCCCATTCTACATCTGTGCTTCTTAAGGGCCCCTTTCCTTGGCTAACTCTGACCAGGAAAGTGCTGGAGGCAGGAGACCGAGTAAGAAGGAGGCTGGGCAGTTGACAGACATTTTTCTCCCAGGATGTGAGCTGTTGAAGAGGAAGATGCCAGGTGAGACTGATGCACATGAACCCTTCACACGCCAGGTTCACGCCTCAAACGGTAGCGTGGTTTTGGCAAATTGCTCATTAAGTAAAGGAAGGTCCTAGATTAAGAGGTGTAATTACAGTCCCTGCAACTGTCTGCGTGTGCAGGCAGAAGACTGATGTTATCTCAGACCAGGACTTGGCTCGCTTCTGGAAACTGAAGCTTCCCAGTCTGGGGCCTCACTGGTCCCTCGGCTGGCATTTTCAATTTCACAAGACTGAGATTTTTAAATTCTCTTTTATTTTCCACAGAGGGATGACAGAATTCATCTTGGGTGCTGATACAAGCCCCCAGGACAGATAATGAGCAGACAGGAGAGCAGAGAGCTGAGAAGCTGGAGAGATGGTCACCTGTAGCAGGCCCCTACATTTAATGAAGTCCTTCAGAAGCTTGGGAGAAAAGGTTCAAGATCAAAGGCATTCTATCTGAGAGACCTTGCTGAGCCTGGTAACAACATGAGTCAACTTCCAAAGGGAGAAAGCCCTGGAGGGTGCAAGCAACGCGGGGAGAGGGGGGAGATTTTCTGCTAGTGGCACCAGGCGCTCTCAGAACTGCATCATGGGCGTCTTGAGGACTGGTTCAGAGCAGGCTGCCTGAATTCAAGTCATTGCCTGGTGATTACTGATAGAACCCTGGACAGGTTACTCCACCCCTCTATGCCTCAGTTTCCTCACCTGAGAATATAGTTCTAGGAGCAGCTCACAGAGTTGTTCTGAAGATTAAATGAGTTTGTAATACTTGTCACATAGAAAGCATCTGTCACATGGGTCAAGCCTGGTGACAGATACTGCTAGAGATCACGGATAAAGCCCTTATCTTTGAACACATCCATGATATCGGAATTTTAAAAAGTCAAAGCCACTGATTAAAGGCAGAGTAATGAACCACACAGCCTAAGGCTACTTGATAGGGGAGACTATAGGCTCAGGGCACCTGAGCGCTTGCGGCTAAGAGGAACGATCACGTGATCTCTCCCGAGCCAATCACTGTGGCTTAGGCAATGGCTTCTCTGATTGGTCAATACTGGTAATTCCTACTCAGCCTTGCCAATCAATATGAATGACAGTGGAGAAAGGGGCAGAGCTCAACAGAAATCTAGGCGCTGTGGCCGGAGGGGGTGGATGTGGATGCTGGGCCGGCTGAAAAGGCTTTTTGGTGTCACAGGTCCCATCGGTCCTGCGTGTGCGAGCAAACGCAGGGGTACATTGCTAAGCAGGGAGGCCTTTAACGTGGCCAAAAAACCCAAATTTGAATATCCGAATCACTGTAGTGGGAAAGAAAAACAACCCGTAATGCAATGCCAGTCCTCAGGCTGGAAGTTCGCGGCTAGATGGCAGGAAAAGCTTTCTAGCCGTCAGCCTTGTCCATAATGAAACAGGCTGCAAAGGAGGCAGCTGTGTAGTTTGCAAGGCTCAGACAAAGCGTGTGAATTTGCCGGGATGCATCACAGACGAGACGGGGTTTTGTCATCCTAGGTGCCTCCGCTCCTCTAGTGGTTTCTAAATGCCTCTCAGTTTTATCCTTTTCTACACGTACTATCTACTATAATTTATTAAATATTCTCATTTGCAAACATTTATATGTTTTACTTACATACATGTATTTCAAAGAAATGTTCATTAACTTGCCAGGGGTAGGGGGTGGGGGTGTGCAGGATGAGGAGTTAACAGAGGGTACACAGTTTCAATTTTTGAAAAATAAAGAAGTTTTGGAAATGGGTGGTGGTGATGGTGGCACAACAGTGTGAATGCTCTGTGCCACTGCACTATCCACCTAAAAATGGTTAAAATGGTAGATTTTATGGCATGTATACGTGTATTTCACCACAGTAGCAAGTTCTCTTAATTTAAAAGAAAAGGAAATACACAGAATTATCCTCATAAGATGATAAACCAGAATCATTTCCCTGAATAGAAGGAAATAGTAAAAAACAAAAGCAGTGAAAGTACAGTAAATTCTGGCCTAAAACGGTCACCCACAGAGCTCTGTGAGCTTGAAAAATTGGTCTCTTCCTTTTCCAATTGAGTATTAGCAAAGATGATGAAATTGATTAAAATATATTAGCACTAAACTTTGACTTTCCACTTGATAAAATCAACAAGCTTGAAAGAGAATGAATAAGAGAAGAGCCTCGTCTTGATGTGAGTCAATGTTTTTTCTATACAGCGTCCAACTAAACCCCCACCATCATCTTTGAACCGCCAGCCGTTTCTGAATGCTTCCCTCAATTTCCAAGGAGGAGCTGGCGCTGGGAGTGATGCCAAGTTCTGAGAACCGACAGGGCAGAACTCTGGGCTTTCCCCTGCCCTCCTGCTTTCCTCCTTTAGCCAAATAGCAACATGTTGATCTGTTTTCATCATGGACATCCTTAGAGACTTTGGATTTTATTTGACAAAAGAGGTCTGTTGCTTGAAAAAAAAAATGCATGGAAACTATTGGCCTACATCTGGGAGGATGCTTCCAACTTTAAAATTCCAGGATTCATCCTAATCTTAATCATTCTCAAACAAACATACCAACTTCTATATGTGTGTATACACACATATATGTGTGTGTATTTTTTTTTTTTTGCTATGACATATTTTTCAGAACATGTTTCCCTTGCTCCAAATCACTTCTCTTTCTTCTTGTAATTAATCCTATTTTTTTAGTGAGCCATCCCCCCTCTACTCTGCTGCATAGTTGGGCTTGGGCCAGGCCTATGCATGTGACCTGGATCTAACCAATCAGAAGTATCCCATGGCCATAGTGATTACTTAAGACATGGGCACATGACCCTATTAAAGTTAATAAAGGCTAATTCTCAGGCAGCAGCTTGAGCAACTGCAAGAGAAGTGCTTTCTTTCCCCTGCTGTTGGCTGAGAGTTATGGTATTGAAGTGGAGTAGCCAGCAGCCACCTTAATACAGGTGAACAACCTCTACCCTAAAATGCAGCCCACCCAGGTGAAAGCAGAGATGAAAAACAAAGAATATCACATGGTGACATCCTTTGAATTCTTGGATTCCCCCCTCCATACTCTACTTCAAGTGTACAATCCAATAAAACCCTTGGTTTGCTTAATCTAATCTAGGTTGGCTTTTTCTGTCCCTTGCGACCAATGACTCCTGATTGATACAAGACAATCTTTCTCTAGAACCCTTTCTTAAAGCTACTAGTCGATTATTACATATTCTTGTAAACAGTAAATAAAATCTTTGAACTTGGAAAGGACCTAAGTTGTAGGTCTTCAATGGTAAATTTAGTTTTTCCTTAAGATTCGAGGAAGTAGCCCAGAGACCACCATGTAGTAAGGTCTTAACCTCAGGCACGTTTGCATTTGGGTTCCTCTTAAGTTGTCTAATAGAAAAGGCTCTCTGTGATGCTCAGAAGTGTGAGCCCTCAGGCCCGCCCAAGGTCTAAAGTCCATCGTCAGCTCAACTCAGCCCTTTTGGAAAACACTGGTCTTTTTGTCTCTGAAGATGTGAGTCCATTGCTCACATATCTGGCCGATGCATCCAAAAACAATATTTTACTTTTGGCTTAAGAGCCCATCTCAACATAAACATCTGAGCTCCCGAATGTTGCTCTAACAGCTTGACAACTCTGTAGGTGTAGAGCTGGCTGCCAGCCAATCCAAATTTTTCTGCTTCTTTCTTTTAATATAAACAGGGCCTTTGAAGAACTTGGATTCATTGAATGAACAAATGAACTTGTTTACATAAAACATGCAGGAGGAAATTTCCACTGTGCTTCAACATATAATTTCAGTCTGTTTTCTGATGGGCCAGCACATTATGGAGATTGTTTTCCTACACCAGAATGTTGTCTTCCATTTGGTGGCCTAATTACTCACTGCAGTCAGTAAGTTCAAGATTTGGTGGTTGGCGTGGGGTGGGAATGGGGGCTGGGGGCTGGTGCAATGTTAAATTTTGCTGTGTTGGTTCACCAAGAATGGACTCTTGGGTTTGGAAGACCCCTGCCCAATTATAGGAAAGGAAGAAATGGAAATGGCTTAAAACCACACCATAGTATATGGTGTTTTATAGAAATGGAAGCAAATCTGCTGAGCAACTCTTCTGACCCTCTACTCCAAATATGCTCCCCAATCTAGTGATGTATGTTAATTTGTAGAAGGTAAAACAAACAAAGAGGTCACTCAGGACAGGGGCTGGGTGGGCTGATTTATGTCATTTGAGGGAAAATCAGGGCCCTTGCATGGAGCCCTATGAATCACCTCTTGGTTAATGAAAAGGCCCTTCCTATCACTCTACGTGCTGGTGACAAATCACTCTAGGAAGGATGATAAGAGTTTTTGTAAAATAGCTTGTGTGATGATGTGACATCCTGAGATGTTGGAGGGAGGTGCAGGGAAGGTGAGAGGGTGGCATGGGCATGGAATGGGCAGTGGGGGTGGGAGTAGGGTTGCCACAGGGAGGAGGTAGCCATGGCAATGCACCCTCAGAGGTCACCAGTCCATCCACACATTGGTGATCATGGAGCTAGCTCACACCCCTGCCCTTCATTCATTGCTGTGAACTGGTGCTTTCCATCATGGGCTGCTGGTGAGCTGCTTTGACTAGTAATGGGAAGCAGTAAAGTCTACTTAGAAAACAAGTAAATAAACCTTCCCGTACGGGGTTCAGTTTGGTCATTATTCCCTTGGCATGGCTCAGAAATTCATACCTCTGATGTTACCTCCTGAGACACCAAAATCAAATCACAGAGTTTTTTTTTTTTTAAGTATTAGCATTCCAGTTAAGGGCCAGCTTCTACTTCTGCTGCAAGCCAGATAAAAAATAAGAATGATAATAATACCAAGAAGAGCCGACACTCAGTCTCAAGCACTGTTCTGAGCGTTTTATGTACTTTCCCTCATGTCATCGTCAAAAGAACTCTATAAGGACCTTCATTAGCCTTATTTTATAAATGAGGAAACTGAGGCACAAGCAATTTAAGCACCTCGCCCAAGGTAATGTATCTAAGGAATGATCAAGCCAGGATTTGAACCCTAGTAGATGTTAAGGTCCTAGGTGAGGGGAGAGAGATACTGTCACATGCCAAGAGCTTAAGTCCTCATAGAAGGAGGGAAATGATAGGACATGGAGAGCATTGGACAAGTGATATAGACACATGGCAAGAGATTCAAACAAGTTAACTTTTTTATTAAGTCAAATACACATAGATCATGAATACATTTATGCATATGTGGGGTACAATGTGCTGATTTTTTTTAATATAATCTAATGTGGTTACATTAAGCCAATCAACATAGCTTTCACCTCATTAACTTGATTATTGTGCCAAAACATCTATGTTCTACATTTCACAGATTTGACTTGTACCCTTGCCATATGTTCCATAGGTGTGATCTCACCTTTTACCCTCCCTCTGTCGAACCTCCCCCCTTCCCTCCCTCCCACTCCATATCTCTCCATCATCCTGGGCTATAGTTGTGTTCTATTTTTTACAAGAAAGTGTGAGCAAATATAAGTAGGTTTTATAGAAATACTGAGTACATTGGATACTTTTTCCTCCGTTCTTGAGACACTTTACTCCGGAGGATATGTTCCAGATCCCTCCATGTAAATATAAAAATGATAAAGGCTTCATCTTTTTTAAGGCTGCATAGTATTCCATGGTATACATATACCACAATTTATTAATCCATTTGTGGGTCGAGGGGCACTTGGGCTTCTTCCATGACTTGGCTATTACAAATTGAGCTGCAATGAATAATCTGGTGCAAATATCTTTTTTGCTAAGTGATTCTTGGTCTTTTGGATATACTCCTAACCTTTTGAAATAGGAAAAAGGAAACTGGTATATTAACCCCCTTAGGCGGGAGGTTAAATTTTTTGAATTTTTTGCATGACTATTTGACAAGCTCCCGGCATGCCAGTATCTGCAGCAGTGACTAATTCTGTGCACCACATGATAACACATACCCTCAGGAGGCAGAAGTGTGAAATATCAGACCTCAGTGATGACCTTGAGCAGTAGGATATAAATAACTCCCATGCATCACCATTCCAATAATGGAACATGAGGCATAAGTGGGTTAATGGCGATGGGCTACAGGATGGGCACTAACCCTACCTCTGGGCCTGGAGCACCTGAGCCTCCTTTGAGAGGAAGTCCTTGTCCTCATAGGAAGTCAGATCTCCTGTAAGGCAGGTCAGCAAAAGGGAGGTGGAGACAGTCACTTGAAGATATTGGGGCAGAAAGAGGACTGTTGATCAAACAGTTGCTCCAAAGACTTTAGGAGGCAGAGAAGAGAATGGTGAAAGAAAGGCTCAGATGAAGAAAAAATTAGGAGAGTAGCTAAAGAAGTATCATTGAGAAGGAAAAAAGAACCGACTTACAAATAAAAGGAATCCCTAAAAGGAAAAAAAAAAAAAAGTAGCAAGAGAAAAATAATACAAAACTTTTTTCTTGATTCACAATTGATTCACAATGATTTATTTAAAGAGCATGCTGCATTCTGAGAATGATGACCTATCATGACCAATACCAAGTTCAAGTAAAAATGACTGGCGTTAGAGGAAAATGAAGAAATCAAACTCTTGGACCCAAGATTGAAATTTCCAAAGGGGATCAAACAGATTTCAACCCTGGCTAGTTCCATTGGCTTAAATTATTCCCCTGAGACTCAGCCTCTCTGACTTTTTATCTCTTACCTCTATTTCTATCACATAGCTTCATATGTGCCAAATTATCTCCATGTGGTATCTCTAGGAATTTCTCAGTTTATGTTATTCCAACATGAAATCATTCATAAAAAAGAATATGTCTCTATTTAACAATCTCAGAAACAGTTTAAGAATTGAGTTTCAGTGGCCACCTGGGAGCTAACTTAGGTAGCCAGTGGCTCTGACGCTCTGATTGGCCAGGCACGTGTCACCTGCTCACAGTTAGGGTCAGCTCAGGACACTCCAGTGGGCTAGGAGTGAGAAACAGGTGGTTTCCCAAGAAAAACACAAGTTCTGCCCTCAAAAGAAAGAGAAATGGATAAAGCACAGGCAAACAACTTCTGTCCACCAAAAATCCTTAACCCAGTCTCTCCTGCTCATGAGTTTGGTCCATAATCTGCGAGGAGGCCCGGTGGGTGGAAGGCAAGGGAAGGTGGATTGGCGGGTGGCTGGAAATAGCATTCTGTCCACCACTTTGTTTTCCTTGTAAAGGAATGTGTGTAGGCCTTATCCTGGGTTTCTTAGAGGGAGCTTTCTGCTTGGTGAACACATCAATGTGTAAAGAGTGCGTGTGTCCTGACACCATGAGGCAAGAACATGGGAATCTGAGTTTGAGGCCCCTGGATTTGTAGCCAGTTGGTCAGAGTGTGGGAACCCTGGAGATGCCTGGCTTTGCAGCTGGTGTGTGAAGTGCCAGCTGTCTCAGTGGGCGGTGTTCCCAGAGCTCGTGAAGTCTGCACTACCTGCGAGCGGGTAGTTTAGGGATTGCACGGTGGTACCCATCATCCCTCCTGGCTTCTGTCTCGGGGAACTTCAAGTCAGAACTTGGACATGAATCCTGCTCTCAGACGATTGCACAAGTCTATTCTTAATCCTTCTGTCATGGAAAGGCTCAGTGGGAAAGGAAGATTCTAACAGCAGGCACACACAGGGTAAAGCCCAGGTTTGTCCCCTGCTCCCCCAGCAGAGCTGCCCCTTGTTGGCACGTGGGTTACTCAAGAGCTGCGGTTGGCCATTGGTTTCGGGCTGTCTCTCAGCTCACTTGGCTGATGAGGGGCGAGGGATGCCGCAGCCCTCACTGTCTTCCCGGGCTGGGAACAGGGCCAGCGAGTGGCTGGGGCCTCAGCCTCCCCCACATAGGCGAGAGGCCCCTCAGAATTGTTTTGGAATCAAAATTGTGCCTCTGACCTCATCTTTCCTTGCACTCTGTCTTTTTGGAATGTACATATGGCCAGCAGGGGCCCAGGATCCAGATTCCCTAAAAAAAACCCTTGAGAAATTCTGGTTTATGCTATTTGTTAATCTTGCATAGGCATAAGAAATAATATTTCATACATTTTTGTGTCCCCCAACCAGTATCTCATCTATTGCAACGGATCAGTAACATACATACCACGTGCATATTAACCAAAATACTGGGAACTTTGTCCTGGAATTCCTCAGAATAGGACTTCTTCCAATCCCCCGAGTGCCAAGATCATTAGCAGACACTTTTCCATTCAGCAGCTGAATGCTGGGTCTGTGGGGCACCACTGAACTGTGTTTGCTTTTACGGGATAGAAACCTGCTCGGCTGTAGCTCTGGTAAAGCTCGACTTCAAAATATTTGTTCTTAAATGGGTTAACTGTTTTCTCCTGACCCCACTGAAGCTGCCAGCAAGGGATAGACGGGTAACCTTGACACTTATTTTCCCGAGGAAGAAAGTCATTCATCATTGCATAGCAGCTAGGCTGCTGGGCCAGGCTGGGCTCAGCCTAAGAGACCACAAAGGGGGCCAGAGCCACAGAAAAGCCACAGCCTTGGCCCCTGGCAGGCAGAGAGGGCCAGAAATCCCGTGGTTGCTGCCTCCCTCCTTTGATTGGCCAAACCTGGCGTTAACATCCAAAGGCAAGAGAACTGGAGAGGTAGCAGTTGGATACAGAGCACAAGTGACAGACGGGCAGTGGGCCTGAGGACAAACTCACCAACAGCCAGTGACTGGCACGGAGAGAATGCAAGACAATTTAAGGAGTGGGCAAGGACTGGCCCAGGGTCACACAGCAAGTGCAGACAAGAAGCCTGGTGTTTGACTGCTGAGTTACCTCGGGTGTGATCTTGACCCTCACCTGTCCTGACCCTACGATGCCCTGGTGTTCTCTCTCTCTCTGTTTCTCGGTCTCTGTCTTGCCTTCAGATAGACCATCACGTGATGAATGGATGAACAGAATGTGGAATTTTCATACAATGCAGTACTACCTGGCCATAATAAGGAGTGACATACTGGTACCTACTACCAGTATGGATAAACCTTACAAAGGTGCTAAGAAAAAAAAACAAAACAGCCAGACATGGCCGGGGATATTTTATGTGATTCAGTGTACATGAACCGTCCGGACGAGGCACAGTCATAGAGAGGCCACAGGTGAGCAGTTGCCAGGGACTGAGAGGAGTGGAGAATAGTGGAGAAGGGTGATGGCTGACAGGTGCGGCCTCATCCGGGGAATGATGAAAATGTTCTGGGATTAGATATAGGTGACCGTTACTCAACTCTGTGCTTCTACTGAAACCTCTAAGGCCCATGCACAAGGCACTCAACCCGAGGCAGGAGAGAAATGCTTTTCAAAGGCTGAATGCTATGGTGTGGGGGTAATAGCCAACAAAAAGATGGTTACAAAGACACCATCACTTGACTTCACGCACACACTTTGTTACCCCTTCGGCATTTTGCATCCATTGGGTGCAGACAAGGACAGCAAGGGCTGAAATACGCAAAGCCACCCACACTGCTCTCTGGGCTATTGACAAGGTTACCAGGGTGGATTTTGACTCCATAAAATTTCATCTTTAGATTAACTGCAGAGGCTCGTGTACCAGGGATAAGGCCCAGCCCCTTGCCCACCTGAGCTGGCCGGGAGAGAGCACAGGATCCTCAGCTAAGAAACAAACTCTGTCAGTGCATTAGTGCGTTCTGGGCAGACCCAGGGCCCTGGAGCTCTGAGAAGGGTGGCTTTCTCTTTTATCTATAGAGTGATCAGCATTTGTTAGTGGTTTCTGAACCTGAAACTTTATCGCTCATGTAATCAGAATTTGAAAATGAATTTTTAAACGGCCTAATTTTAGATGGGCTGCAATATTATCTGTTTTCTGGACCTCCTGACCTTGTCTTGAGTGCAGTGAAGTCCCCAGCTGCACCTCAGCCTAAACCAATTTCATCTGCATGTGCTGTGCTGAAGGAAACAGCCCAGCCCTGGCCACCTCGGCCACACCCCAACCCCCAGCCCTGGGCCCAGCACAAGCCCAGACCGGCAGCCACACTCAGGTTCCCAGTCTGTCCCTGTGCCTGCTCTGGTACTGTCTGGGCATCTCACCCAGGTGAGTGTAGTTCTGCTCATAAATTTTCCTATAATATGACTGGCTGCGACAGGCAGCTGGCTCCTTCATCTGGGACTCAACTTAAAAAAAGGAAATGATTCTTTGTCCTCAGCTGGAGGGAGAAGCTGAGTCAGACCCTGGAGAAATGGTGCATCAGATGTGCTGAACTCAGCAGACAATGTGGACCCTCTACTCTTCTCATCTCATCCACCATCCTGGGAACTTAATCCTCCCTATGCCATGGGGGGTCTGAGTGGAGAGACTCTGGGAGAGTGTCAGCTCGTGGGCTATCAGCTATTGAGTGCTCGGTGGGCCTGCCACATCCAGACACTTTGACAGCATTAGCTCATGAATGCTCCGGGCAGCCCCAGGTGTTAAGAGTCACTGCCCACACCCAACACCTATGGCCACGGAGGCTCAGGGAGGCCAATGAAATCACTAGGCTAGGCTGTTTTCAGTCACAGCATCCTGGGCAGATAGGACTCACATCCAGGTATGGATGGTGCCCACTCCTACCTCTGAAGGCCCATCCTGCAGCTGGTCTCCTCCAATAAAGGGTGTGCACCAGAGTGAGAATATGACACTGCCACAGTGCCAAGGATGTGGAGCAACCAGAGCTCGGCACGCTGCTGGGGTCATGGGCCCTGGTGCCAGCCCTTTAGAGTGCAGTTAGGAGTCTTGAATAGAGACACATGGGAAAGGAATTCTCATAACCCTGACGGGACTGCAGCCATTTTAGAAAATCAGGTTGGAAACCAGTGATCGCCTCCCCAGATCCTGGAGTGCCTCAAGGCCAGAGTTCCTGAAAACACCCTACCTTTCCCTGACTCTAAGGATATCCCCATATCCTGACCTGCACCAGGAAAGAGCCCCAGGCGGTACTCCCGGCTCACTGCCCCATTCCAGCTGCACTCACAAGGCCAATAAAAGCCTTTTACAACCGTGTGGGAGCTGGTTGGTCTCCATTCTCTTTTTCTATTAAAGTCTTTCCTTGTCTCAGGGAATACTTCTTCTCCTTTCTTGCAGACCCTCACCCCAGTTCTATGCCAGAGACAAGAGTCTGGCTCTGTTGCCCAAGCTGGAGTGCAGTAGCATCATCCTAAATCTCAAGATGAAGACGTGAAGACCCTCTGGCCCAGCGATCAGGCTCGTGGTGTATCCACAGCCGAAATGCATTTTACCTGTGCAGCGGGTCACATGTCTGAGGACATCCACAGAGGCGGCGTGGAGAACAGCACCTGTGCCCTGGTCACAACCCAGCAGTGGACGGGCAAGCACCCCGTGTACCGCCGACAGGGAAAGGGGGACCAAGCCTGCCTCCAGGGTGCTATTGAGTGGAAGAAAGCAGACACAAAAGAACACAGAATGAATAATCTCGCTTACATAAAGTCCCAAATCAGGCCAAACTGAGCTGGTGCATTTGCTTAGGTGAGTAGGCTTAGGCAGTGTGTGAATGGGAGGGGGGGGACAATGAAGGATGACTTTTAAAGAAACTAGGAGACTGTTATTGGCCAAGGGGACAGAGAAAGCTTCTAGAACATCTAAGTCTTTTTGATTTTTTTAATTAATCTATTTATTTATTTCTGGTTAATTTGAGGGTACAAAGAATCAGGTTACAGCTTTGTATTTGTTAGGTAGAGCCCCTCTTATAATTGTATCCCACCCCCAGAGGTGAGCCATACCCCCTCACATGGTGCCCCCACTTATTCAGAACATCTAAGTCTTAATGTGGTAGCAAGTAGGGTCCCTGAGTGCTCCCTTTATAATAATCCACTAACAAGAATACAAACACTCAACACTTTTCTGAATGTGGATTTTATTTCATGAGGGTTTTTGTTTATTTGTTTGTTTAAGAGAAAAGGGTCTGGCTCTGTTGCCCAAGCTGGAGTGCAGTGGCTCCATCCTAATTCAGTGTAACTTCCAATGCCGGGGCGTTTTTTTTTTTTTTTAATTTCACAATTTTATTAAATGTAAAAAAGTAATGCTTCCACCAACAGAGGGGTGGCCTTCCCTCTTCTCCCTCGATCTCTGACTTCCTACTATGCACGTAACCAGTTGCTCACAAGGGAGACTAAAACTTTCAACCACTTTGTCCATGGTGGCAAGTTTGTCTCTGGTCTGTGCCAAGCACCCCCAGCAGAATGGCTGCAGAGGGCAGAGAAAGGCAGAGAATTTGGCTCCCCATTTTCTTTGGGGTCCCTGCCCCTCAGTTCTTGAGCATAATTTTTTTTTTTAGCTTTTTACCTTACAAACCAAAGTTCACAGCAATGAACACTTGCTCTGAATCCTGGGGAATGTTGTATTCCTGCAACTGCCCCAGGAAATCCACTCCCAGAGATGTCACTTAAGTCCCCAGCCTGTCTCCATCCACCCTGAGAGCAAGAAAACAGCACTGTGTTCTCTTGGGTGTTGTCCAGGGATCAGCCAAGGCCCGGCCCTGCCGAGGGAAGTGCTGTTTGTACTCGTAGTACTTGGGGGTTTGAGCTCAATTGCTCAGTTATTTGCTCTTCTTTCTGGTCTGAGGCTGAGGCCCAGTTCTGGTCTTCACAGCTTGTTTGGGAGCCCGGTGGTTGTGCCGGTGGAAAAGAATGCAGCTCCCTGGCCCTGCAGAGGGAGCCCCAATGGCCAGCGCTGCTCTGGGGAAGCAGCTCACTTGTTTGCACTTGGCAGCCACCTGGGAGCCACACTGTTGGGTTGGGGCTCTGGCTGGGATAGGATTAGACAGAAGCCTGAAGCAAATGAATGAAAACAACAGGGGCCCACCACGTCCTGGCCTTACTTCCAGCATGCACATGACCAGGCTTGTCCCTAAGTCCCTGCTCTTACCCTGCTTAAAGAAGAGGCAGGAACAGTTGAACTAGCTGTGTCTCTAGGACTGGGCCACCTGGGTTAAGCGCCAGCTCTGTCACTTAGTGGCTATGGCTTTGGTAAAGCTACTCCCTCACTCTGAGCCTCAGGTTCCTCATCTGATGGCTCCTACTCACAGGGCTATTGTGATGATTAAGTCTTGGCAGATTGGTAAACATCAGCTCGGATAACAGTGATAGTAACAATAGTAGACGTTGCTATTAGAAGAGTCCTCCTGCTCTCCAGGGCCTCTGTCAAGGCCATGTTCTGCTGCTGTTCTGGGCAGCAGAAATGCCCTCCATGCTCTCAGCCCAGCTTTCCATACCCCGCCAAGTCCCATCCCCCCATGGGCCCCCAGGGCCCCGAGCCTCATCTTTAGAAACCACTTACCCCCTCTGCAACTCCCATACCACCATTCTTTCCTGCTCCTCCCAGGGCACCTCCTGGTTACCATACTACTTTAACTACTCAACCGGCACAAGGTGTCAGCCTGAAACCCAGAGAGGGGACTCAGAACTCAGGGCCCCCAGGCCTGGTTAGCTTCCCACAGAGACAGAAGCTCACCTTGTCATTCTTGGTCCCACAGGGGCTATCAAAAAGAAGAAAACGAACGAGATGAGTGGCAAATTAACTTATTAGTCATACACAATGTAAGTCACCGCATGGCGATGTGACACGTGTTCAGGGAGTACCTGCTCCCGTCTGGCTGTCCTGGGGGCTCTTTGGACACAGTCAGCATTGTCCCTGCCCGTGTGGAATTTAAATTATATTCGGGGAGACTCACAAGGAGCAAAAGAAAGACGTAAATATACACAGAATACCAAGTGATGAGGACACAAAGTCTGGGAGGGAAAGGGGCGTGCCGGGTGGGCTGGAATGGGCTGCACCGGGCAGGGCTGTGCTCACAGCACCTCCTGGGAGAAGCCACCCCTGACCACGCCCCAAATCGCGCCCCCGCCCCCACGGCTTCCCCTTGCCCGGCATTCCTTTCTTTGTAGCACCCGTGGTTGTTAGGATTACAGTGTGTGTGTGTTGCCTTAGTTGTTTACCTGTTCCCCTGACTATAATGCAAACCTCAACACCAAATGCCTGGCTTCTGGCACATAGCAGGTGCTCAGCAGCTATTTGTGGGAGTGAATGGATTAAGTAGTCATTGATTACTAATGCCGTAGTTAATAATACAATGAGCACAGCCCTTCCCCTTGTGGAGCTCACGTGTGTGTGTGTGTGTGTGTGTGTGTGTGTGTGTGTGTGTGTTTTAGGCAGGGAGCAGGTGGAGAGACATAATGAATGTGTAAATCAACAGATCCTGATTACCGGGGCAGTGGCATCAAGCCTCCACCTTCAATGAAGGGGTTGGCTGTCCTAGGGTCCCCCAGGCATGAGTGCAGGGGTGGGCATCTCTGCGGTGCTGAGTCCTTCTCAGGGTCCCAGAAAGCCCAGCCTGGTGGTGCTTCCTCCTTCACCAGAAGGGAGACCTGCCCTTTGTCTTATGCCAAGTCATGCTCCAGACACAGGTACTGACAGGGAACCAGGACTATGACTGGGAGATGACACCGGATCACCTTAACTCGAGGTCTCCCGACATTCTGAACAATTCTGGAAAATCACAGGAATGTGTTGTGTTAGAATTCTCGACAGGTCAGAGCTGCAGGGATTCTAGGGAAGTGCAGCCTAACTTCCCTCCCATTTGGTATTGAAGAACCTAGCTGGCCAGGGCCAGGTGGGATTACGTGGGCTGCCTTGACCCGGGTTCAGTCTTCCAACCGTGGTACCCAGTTACTTAGCTGGCACCGTATTTCCTAAAGTGCAGGACGTGTAGCCACATGGAAAGTGAGGGGCTTTCAGAGAAAGGCCAGGTGCTTCAGCGGCAACCAGATGCATCCCACACAATGACATCGGATCCCAGATGCCCCTCTCTTCTGATCTGTCCGTTTGCTCGTGGTCAGTCTCCAGCCATCGCTAGTCTGTCTTTATCACCTCTTCAACACGTCACCCTGACGTGAGGAGCAGAGCTGGCACCCCGAAGGCCAGTACGGTGCCGTTTGCAATCTGTTACCTTTTACCATTCTCTTCTATGTATGGTGCTGGTTTTAAATTCCAAGATGTGACTAGAGAGAAAAAATGATGTCTTTCTTATTATATATAGCTATATTTAAGCAGAATGTGTGCCCACTGGGAAAAATCACTAGATAAAACTAAAACAGGCATTGATGTCATGAAAACCAGGACGCCGAGGTGCCAGTGACAGAAGTTTGGGAAATCATCAGCTGGTGGTTGATTTCTTGGGAATTTCCTGTGCCAGGCTCTGCTCTAAGTGCCTTACATGTAATAAATAATTTACTCTCCACAAAGACTCTATAATCATCCCCATTAACCAATGGGGACACTAAGGCACAGAGAGGCTGTGTTACTTGCCCAAAGACACACAGCTTGGAGGTGAAAGAGCCGGAAGAGTCAGGAGATAGTGAGTCCCTGAGTGAAGGTCACTGATTTGAAGCCTCCACAGTGGGCGTGGGTAGTCCCTCCAAAATATTTGGGACGTCCTGAGGTTCCCCAGGCCTGCCTCACGGGTGTTATGACCCACTTCCCAGTGGCTGGTTCACCCCTCTAGGTGGCTTCAGAGGTGAGCAGCTCTTTGCTTCTTAACCTGTTATTGATGTTATAAAACCACTGAATTTGGTTCATTGCCACCACACCCCCGGCAGAATCGATCATTGCTGCTGTATTGCAGACCGTCAGCCAACCTTTGCTCTTCTGATGATCAAGAACCCCCTTGTCACAGGCCTTGAGGGCTCCTGTCCCATGGCCCAGAGCGTGGGTGGGCGCAGGTGCTCTGGGGGTGGCTGTAGCTGTGGACTCTCGTAGGAAAAGGCAGAGCTGGGTGAATCAGGAGGAGGGGAGAAAGGCCAGAGGGGCCTGCTCAGGCCCGGGGCAATCTCTGGATCCTCTAGACGCTCTTTTCTTCATTTAGCAGTGGAACAACATGTCTGTGCGAGAAGGGCTTAGTTGACCCTGCTGCGTCCACCCTGAGTCTTAAACCACGTCTGTATCAGCGTTTGCTGCCTGAGGGGTGGGGCTGGGAGGACTTCATGGAGGAGGTGGCGGGAAGGATTTATCACTGGACCACAGAAAGATGGAAGAGGCAGGGAGGGCATTTCAGGCAGAGGCTGGGAAAGATTGGACAGTAGAACCTGTCAGCAGGGGGTCTGGTTTAGAACAACTTAAAGGCAGCAGAAGCCCAGTCACAGGCAGCTTCACCATCCTGGGGCTTGGTGGCTGGCTCTGAGACCCTGGAAGCTTTACTCCTTGATGGTAACAGCCAGAGACTCTGTATTTTTGCTGGGTTAGCTTTTCACTCACCTGTGAATCAGTGCACATTCAGCTCCTACAGAGGCCCAGCAGGGAGCTCCAGCCAGTGGGGGGAGCCCAGCTGGGAATTGTAGGACCCAGAGAACCCCTCCCTCCCCTGAAGGTGGTGCCACCAGCCTGCACCAAAGCTAGGAATCTGGATTTTTATAAGAAAACACAAACCTTGAACAGTCTGGTGCCCACATGTAGGCATCCTCTGTTCAGGCTTCTTGAGCAATTGCAGATTTAGTCAGCGGGGGTGGGTGGGGTTGGGGTTCCTGGCACAGTCAACCTTGATCTGCCACCTTTGGTGCTCCTGGTCTCCGCTGTGGGTTGAATGCTGCAGCTGCCATCTGCAAAGGACATAGATGTGGGGCTGGGTCAGTGGGGCCTGCAGCTTCCTGGAAACCATCTGGTTCTGTGCAGCCATGCTGCGCAGAGTCCCCAGCAGTTGGATTCACTACTGTAGCCCTGTCCCACATCCCAGAGCAGAATGGTGCCTCCAGTCAGCCTTGCTGTGACCTGGGTGTTTTGAGGGAGAGAGAGAGAGGCCTAGTGCTGCTAGCCAGGGCTACAGAGGTACCCACTCACCACACTGACCGCTGTTGTGCCCGTGCAGGGACTACCCTGGCTACGGCCAACAGTGCATAGATTAGCATATATTATTTAATCAAAACAAGTCCACAAGTCCTACAAGGGGACGAGCTGACATGTGAACAGGAGGACTATCCTGAGCAGCAAATCTCAGCAATATAGAGCTCTGGACCCTGAGTGGGTGGGAAGGCAGCCTGTCCAGACCTGGCTTGCAGGTGAGAGTGTGGAGTTGAAATAGGGCCCTCTGTGGGGCCCAGAAGGTCCTAATGGAACTCAGCCTGTCCAGACCCAAATCTTGATTTCTGCCTCCCTCCCACCTGCTTTCTCTCAGGGTGAGGGAGTAAGTGGAGGGGCAAGGGCACGAGGACACTTCAGGGGTGGCCAGGACTTCTAAGTTGTGGCGAAGGGGTTGAGATGATCAGAAGATACCCCAAGAGGCTTGGCTCCTCCTGGATCGAGCAGGAGTGTTGAGGGAAAAGAGAGTCACAAGGCCACAGGAGGCAGGGCTGTCCAAGGTGGGTGGCCAAAACAGGTGAACCTTAGAGTCTTCTGGTATCTCTGGGATGGGGCCAAAGTCAGCCATCAATGCAGGTGGAAGACCAGGAACAGAGACTTGACCAAGGAAAGGGTCAGGAGACCCAGGGAGAGGGAAGGACAGAGCCAGGCCCCCAGGGCAGCCTGTGAGCTGGCAGGCGAGAGCCATGAGGGTGGGCATCTGAGGAGGCACCGTCCTGGGGCTTGGTGGCTGGGTCTGAGACCCTGGAAGCTTTGAGGGTAATAGCCGTGACCAGGAATGAGGCAAGGGAGATGCCAAGCCATGCTGTGTTCAACAATGTGGAGCTTGTAAGAGCTCAGGCTGCCTCTTATGGGGGATTCAGCTCAGACGGGCGTGGCCTTGCCAAAGGCAGATGCCCCCACAGTCTTACAGGGCTGCTTGCAGAGGAGGGGCTTAGAGAGACTGTGGTACAAGCCATGGCTGGCAGCCTTGCGTGAATCCTGGGCATATACAGGTAATCACACAGGCCCCACCCAGGCCCCTTCATGATTCTGGGAAAGGAATCCTCATGACCCTGACAAGAGTGCAGCCATTTTGGAAAACAGCTGGTGGGTGAAAGGACGCCAGAACCAAACTGTATGATCACAGCAAACTCTCTCCTCTCCCCCAGAATGCTTCAAGGCCAGTGTTCCTGGGAAACAACTGAACAGTAACTTTTACTCTGGCCCTGGCTGGCAGCCAATGAAGGGAGTAACGCCTAGATTTTCCCTGAGTGCAAACATTAGTCCCTCTGCTGAGGGATGACCCTCTCTGGGAAGCCCTCTCCCCACCTTCCAACGCTGCTGACAAGGAATAATAAAAACTTCTTGAAACTGTGTGAACTGGGCTGGCTCCTGCAGACTCCACCCTGCTCGTTTTCTCTCTGGTCTTTTCTAACAAAGCCTTTCCAGGGCTGGCAGGCCTTCTCTCCTTGCGGACACTCACCCCAACCCTACTCCTAAGACCTCTCTGGGTTGGTACCAGGGACCCAGAAGACAGGGCACAATTTCCCAGGCATCTTCATCCTTTCTGTTCCCCCCTCTTCTCCTCCTGAGTCCTGATAGGGACCCATCTGCCTCTGTACTCCTGGATCACCAGAAAGTCAGTGGGACCCACCTGCCTCTGTACTCCTGGATCACCAGAAAGTCAGTGTGGTCTGGGACTGTTAGATGTGCGTCTGTGCCTGCCACACACATACGCACAGACACACGTGCACACCCCTGCACTCTTTTGCTTGCAAACACACACTCTCTCTTACACATATGTATTAATACATGTACTTGCAAAAACACACCCACATTCTCTCTTCCACATACGCATATAACACACACACATACTTGTGAACCACCAGGCCACCTCCTCAGATGCTATACCCTTGCCCTGGCTAAAGGCAACATCATCCCAGTCCTCAAAGTACAGTTCACTGCGCCCAAACACACACCTACTTACATAGGCTCAGCCATTAGCACACACCCACTTATTGTTCAATGCGAGTAAACACAGACACAGCCCCAGTTATGCTCTCCGCATAAACACAGGTTCATTCTTCTGTTTTCATTCACTGAGCATCTCCTGGCAATTCACTGCAGGGCCACATGTCATGTGCTGTGAGAGGCAGAGGACAGAGCCTCCAGATGTTCGGGAGCTGGGAGAACTGCCAGGAAAGAGCTAAAGAGGACTGCCGGGAAAGAGAGAGGATTGCTGGGAGAGAACAGGGGAGGACTGCTGGGAAGGAGCTGGGGAGGACTTCCAGGAGAGAGCTAGAAAGGACTGCTGGGAGAGAGCTGGGAGGACTGCCAGGAGAGAGCTAGAAAGGACTGCTGGGAGAGAGCTGGGAGGACCGCTGGGAGAGAGCTGGTAGGACTGCCAGGAGAGAGCTAGAAAGGACTGCTGGGAGAGAGCTGGGAGGACTTCCAGGAGAGAGCTAGAGAGGACTCTTGGGAGAGAGCTGGGAGGACTGCCAGGAGCAAGCTGGGGAGGATTTCTGGGAGCGAGCTGGGGAGGACTTCCAGGAGCGAGCTAGAGAGGACTGCTGGGAGAGAGCTGGGAGGACTTCCAGGAGAGAGCTAGAGAGGACTGCTGGGAGAGAGCAGGGGAGGACTGCCAGGAATGAGCTGGGGAGGACTGCCAGGAGAGAGCTGGGGAAGACTACTGGGAGAGAGCAGGAGAGGACTGATGGGAGAGAGCAGGGAAGGGCTGCAAGGAGAGAACTGGGGAGGACTATCAGGAGAGAGCTAGAGAGGATTGCTGGGAGAGAGCAGGGGAGCACTGTGGAGAGTGAGCTGGGGGGTACTGCTAGGAAAGAGCTAGGGGAGACTGCCAGGGGAGAGCTGGGGGTAACTGCTGTGAGCAAGCATGGTTTACCAGGACTTGAAGGATGAAGGAATTTGCCTATGGGAAGTTATAATTTGAAGACCAGTGATCACTCATTCATTCATTTTGCTTTAAACAATACTGTTCCCTGCTGGTTTGTGATTATTGAAATAATACGGTTACCTGCTGGTTTGTGAGTATTGTTTGCTTTAAACAATACTGTTATCCTCTGGTTTGTGTGTTTCCCCTAGTGGAATATAAGCTCCACCAGGGCAGGATTTTTTGTTTTGCTCACTGCTTTGTCTCCCAGGACTCAAATGGGGTCTGACTTATATCTAAGCTCTTAACAAATATTTGTTGAATCAATAAATGCATACTTGAATCCCCCGGAAGATTCCCGGGGGTGAGTTGGCTCCTATTTGACATGGTGGGTTGCTTCAAAGTGTTCACAAGGAATGAAGATCATGTTGCTGTTTTTTAGAGAAGAGGGTGAGACAGGTGGTTCTTCCACCTGGAAAGAGTGACTTGGAATAAGCCTGTGAGGCAGAGCTGAGGACTGAAAACCTTGGTGATTTCAGAGCTGGAGGGAGGGGAGAGAGAGGGAGAAGAAGGAAGAACAGAAGGGAGGTAGGGGCAGGTGAAGCAGAGGGATGGAAGAGAAGGAAATAGGTTAGTTAGAAAGAACCCGAAGAATGAAAGCCATCCTCTGAGCGCCGAGAGGCCTGGCCATTAGACGTGTTTCCTGACGTCACCTGGGGATGACAGACGGGGAGTCGAGATGTGTAGGGCTCGCTAATCACATGGTTTCCCACAAATCCTTCCAGGCCTCAGTGATGTGTAAACTCGGGAGCTGGGCCAGAACAATGTTCCCCATAGGGTCATCCATGGGTGGATCTGCGATGCACATTTTTTAATTTTAATAACTATTAATCAAGAAATAGAAAGAAGAGCTCTCTCTCGCCTCCTTCTGCCTTCCTTCGCTCTCTCCCGTCTTCCCCCTCGCTCTTCTCTACTCTCTCTCTCTTCTCTTCCCCACTCTCTCCTTATCTCTCTCTCCTCTTTTCTCTCCTCCTCGGTGCTGCTCTGCAGCCTCCCTCCCCCCAGCAATAAAGACCTTTCGTACAAAAAAAAAAAAGAAATAGAAAGAAGGAATAATGTGGTGATTATTATTCCCAAGGATGAGGATAACGTTCACAAGAGAGTTGACATAAAGCCGGTGTGAGGAGACGTGTATAGTGACCCTGGGGGGTGCGGGGGTACAGGTATGGCCACATGGTGCTGGTGTCTGGGAAACGCTGGCCTGAGTGACCTCAAAGGAGCCCTCCAGCTCTGTGCTTGTAACGTCCATTATCTTCAGATCACCAGGGCTCACCTACAGGTTAACTTGAAATGTGAGACCCATGGAGCACCCTGCCCCTCACCTGGCCCCTGAGGACGAGGGAGATGATCTTCTAAGATCTAGCTGGGGTAGAGGCCAAACCTCCATTCTAAGGAGGCCAAGAGCATCTTGAGTGGGTGAGAGTAACTCTGATCAGCTGGTACCTCCAACCTGGATAAGAGGGACTCTGAGCCTTTGCACTGGCTCTTCCCTCTCCTGGATCACTTTTCCCTCTGACATTTAGCTCCTTGCTTTCCATTCTCCTGCTTGGAACCACTTTCCCTGCAGGCCCCAGGACATACGTCCACTTGCCTACCCTCTTCAGTCTCTCACAGACTAGCCCATGATCTGGTCTTATTCCCTGGGCCAGATCTTCTCATTTATTTGCCTCTGTACTGAGTGTCCCTCTCCCCCAACTTGGATCAGCTCCGTGAGAGAAGGGACTACGACCCAGTGTTCGCTGCCTGTACCCTAGTTTATTACTGAATGAACAAACGATTAGTCATCTGCCTCCACCTGCTCATTCCAGACATGCCAGGATGGGGTCCGCATGCGGCAGGTGGAGCCGAACACTATTCACCACAGCCTGTGCCCGTGGTCCTTCGAGAGCTCATCAAGAGCCCTCACACATCTGTTCCAGCTTTGGGGTGTCCTGGTAGGCCAGGAGGACAGCCTGGTCCCTCTGGATGCCTGGCGGATTTATTTTCAGTGTTCTGGCTCGTCAGAAGGCTTTGCAAAGACAAAAGACTTGAGGCCTGGCTACCCAGTGAGGTTGCCCGGCTGGCAGGTCTCCATGGAGACTGCAGGAGCACATCTGCCCCCCTCACTTCCCAGGGCGGGCATCTGCTCCCAACCCACAATGCCCAGGCCTGGAGCCTCCCCCGGCTGAGCACCGCCCCTCCGCAGAAGCCCTGGCTGGGTCCTCTCTGTCCACAGAGAGAATGGGAAGGAGGGAGCATCTGTTCACGCCAGGAGGTGGACAGCTTGGGACCCAGGGCAGAGACAGGGCCTGGCACAGAGTGGACCCTAGGGAAAAAATGCCCATGGTATCACATGTGCTGCAGCACGTGGGGCTCCTGTGAGTCTGGGCGCAGAGGGGCCAGGAAAGGAAGGGGCAGGAGGGCATCATGAAAGCTGTCAGCCTGCTCCCAGGAGGCAGAAACAGCGACTTCTATTGGGACAGACTCAGGGTCCTCGGTACCGCAGCCTGTGGCCTCCCATCTGTCTGTGCTCTGGGACTCCATCCAGACTCTGGTTCTCTCCCTGTCTCCCCCTTGACCTCTCTGGACCTCTCTCTCCTGCCTTCTGTCCATCGCATTCCGCCCGCCCCTGTGCATTTCTCCGTCTCTGCACGTGTCTTGCTTCGGTCTCTTTCTCGGCACCACACCACAGACAGGCTGGGTCTCGGGAGCTGCAGAAGAAGCTACGAGAACATGTCAGAGCTGGGCACACAGTGCCTGGCCCATCCACTGCCCCACGACTGGCCTTGCTCCTGGTCTGGACCCTATGGGCCCCTTGCTCCCTGACAGTGCAGAACCGTCGAGTTCTCTGCACAGCCAGACCGCCTCCCCCGGGCTCTGTCTCCTCCCTCTCTCCGCTTGGCCTTGGGCAGGTCTCTGCCCCCCTGAGCCTCACTGGGAAGAGGCTGGGAGGGCGATTTACTTCCCACAGCACATCCTTTGGCTCTTCATTTGTCCCTTGTGTGTCTTACCTGCTTCCCAGTGGTGTCAGCAGAGGACTCCAGAACTTTAGCCAGCGCCCCCCCCCACCGGAAAAATACCTGCAGGGAGGTCTGCCTTCCGAACAGAACACCGTGTCCTCCATGTCCTCACCTACCCCAGGCCTGCAGAGGTCCCCTTCCCTCATTGGCCAGATTACACTGATGGCCATTGGGCTTACTCTGTGTGTGCCCAAGACCATTTGTTAACAGACTGATTGGAAAAGTACTGGGATTATTCCCATATTACAGATGAGGAAGGGGATGGATCCTAGCTTATGACTTTTCCAGTTTCGTGTCATGTCCTGGTTATATATTGCTGCATGACAAACTGCCCCACAACCGAGTGGCATAAAATGGCAATATTTATTCTGTACGTGCGTCTGCGGGGCCAGCTTTTCCCTGTTTCACCTGCGTTGCTGGGTGTTTCCAGAACCATCTGAAGGCTCCCCTGGCCAAACTACTTCTAGGGGAAGGAGTGTCAAAGAATTTGCAGACATAGTTTAAAGGCAGCACACAGAGTAAGAGAACTGGGGGTGGGGGGAGACCAAGCCATCAGGGTCTGGAACATTTGCCACCAGCCGTGCTGCTGCATGTCCCTGAGCGTCTTCTCTTTTGTGGAAAGAGGCTGCATAGGCCTCAGCATGTAACAGGTGTTTAAGAAATGCTTGGAGGTTGTATCACACAGACTGTAAAACGCCACAGGCCCGAGGACCAGGACAATCCTCGCTCTCACCCCCAGAGCATGGTGAGAGAGTGCAGCAGGCAGGGAACTTCCAGGGGCCACTGGTTGGAACAGCTAATGAGATCGCCATCTGCCTCCCACAGAGCTCTGATGAAGAAAGAGCGACTTTCCTGCAGCAGTGTTTCCATAGTAACCAGCAGAGGCCCTGGCTTCAGCAGGTGTCTTCATTATAACCTCAGTTCCTGGGTACCAGGCACCCTCCTCCCACAGGCTACGACCCAGGAATGAAACTCACCAACTCGTAGGAAGAGAAAGATGTTACTGTCTTAGCATAAGTAATGGGAGCTCTGATTCTGGTAAGAAGCAAAGTGAGGGGTGGGAAGGCTTAGGTGCAGAAAAGAACAGCCCCCAGTTCTTGCTGGAATGGCATGGGATTAAAAACCAAACAGGCAGAGTATGCCCCGGGAGACCCTCTAGTCCTGAGATAGCAAATACATTTGGTTCACTCACTGGTTCCCTCATTCTCTCAACAAATGTCCATAGAGCACAAGCGCTGGGCCAGGTCTGCTGGGAGCTGCGCTATGGATGACACACAGGGTCTGTCCGTGGGGGGCTGGCACACAGGAGGGGGAGCGTGACATTTAGACCTCATCTGGTGTGCACCAGTGCACCAGACGGGGAAAGGACTACTAAGAATGTGAAGCAGAGAGAGGGTGACAGGTGCAAGGGGCTGGCCTGGGCAGGCCCCATCAAGAAAGAGGCAAGTGAGCAAAGACCAGGGGAGCAGAGAGGGGCCCTCAGCCATCGGCCATCTCTTGTCCTTTCACCTCCCCCCCACTACTGTTCTGGGCAAAATGGTAACCGTTCACCTGCCCTGTGGGAGGGCCACAAACCCCTGCCCTGTGGAACTCAAGTGTCACTGTGTGACTTGCTTTGACCATAAAGTGAGCAGAAGTAACATAGGCTGCCTCGCATCAGAAACTTCAGAGCCTGTCTCGCTGATCTCTGGAAACGCTTCTGATAGAGCAGGGGGTCTCCACCAAGGAGGATTCTGACAGCCAGGGGACATTGCACAGCATCTGGAGACACTTCTGGTTGCCTGCCACAGCAGGAGAATGCTCCTGGTGCCTGGTGGGTTGAATCCACCTATTGTGCCCATGGTCCTTCGAGAACCCATCAAGGGCCCCCACACGTCTGTTCCAGCTTTGGTAACACAGTTCTGGTAACACAGAACCCCAGACTGAGCGGCTTCGACAACAGAAACAATCATCTCATGGTCCTAAAGGCCAGAAGTCCCAGACTGAGGCAGGATTGGCTTCTTCTGAGCCCCCTCAGCAGAAACCATATCCACACCTCTCCCCTGGTTTCTGTTAGCAGGAGATCTCATCATTCCTTTGTTCATGGAAACATCACCCTGATCGCTGCCTTCATCTTCACATGGTGGTCTCCCTGTGTGCATGTTGGTGTCCAGATGTCCCCTTTTTCTAAGGACATCAGTCATTTCAGATTAGAAGCCCACCCTACTCCAGAATGACTCTATCTCCACTAATTACATCAGAGCAGCCCTACTTCCAAAGGAGGCCACATCCTAAGGTATTAGGGATTAGGACCTCAACACATGAATTTGGGGGAATACAATTCAACCTGTAACATGAGTGGAGACCAGAGACGCTGCTAAACTTCCCTTGATGCACAGCACAGTCCTCACAATAGCAAATATCAATAGTGCTTAGAGTTGAGAAACCCCATGATGAAGGCTTGGGGTCTGGAGGGCAGGGGACTTGATGTAGAGTGACAGCCCACCTGTGAAGGACCCACAGTGAAAAAGTCATTTTTGTTTTTTCAAGCCATTGAAACTTTTGTTGTTGTTGTTGTAATGCAGCATAATCTGGCCCATCCTGACTGATGCAGCTACCTGGAACCACTTGCAACCCTCTCCAAGACCCTGCAGGAGGGCATGTCATGATCCTTTAGTGATGTCTACCACTGCTGCTGGCCTAAGTCCTCCAATTCGGAAGACACTTCCCAAAGTTGCATGACTCACAACGTTCTAGTGCCCAGCATGGAGTTTGACACATAGTAATGTTCCCTAAATATATGCTGGGTAAATGGATCGCCAGCAGGGTTACAAAGCAGGCCCCAGTTATCTATCTACTCTACTGGGTCACATCTACTGAGACTGTCACGCTTCCAACATATCTTAAGTGCTGGGACCAAGAATGGCCTGTGCCACAGATTCGACTTTTCTCTTATCCAGATTTGCTTATGGGAAACGGATTCTCATGTTCTCATCTAAGAGGATTTAATGCAGGGTTTAAAGTGTTACTTTTCTCCAGGGTGACTTTCTTCATCTGGAAATTCAAGATGAGCCTTTCTAATGTTGTCATTTTCGGCCACAATGATGGCAGGGGAAGGATTTAGGGAAAGGGAGGGGCCCTGCCCCTTGGTGCTTCTGGAATCATCTGAGGCAGGTGAAGCCACTTACAGTGTCAGACCAGCCTGGGCCCAACCTGAATGAGCACGGAGCTCATCAGCACAGCAGAGGTTAATCAAGGAAGGATTCAGGCTCTGGGCAGCTGGAACAGGGCCTCGAGGGCAGGAAGGTACATGTCCTGAGACAGAGCAGAGGGGGGATACAATGCGTCTGTGTTGTCACCTTCAGGGGACATGATGGGCCAGACCAGTGCTCTGGAGAAGAAGGTGTCTTACAAGGAAGTATGTGTCAAGACTCTTTTGGTTGCAAGTGACAGAAATCCCAATCAAACAGCCTCCAGAGAAAGAGGAGTACATCAGCTTACACAAATGAAAGCCTGCAACCTTGATAGCTTCAGGTGCAGCTGGATCACGGTTTAAGGGACCTGGATTCTGGACTCTGAAAATGCGGGTCCATTTCTCTCCATCTCTCAACTCTATTTTCTTCCAGTTTGCCTTCATTTTCCATAGGCAGCAATGGAAGACACCATGAGAAGCAACCTCGGGCCAATATCCTCCCTCCAGGCAACCGTTATGACAAAAGGGGCCTCTTTCCTGGGAGCACCAGCAAGGGTTCCAGGATTGTCTCTGATTGGGCCAACTCAAGTCACATGACCAGCCCCCAAACCCCACCCTGACCAATGACTGAGGCTGGGGTGGTCCCACAAAAGGAGATGGGGAAGTAGATGCTGGACAGTCAGAAAGACACAGCGTTCACCACACACACTGAGGACCCCATTGCAAAACTGTCGGCTCTTAGCACAAGGGCCCCTGGGGGCAACCCTGTCCTTGCCAACAAAATGTGATTTGAAAGTATTTCCCTCACCAAATACGTCAAGACAGTGAGTGGCTCGTTAAGAAGAAGGATCAGCACGTGCACACCGCTGGATTTTAATGGTTTAAAAACGATGTCACCTCCGTCTGTTTAAGGATTACTATTCCTCAAAGAATTCGGCTCCATATGATAAGTGCTAATACCTTATTTCTTCGGGGATTCTGCAGTCTGGAGTTGGAATTGATTGTGGGCAGAATAAAATAATTTGCTTTTTATCAGCATCCTCCACAGAAACTTGTTTGCGGCCAGTCTGGGCCTCGGAGGAAAATGCATTTAGCTTTACTTCCCTAATCCCTCAGTAAGGTCCCTAAATCACCACCCATCACTCAGCGCCACTCAGCCAGAAATGACCGTCGCTCCGTAATCATAAAAACAGAATTATGGTCGCTGTCACCTCCTGCTGATGGCTCCTTTAGGACCAGATGAGAGCAGGACTTAGGAGTCAGTGATCGGGGAAGTGGCAAAGGCCTGCGACTCTGCCAAGCGAGGCTGTGCCCATGGAGGGTCATAAGCCCCGGTAATCAGCCCTGGGCCAGGGCCTGCATCCCGGCTCTCAAAGGCAGAATTAATGGCTCTCTCCTGTGCCCTGGAAGTGGCAGCCACAAGCTGATTTACAGACTACTTATGTGTTTCATTTGGCTTTTAAAAAATAAATAAATCACCGAATCTGGTCACTGGGAATTTCCACATAAAAATCTAGATTTTAATCCCTTCTTGAAAAATAGGGAAAGTTAAAAACTCTGCATGTGGCTTGTTCTGAGGACGAGCATGCCGTGCCCTGTCCAGCTGTGCCACTCCTGGATCCCTCTTCACTGGATGCAGCCACCTGCCTGGCCTGGTCCCACCTGTGTCTGACAGCCCAGCCCTCAGCGCAGCTAGCTGGTGGCTCGTTGGCCTCATCTGCCAGCTTCAACCTACACTGGCTGAATGACTTGAAGCACATACTTATTTTTGCATGCGTTCTGGACTCCCCACTCGTGAAATGAGCACAGTAACAGCATGGGTGGGTGTGGATCACAAATGAGTTAATGCACACGCAAGGCAATTAGAGACCACCCCCACCCCCACACTCAGGAGAGCCATCCTGTACACGTGAGTGGTCCCTGTGATGCTTCTGCCCTCACTGTCCCAGTCTCCTCCTGTCCTGGTTGGGTAGTATATTGAACTGTGGTACTTAAGCCCCTAACCCACTGTGAGTGGAACTTTATTTGGAAGACAAGCCTTTCCTGTCTAATTTAGTGAAGAATCTCAGATAAGATCATCCTGGATTAACCCCGGGGGCCCTAGAGCCAATGATAAGTGTCCTTATGGGACACAGAAGAGGACAAGACACAGAGGCACAGAAAGGAAGACCATGTGACCTTGAGTGCAGGGGCTGGAGAGATGCAGCCACAGCCAAGGGATGCCTGGGGCCACCAGATGCTGGAAGAGGCATTGAAGGAGAGTCCCCTGGAGCCTCCAGAGGGAGCATGGCCCTGCTGACACCCTGAGTTCAGACTTCGGCCTTCAGGACTACGAGAGAATGAGTTTCCGTCTTGGCAAGCTCCCAACTTGCGATGGCTTATTACAGCAGCCCTGGGGTGGCATGGAAGATTCTGCCACCAGCACCGTTTCTCTCTTACCCAGCCCAGCCCAGTGCCGGGAGCTTTAGTACTGCAACATGTTGGGGTGACTCTGGAACACATCTCAGTTGGAAAAATGTATTTACATCCTCCAGCACATCGATGAGGGCCAGCGGAGGCCTGTCCAAGGGAAACAGGGCTGGGACCTGGGGCTGCCTATCTAGGGGCCCCCACAGAAAGGCTTAAGGGAGAAAAAGCAGCTCACATACCTGGGAAGGGACTAAAGAGGCTTCCCACCTGGTTCTGGTTCATCCCCTAGATTTCCACCCAGTGTCTGCTTGTGGACAGGACCAGCTGCCCAACCTGCAGGCCCCGTACAAACGGAAATGCAACACCCTTGTTCAAAAATTTCTAAAGAAATTTAAGATAGGGCAGCACCTGTGGCTCAAAGGAGTGCGGGGTCAGCCCCATATGCCGGAGGTGGTGGGTTCAAACCCAGCCCCGGCCAAAAGCCGCAAAAAAAAAAAAAAGAAAGATATTTAAGATGGTGACAATTGAGCATTAAGCCAAGTAGGGGCTTTTCTGAGCATTGACGCAGATCTGAGCGCAGGTCACACGCCTATGAAGCCGGCCTGGGGACCCAGCAGGGAGCAGGCCGCCCTGCCCCTCCCCTACTATGTCCCTCCTGAATCATGCCCCTGCTCCACCATGTCCTCTCCTCAGAGCTTTCATCTTGGATGTGAGCAGCAAGAACCACATAAACAAAACTTTTACATAGATATAGAGTCCTCATCCTCAAGGCCAACCCTGGCTCATTAGATCTACATTCCTCGCCTAGGAAGGGGAAACAGAGAAAATGAAAGAACAGAGAGGTTAGGTAACCTCCCAAGGTCGCACAGCGGCTGTGTGCTGGAACCAGCCTGTGGGCCCCTACCCATTTTTATCTACTTCCCCTCAAGCAAGCAGTTACCAGAGGGCTTCTATGTTTCACTTCACATGTGTTAACTCCTTTAATCCTGCCGCATATTCAACCCTCATATTATCCCCATGTCACAGATTAGGAAACTGAGGCACAAAGAGCTTAGGTAGCTCACCCAAGGCCACACAGCCAGCAAATGGCAGAGCCTGGATTGAACGAGGGAGTTCACGCCAGTTCTGCCCAGAGGGGACAGTGTTTTGTTAGGTTGTATTTTGATAATCAGTCCTAACTCTTTGATTAATTGTGTCCATTTTAATTCAACCTCATGGAATTTGGTGTTGTTTTAGCATACACGTAGGCAGGAAACCACATAGTTTTTTGACTGAAGGGAACAAAGATTGTAAGACTTTCCCCAACAGGAGTTTCCGAGAAGGAGTCAGTCTCCTGTGTGAGGAGGTGGCAGACTGGGTTTCTCACCTCGGTGAGCTCAGGGCACCCTCAGGCCAGTGTCTCCCTTGAGAACTCTGCTGTTTATCTTGTGTGTTTCAGACACTGACGTGTCCATCCTGGGGTCCAAGCACAGGGCCCGACACATGCTGGTTGTTGAGTGAATCTCTGTTCCTGCCACATCTCTTTCTCTGTCTTTGTCCCCCTTTCTCTCTGCCTCTGATTCAGGGCCCTGTGACTTCTTGAGGCTTGTTCCATGGAACATGCTTAAGATTCCTGGGCCCAAGGCTGTCCAGATGCAAACATGACCCGGGTGGGGCCGATGGCTCTGAGCTACCACCCCAGCCCCATCACACCAAAAAAGATGAGATGAATGGACCCCAGGGCCCGGGGTAATCAGTGCTTGGAACGGGGGCCTGATTACCTGTCTGCGGAACATTGATTTATAGGTCATTCTTCCTCTCCTCTAAGACTCTGGATTGCAGCTAATTTACCGACAGTCTTAAATCATCCCCCCACACGCGGTGATGAAACTGGAGGCACCGTCTATCATGTGCCTCCTGTAACCACCGACCTGATTAAAATGAGGCTGTGAGGAGAATACCCAGCTCCGTGCCAAGGGTGGGGGCTCACGCGGAGCCGTCCGTGTCCTTTATCCAGAGATGGCAGCAGCCCACACACGGCTCGCTTAATTTCATGTTTGGCTGCTGACGGGTTTTCATTTATAGATAATATAAACAGGTTGACAGGGCCCTAATTAACTGATTTGTGGTCCTTTGGGAACAAATGGTTATTAATATTCATAAACATTTGTAACACTTAGGCAGATGTCTGGCCCTGACATGATCGTAATATGTCCTCAGCGGTGAGCATGCGTGACTTCTGACGTCTCTTGCTGGTGGATCCCAGAGGGCATTGTCAGCTGCCTATGGCCCCTTGCCAAGAGATGCCCCATCTTTAGATCAAGGCTTTATTGTGTGATTTGCCCATTACAACTTGCTGACCTTTCCACAATTCTTTCTTCTGCCTGAATATCCTTGGCCCAGCTTTCCTCCAATCCCACCCCCGAATCCCCTTTGACATAAGCTGGAAACCCTCTCCTCTGGGAAGTCTTCCTGGATTGCTGTCCCCCTCCAGCCACACTGTCCTTCCATATCAATTACTTGGTGTAGTGTAATTGTTTACGTGAGGATTTGCTGTTTAATGTTTGGGGGTTATTTGATCCAAGAATATTTTGCCTCATGAACTTTTTCTAAAACTGGGGACAAATCAACTTCTTTTTGCAGTGGAATCCTATCTTCTGCAAAGGGAGCTGTGCTGTGAAGATAAAGTTAACAACCAAAACTGTGATCGCTAGTGTCTACTGGCCTCGTGATCCCATGCCAGGCAATAGGCTGAGCCTCTTCTGTGGATTAACTATCTCCCCGCAGCGGGGGTGGGGCAGATGTGAACCTCCTCCTCATTGTCCAGATGAGGAAACCAAAGCACAGAGAGGCCCAATCACTCACCCAAGGTCATCGATCAGTGAGTGGCACAGTTAAAATTACTCTTGAAAACAATCCCTGAAAATAATTGTAAGGTCGGTAAATACAGCTTAATGCAGTCACTGGATGCAATGTGTTTTTTTCACTCGTGCATGTGGGGACAAACACCCATCACTGAACTGACAAGCCTCTTAATGCAACATTTATCTTACGACATGTGAAGAAATGATATTTTCTTTCCTGTCCTACTATCTCCTCCTCCATTCCATTCTATCAGGAAAAATTCTGACCCACTCATTTTATTTTTTAACCTACTAACAGCTCACCACCCAATGATGGGTTGTGACAGAGTTTGAAAATCGCTAGCCTATGTAGACAGACAGAGAAGATGTGCATGTCCCTAAACCTTCATAAATAGCACGCCAGCGCTTGTCTGGAGCTTACTCACTGCCCAGCGCTGATGTTAGAACTTTTTAACTATTAACCGATCCTTGGTGTATTCCTATAGAATATTAGGTTGAACTGTATGAAATTGCTTATAGTCAACATTTCCCTGTGGGGAACGGCAATTGCAAATGGTTGAATCTAATATATATCTTCATGATAATTCCATTTTACACATAAGGAAACAAAGAAACAGAGAGGTTAAGTAAACTGCCCAGTGTTGCACAGCTGCCACGTGAAGTTACCGCAACTTGATCCCAGATAACCTGCCTAGGTCTTCTCAACCAGTTAGCCAAAGCTCTTTGGTCAGTGACTTCTCAAGGACACTGAGGAAGCCTGCAGTGGCCCCTTGAACCAGTGATTTTCCCTGTTCTCCTGCTTGTTTTATGCTGAGTCATTTTCACCTTATTTCTACAGGTTTTCTGCGCTTTCACAGCCTCTTAGATGTTATGGCATCTAGCACCCAGGGCATCCCCTTTGGAGCCCAAAGGCTGGCTGAGCTCCTGCCCTGTGTCAAGTCCGTCTCTGCATCTTAGCACTCTACTTGGTGCAATGCAATCAATGGTTGGTGAGTTAAATACAGTGTGGTGTGATTACCCACTGTCTCCTCCTAGACTCAGACCTGGATGCATTTACTAAACATCAATTTAAAAACATAGTCAGAAACCCGGGGAAGGTCGCACAGCAGTCTGGTCTAGGAGTCTTTTTTTTCACACCTAACAGCTTTATGAGGAGTGTTGAGCTACAGATCTGCATCACGACGTCCTCAACATCTGATGATTTGCCCTTGTCACAAAACCTTCTAGTTAGTTACACGGCACGCCTTTGGATCCAAGGCATCATCCATCTGCTTCTGGAAATTTCAATTACATTTCGTATGCTATGATGTGCTTACTTGCAGTTTATTCACCTTTCCAGGATTTTCGTTTCCACTTAACCATGATGGGCCTGTGGGTTCCGACCAACCAGTCACCACCTTGCCCGGCTGTGGAGACCACGAGTCAGCAGCACCTTCCTCTTTGCCAAACAAGGAGACAGCACCTGATGCTGGCTCGGGTTCAAAAGTCACTAAACAAAGCAGACGTCAGACTCAGGAACGCCTGAGTATATTCAAAGCCCAGGTTCATCCTCAACATGGGTAATTGAACACATTTGGAGTGGCCCTTAGCAACTGAGACACAATGACAGAGCAGCAGATCCATCTGCCACCTCCCCCTCCCGCTGGCAGGTGCCCAAGCGAGGGCATGGCCCTGGCTGGAGTATTTGCATGGAGTATTTGCATGTATTTGAATATTCAGTGCTTCATTATTAGCATACATTTACTGTTCCATTTGTTATAAAACTGAAGATAATCTTTCCATCTTCTATTTGCTGTCAAGTATATTCCCGTTGTATTTGTGTCTGAGGCAACTCCACTGGGATCCTAATAATAAAAGTATCAGCTCCCGAGGGCACTTGGATAGGTTTTAAAGAGCACTAGATGGGGATTCAGAGCCCTGCCTTCCCGAGCCGTCTCTTTCATTTACGGACTCCCACTTTGGGGAAGTCATCTAATATTTCTGAGCCATGGGTCGTCTTTTTCTCTAGACTCGTGGTTCTTAATTGGGGGCGATTTTATCCCTAGGGGACATTTTGGCAATGCCTGGAGACATATTTTTGGCTGCCACAACTTGCAAGGGTAGGGTGCTACTGTCATGTAGAGGGGAGAGGCCAGGGATGCTGCACAGGACAGTCCCTGTCACAAAAAGCCATCCAGCCCCAAATGTGAAGTGTTGAGGTTGAGAGATTTCAGCCTAGAAACAAAAGGTATGAAAAATACTAGAATGCATATCCATGTTTCTATCCTTCAGATACCCGGAGAGGGTTGAAGCCCTCGGGGTCGCCCCCATGGGTATCCCTCCTTCCCCAAAGCAGCCCCCACCATTCTCAGTCGTGCACTGGGCCTTCTGTGAGCGTGCACACTGTGACAACAAGTCACGATGACAGCAGATCAGCCTCTTTGGCAGCGCTAACATAAGCAACATCTATCTGTGACAGAAAGCCCAAGAAAATGTTTTAAATATCCCATAAAATAATAGACACTCTGGGGACATTACTGTGGTTTTATTTGCTTTTTCTATTGCCCTTTTAGCATTCAGAGTAGAAATCATTCTGCCTCCTTCAACAGATACAGAAATGGAGTCCAGACAGGGTAAGTGACTTTTTTGTGGCCACACAGCAAGTTTGACCTAAGTGGGGCTCACAATCCAGGCCTCGGAGGCTCCTTGTGGTTTCACCACCTGGACGGAGCGAGGAGACACGGGAAGAATCTAAACCAGCCCGGGAGTTAATGGACATTGATCCAGACCTCGCACCCAGGTTGGAGGCTGCTGCTCTCCCTGTCGCTAGTGTGAAAAGCGTTTTGCCCTGAACGTATTCGCCTCCCCTAAGTGGCCATTTCATTTCATGACAGGACATTAGGTGGCCTTCTCTCCGGAGAGAAGATTGAAGCTGCTCCAAAGCCATCTGCCCTTCCAGGCCACCCCCTCCCGAGAGCTGGAGCAGTGGGAAACAGCAATTTGGCTGCCTGTCCACTTCCTTTTTGTTCCTCCTGGAAAAAAGGTTACAAAGAAAGCAATTTCTGAGAAAATGACCTAGGTGATTAGGTGAAGTCACTTCTCTCTTGCCTTATGCTCCAGCTGAGAAGCAGCAGCCAGACTGTGTATTAGGAGGGAGGAGGCAGACGGGGAGGGGACAGGATCAGAGCTGCTGCCCATCCCCCTAGCAGATAGGGTCGAGGTCAGCAGGCAGGGTTATAGATGACCCAAATATTTTTTTTTTCTATTTGTGTAAGCAAAAGGCTGTGCACACAGATTAAATTATGAAATTATTCTATAAGATTTGTGACAGAAAAGGCATTTTCTCACTTCCTTTGCCTCTAAGGGTTAGCTGTTCTGGATGCCCCAGCTGGCGGGAGGCCCTTCAGCCCATTCGGGGACAGGGCCACAGAGGGATGGAACTGGACGTAACCAACCAGTGCTCACTTGGCTCTGTTTCTTTGCAGCCAAGAGGCAATGATTTTTATGGGGCCAGGGGGTTGCAGATTTATTTTATGTAAACTAGATGAGATTTTAACCAGACCCCAAAGAGCTAAAACAGCTGTCCAAAGAGGGCATGGCTGAATTTTCTATCTCGGATCAAATAAGCAGGGATGAAGGTGGGGGGAGGGGTGCAGAGACAAATCTGCTTTTTGCAGTGTGGGGGAAGGGCTCTGAATTCAGATTTAGTGCAGGAATAAATGGAAAATAAAATCCCTTTTTCTTAACCAATAAAATAATTTGGGAACGGTGATTTCTTAAAGCAGGAATTATTTCCCTCTTCCTCTTTCTCCAAAGCCATAGATTTTTCCATTCCTTTGCTCATTAATCAACTAGAAATGTGACTTGGGAGAGGCAGAGTAATGGTGGTTTTTGCTCTGGAGTTCATTAGGAATTCTGGAAGGCTGGCGTCATAACTCACTCCCAGTGCAGCTGGCTGCAGACTTCCAAAGAACCCAAGGTTGGGGAACCCATTTAAAGCTGCAAGTAAAGAAACCCAGCTCAGAAAGAAGGCCTCGCCATAGCAGGATGCCAGGATCCTTCTAGAGTGTGGACTCCAACAGCTCCCCAGGGCTGTGGGGAAGTTGGCTCAAAGGTTGCATCACATATTGGGGGGCAGGCCTGGAAAACCCTGTAGTGAGCAAGAGCGCAGAGCATGAGCTAGACATGTCAGAAATAACAGAAGTCAATGGGAAAATAGGATTCCCGTTGCCAACAGGCAGATTTTCATAAGACACATACCTACTCATTGCTATTCTGCCAATCCAGTTGTGGAATATAAAAATATTATAAAAGTGTTGGTCATTGACAATCTTTTGTCTTAAGATATTTTAAAGTCTTGCTCCCTTGTTTTATGAACTTGACAATTTTAAGAGGACAAGATGGATTATTCAAGTCAACAAATGGATAATGTGCCCCAGCCAGAGAGACACAATGTTTATTTTGAAGTGTAGAAGTTGAGACTGGAGCGGGGAGGGGTGTCTTGATGCCACCGCTCCCAGGGCAATGTGGATCTGAGGTGTGAGTTCTTGGCAGTCTCCATCCTCCTCAGATCCCGCCAGGTTAGAAGATGCCCCTGAGCTGTGCAGTACCGGGCAGCTGTCTAGCCCTCTGGTCACCTCCCACCAAAAGCTGCTCTGATCGCTGTGATATACCCGAAGTCATGGACATCCACTCCCATGACTGGCATCATCTGCCTACGGGTAATAAACGCATGTTTAGTGCGTTTGTAAAACCTCCACAGACCACAAGCCACGATGTTTCCTGGCTCCACAAATGGCAGAAAGAGAGGTGTCAGTGGGACCTCACAGCTCCTCTTCCTCTCAAGCCCAATTCAGAGTGGCAGTGAACCCTGATGGTTCCTCCTTCCGATATATCAGAATTCAGCTGAACTCCGTACCCCCTCTGTCATCACCTTGGGTCAAACCATCATCTTTGTGGTTTGCTGAGAGAGCCCCAAACGGTCTCTTCACTGCTCTTGTCCAAGGAAACAGAACTATTTAAGGCTCTGCCTTTTAACCTTTTTATCTTAAAATAAAAACAAGAACCAAAAAGAAAGTATAGCTTAGTGAAATATTATAAACAAACATCCTTATAACCAGGACCAAGTCAACACATAGCAAGATCCTGACCAGGGTCCCCTATAGTCACAATCCCCCCCTCCCTCCAAGAGGAACCATCATTCAACACCCTTCCCACAATCTTCATAGTTTAACCACTCCCTCATACCTCCCTAGACACTATGGATCACGTTACCCACTGGGAAAACCTTGGTATGTCTTTTAAGTTTCCATTTTTCTCGCCCCTGCCTGTCTTTTCCTTAGAATTTCTCTGCTGCAGTGTCTGGGCCCTTTGCCTCTAGACCTTCGCACAGTCTGTATTCTGGTAATTCCATACCTACGGTGCATCACCACACTTCTCTGTCCTCCGTATTTCTTGCAACATGGTAGCCGTTCAGAATTAAGTGTGATACCAAAGTGACCTGTTCATTGACCTGTTTACAATTAAGCCTGGTACTAAAAACCGTTCTGGACGATAAGGAAACTATTGGGAAATTGAGGGGGATAAAGTTAGAAAGTGAGATCATGAGGTTAAAGCCCACTAACCAGAGACTACAGAACTTTTTCTGTGGTCAAAGGGGGTTTATTTAGTTTGTTACAATAAAGGAGATTCACCCACTGCCATCCGGGGGGACTCTCAGCCAGAAGGAAGGGCAGTGCTTCTTGGAGGATCTGGCCTCCTAGTGAAGGATCCTAAGACGGGATTAAGAGTCAAGAAGAAGAGGCAATTTGGTGATTGGGTGTCTGAAAGACTGTCATCTCAGAGGTGTGAAGACTGAAGCAGAGCTAGTGTTGTCCTTGGTGAAGAGTCTCCCATCACTCCTGTTAGAGAAGGCACATGTCCAGTCATTTCTGTGTCTGCAGAGTGGTCTTGTTTTTGCCTGGTTCCAAACATGGTCGTGGCGTGGCCTTGTCTGAATACACTGATACTCTCCAATAATGGCTCATGTTGATTTGGGAACATCGTGGCCCCGCAGCCATGAGGAAGGTTATGTTCCCAGAGGGCCAGATGCAAACAGAACTGGCTTTACCTTATCAATGGTCATAGTACAGAAGGCCTTGACTTTCAGTGGGAGGAGATTTGTATTGAATTTGGGAGATGAGAGAGTCACCAAAGATATTTGGGTGCTGGAGGGACCGAGTTAGAACTGTACATGAGGAACGGGTATCGATCAGTCTTCAGGGAGGGAAATGGAGGGAGGTGACGTCCAGAGAGGCAGTCGAGGTCCAGGTGAGGGACGGTGCAGTGTGAATGAAGGTACCAGCAATGGAAGGAAACAAGATGATGGAGGGAGGAGGCATTTGAGGGGAGGAAATGACAAGGCTGTACCCTGGATAGAAAGTCACTGGTGACAGAAACCAGTGTGGGAGGCACTGATGCTTCCTCACCTAGTGGTCATCCCTACTGTTCAAAAAATCCCCTGTAACACAGCTGGACTCAGAGCTCTCTCAGTACCTGAGAAGAAGAACTCAGCTTGCAGACGTCTTATCTCAGTTCTCACTCTTTAATCAGATCAGTCAATAGTCATTGACTGGGTGACTGCTGTGTGGACCGCTCTACGAAAGCAGAAAGTGAGGCACCAGGTGACATGCCGGATAGTGACAGGAAAAGCATCGCAGGGCAGCACATGACTAATGGCCAGATGCTCGGGTAGACAGTGAAAGGTCCTAGTGTCTGAACAAAGAGTATGAGCAGATCATCTACTCGGAAAACCCCAAGAGAATCAATTAGAACATTCAGATCTTGAAATTGAGTCCAGAAGAACAATTGAGTTACGAAATCAGCATGTATTCAGGGAGCAGGTCCATTATAACACCCAACATGTAAGGAAAGCCTAAAAGTTTATGACAAGAAAGGAAATGGAGGAGGAACTTGTTCTACCAAATTTGCTAGACTAGAGGAAAAAAAGGTAACAAAATGGAGATACACAAATTTATGTGCCCTAAGTATTAAGTGGCTAAACCTAAAGCAGAAAAAAACCCATTTTAAATGGCAGCGTACATCACTTAGATATTGTTATGAAGTCTTTGGGATCCATAGGAATAAAACTATGAAAAAAGTACAATAATAGGATGCAAAGTGTATTCCTTGATAGAGAGTTAATAATGACCAGATATTTGTCTCCCTCCTCTCAATCTATAAAACGTGAAGTTCCAGTACATTATCGTGAGGAGAATGGTCGAAAGTAAATATGAAATATGAAGTCATGAAGAAAAAAACTTCTTGAGAAGGGAAAGAAATGATGGATTTAGCTCTAGCGGGCCTTAGGATAACTGAAATGTGGGGCTGATCGGAACAGAGTAAGAAAATGCAGTGGAAAGTTCAGGAAAAGTCCCACATAGATAGAAGACTTTACGACGTGATAAAGTTGCATTTCCATTATTTGGAGGAAGATGGATGGTTCAATAAATGGTATTCAGACCATGTTGAAGGCGCCTAATGATCTAGATAAAAATATTAAATCGGATCCATAGCTCATTATGTACATCCAAATAAATTCCAGAGGCATTGGTAAATGAAACGTAGAAAACATCAAAGTCCCGGAAGAGAATAAATGGATGTTTACCTAACGTTGGGGGATTTGTAAACATCCATGTGGAAAACACGAGGGGAAATTCTGCTGAATATGAAACTCAAATGAAAAACTTTGTCTCTTGTTACCTCTCAGATGCGCTCATTTCTCAAGCCCACGAACTTACTCTAAGGCATCATTTCTTGCCTGAATGCATTCATTCATTCATTCATTCCCTGAGTGGCTACTATGTGACATTGTTCCTGGTGCCAGGGACATAGTATTTTTTTTTAAAGACAAACACCCAAGGCCTCCTGAAGCTTGCCTTCTAGCAGGACAAAGTACGAACAGGATAAACAAGTATTAGATACAACATGGCAGACCGTGTTTGGATTTGTGAAGGACAACAAGGGAAGGAAAGTAGATATGTTTGGGGAAGAGGAATTTGCGATTATAAACGGAGTGGTCAGGAAAACCTCTATGAGGAGTTGACATGTGAGCAAAGCAATGCAGAAGAAGAGGAGGTGATTTACGTGGATAATTTAGGAAAATGCATTCCAGGAAAGGAAATAACAAAAGCAAAGACCCTGAGGAATCTGGTGCCTGAGACTGGCTGGGGTGCCTCAAGGCAGCTGGGGTGGCTGAAGGGGAGGTGGTCAGGGAGAAGAGTAGCAAGGGATCAAGTCAAAGAGGAAACACCGGGTAGCCCGGGGGTTGGGGCCTGACCGTGAAAGGTCTTAAAGGCTATTGAAGGAGTTTGGGCTTACAATAACTGGCTGTAGAGCATGGTGGTCAATCAAGGGAATAGATAGATGTGCAGATGGGTATGTGGATGAGTAGGTGGGTGGATGAGTGGACGGATGGATGAATCAATGTATAGATGGGTAGATGATGGATGGATGGATGGTTAAGTAGTTGGATGGGTGGATAGGTGAATGGGTGGGTGGATGGTGGATGGTGGATGAATGGGTAGGTGAATGCATGGATGAGTGGATGGGAAGATGAGTATATAGATGGGTGGGTGGGTGGATGGTGGATGGATGGACAGATAGACTTATGAACAGGTGGATGGATAGGTGGGTGGGTGGGCAGATGGGTGGATGAGTAGATGGGTGGACGAGTAGATGGGTAGGTGAAAGAAAGAGTCAATAAACTAGAGGCAAGTGAAGGGAAAAGCAGAGTAGCCATTGAACATATGGGTTTGAAACTCAGATAAGGGAGAACTAGAGATGCATATTTGGGAGGTCCAGATGCAGCAGTGGTCACTGGAGTCTCAGGCATTGAGCAACACCTAGAAAAGGAGGACAGAGAGGCAAGAGAGGAGGATCTGGGACCATGTGATGGCCCCTCTTCTCAGCTCTTTCCATATTGAAGTCTTTTCATTCTCAAAACAATCCTGAGGTAGGTACTATTAGTACCACATTTTTATGGATGATAAAACTGAGATACAAAAAATGTAAGGAGCTTGCTGAAGGTCACACAGTTATTAAGTGGCAGGACTTACCACTGACCGTGATAAAGTGATGGGACTGATGAAAAACTAGGGCTCAGCCACACAACAGAGCACTGCAGAAGTATATGCTTGGCATGAAAAAACTCTGCACTGTGCTTAAGTGAAAAAAATCAGGTTATAAATAATTATAGATAGATTTCTTAATGTATGCATAGAGAAAAGAAGAATATAGCTGAACTTCCTAGAATAAATACATTACTCTTCAAACATTTTTTAAATAGAAAATTTGCCCAGATAAAGACTCTTATTACAATTTCTCCATCTGGACCATGAGCCAACTGTGGGTATGTCACTCATCTGGTCCCAGCTTCCTTTGTAGCTGTGGATTGGAGATGACCATTGTAAATTCCATTTACTCATTGGACAGCAACAATTCTTCTTTCTTTTTTGAGACAGAGTCTCACTATGTCACCCTTGGTAGAGTGCCGTGCCATCACAGCTCAAACTCTTGGGCTTAAGCGATTCTCTTGCCTCAGCCTCCCAAGAGCTGGGACTACAGGCGCCTGCCACAACACCTAGCTATTTTTCTGTTGCAGTTGTCATTGTTGCTTAGCTGGCCCGGGCTGGGTTCGAACCTGCCAGCCTTGGTGTATGTGGCTGGTGCAGTAACCACTGTGCTACAGGTGCTGAGCCAACATCAACAATTCTTAGAAAAGTCACGTCAGAGCACTTCCTCCCTTCCTCCCCCACCTTTCCCTCTCCCTCCTCTCTTTCTCCATCCTTCATCCCTCTTCCCTCCCTTCCTTCCAACCCACACTTACTGAACACCTGCCAAGTGCCAGGCACCCAGAGAACAGGAGCAAGAGAGTCTCTGTGTCCCAGAGCAGATGGAAGAAGTCAGGTGTAAATGTTTCAGGCAATGAATGAACAATATAGTATCAGAATGAGGTCTACGCTATGAAAGAAATGGAGTGAGCAATGCCACAGAGGATGCCAGGGTGTGGTAAGTGGGGTTCCTGGGAAAGAGAGAAGAGAGACTAGTTAACATCCAGAGGGTGATGGGGAAGGGAATTAACACCTGTGGAAAGGAGGGAAGCAGGCAGCACAGGGGCAGGACGAGCGATGTGATGCAGTCTCCACAGTGATCCCAGCCAACCTGTGGGGAGCTCTAAAGACAGCTGGGCTTTTCTACCCAGTCACAGGGCTGTGACTTTGGTAAGGCACCTGTCTTCAGTTGAGGCAATCTCTGCAGGGAGCTGATGGCTGAGGGCTTTCTGGGGACAGCTCTTCTAGTTGCTGAAGAAGTTAAGTCCTGGGCTTGCTGTGGATGGTGCACTCCAGCATCCACCGTGGAACAGAAGGGGACATTAGATTGGAAGGTGGGGGGATCCAAGGAAGACATTTTCCAGGAAGTGATATGTGAGCTGGGCTGAAGAGGAGGAACTTTCCACGTAGAGACCAAGTGTCCAGGAAGAGCAAAGAGGAAGTGCAAAGGCCCTGAGGTAGGAACCAGCTGGGCACATGCAAGGGCCGAAAAGTCAAAGGTCAGCATGGGAAGAATATGGCACTAGGTTGGAGCAGTGGGAGATGAAGACAGAAGACAGTCAGGGGTGGTTGTGTGGGACCTGGCAGGCGGCAGGGAGGTGTTTGAATTTCATTCTACGCACAATTGGAAGCCATGGAAGAGGAAGGTGGCCACTTAGGAATGTGACATGATCTGATGTCATTGGCACTGCCGAGTGGACAATGGATTTTATAGGAAGAAGTTGAAATAGGGAGGCCCATTGGGAGAGGCTGCAGTCTTCAAGGTAAGAGATGATGGTGGTACAACTGGCCTTCTTCTCAGGACAAAGCCCAGTCAAGGAAAGCATGTTGCATGGAGCATACGGGTCTAAGTATCAGCAGCAGAGATCTGGTCACCAGTCAAGGTCACTTTAAACCCTGTGTGGATGTCCTGCAGCTGGTGGGCTGAGCACAACTGGAACAAGGTGGGGCAGGTCTAACCCAAGCATGAAAATCATTGAGTGTGTGGACTTTGAAGCCTGCTTATATATCAGATCTTGGGTTAAACTGATAAGAAAATGAGGTCTCCCATGGAGTGTAAGGAACAGTGGTCACCCACATACCTGGCCACAAGGGATGTCACCTCCCCAGAAACACCCAGCTCCTATCTGGAGGGTGCTTTCTGGCTTGCCTTCCAAAGTAGCTGCAGTTCCACAATCCCCATTTCCTTTTGATCATTTCCTGTGTTGTACACATAGATGAAGAAATTCAGGCTGGAGGACATCAGGGGACAACAATTGAATTTCTCAGATATTCCCATGCCCTGTTTCTGAGTATGAGCCTGGCATCCTGCCAGGAGTTACAAAAAGCATCATATTTCCCCCAGGCTCACAGAACAAAATGGTTCCGGAGTCAACGTCGGAATGTTAAGTCAGCCAATTTCAAGGCTTTCTTCCTGGCCCAGACAGCACAGCCCTACTTAGCCCCGGTAGCCTTTTTTGTGTGAGGCTTTTGTCACCACTGGGAGGGGACTTGACACAGAGTGATTATACATATATATATATGACTTCTCCCAAACTGCACCTTCTTTGAGCGTGAACGGGTGATACCATTAACACATTAACTGCCATGTGAGTTCTATTTAACTCATGCTAGTTTTGAGCCCAGGGCCTCGTGAAGCACAAAAAACTGGTGGGTAGATGGGATGGTCTGCAGGGTGTCTGCACGCTGTGAAACCTCGGCTCATTGTTTTCATGTTCCTCAAAACATATAACTCACATAGAGAAAACAGAAAAAACTAAGAAATGTCTCATTCAATTAGAAAGGATTGGTTTTGTTTTTGAAGTTTTTATCCTGCTGTTGTAATAAAACACCGTGGCCCCCAGGGAAAATTTTCTTTTTCTTAGTGTGGCAGTTAATGTGTTCAGAATTATTCCGGGATAGAGGGACTTGCCCAGGCAGACTGCAACTTGGGGTCCTGCTGAATGGACCCCACATCTGCACAGATCTTCACACAAGGCAGAAAATGTCCAATGTCTGCATCAGAGGGTGGGGGTGAGGTGCCGATGGTGCAGACGGCTGAAACCTGGCCTCCACCATCTAGCCCTGGGACCCTGGGCAGATAACGAACTTTCTCTGTGCCTCAGTGGCCTCCTTTGCCAAATGGTGGGGGTAATAATAATAATCCCTGATTTCTCTAATGATGCGGTAAGGCAGCCTCGGGAGAGCACCTCAGTTCATACCTGACAAGTGATCAGTGCTCTGCAGAGATGGGCCTTCATCACTTTCCCAGCCACTCCCAGTGACCCTGGCCTTTCCCACGTGGAACTCAAGCCTTGTAGGAACTAGTGCAAAGACACTAAGGAGGAGGGTTTGCATCCTCCTGGAACTTAACAGAAGTTGAGAATTCTCAATGAGGGAGAAGTGAGAATGGTTGGATTCAGGTGGGTGGAGACCAATCAGCAAATCCCAGGCCCAGAGGGGCTTGGGCTACAAACATTTTCTATGGCTGCTCTAACAATTTACCATGAACTTCATGGCTTAAATGACATAAATGTATTCTCTACAGCTCTGGAGGTCAACAGTCTTACATAGATCTCACTTGGCTAAAACCCAGGTGTCAGCAGAGCTGCATTCTTTACAGAGGCTCTAAGAGGGAGTTTGTTTCCTTGCCTATCTCTGCTTATAGGGGCCACCCACACTCCCTGGCTCATGGCCCCCTACCTCCCTCCCTAACTCAGCAAGGTCAGGCAGAGTCCTTCCCACAGTGCCATCTCTCTGGTTAGGGACACTTGAGTGTAAGTATAAGGACATTTGAAATTACACTGGGCACACCCAGATGATCCAGGTTCATGTCCCTATTTGTAAGGTCAGCTGATTGACAACCATAATGCCATCATTCCATCTGCAGCCTCACCTTCCTCTTGCCACATAACCTGGAACCTTCACAGGTCTCAGGGGTGTGGGCGCAGACATCTTGGGGGATTATTATTCTGGCTACCACTGAGGTCACTGAAACTAGATCCTCTCCTCCATCCACAATAGGGAGCCTCAAGGCCCTTGAAGAGACAGTAAACTGCCCAAGATGCTGGTCAGTGCGTGTGACCAGGCTAGGGCTTTTCAGGTAGAGAGAATTCTCCATAACATATACCACAATCGGGGTATTTAGAGCACAGTTCACCACGAGGAGCAGTCATTACCGCTGTAGGAAGTCATTACTGCTGTAGGAACTGCCTGCTGCGTCTTCTTCCCAAATTGCTCGGCCCAGAGTCGTTCCTCTTAGTAATAAAGGGTAAAAGTAAACGTGGTGACAGTCAGTGACTTTCTCTGTTGCTGGAAGTCATATCAAGTTCAACGGTAATAATTGCAGAAGCACCCTTCCCAAATCACAGATTCATTACAGAACATATTTCAAAATAAATGTCCGTTTTCCAGCCCTAGAATAGAAAATCAATACTGCAGTTGCGCGCAGGCAGATGGCTGATTTAGGAGCTGACTTAGTCATATTCCTTCATCAGAAAGGTCACTCGGGAACCTTCATCATGAGCACACCCCCTCTCCATCCCGGCCCAGGGAGGGAGGAGAAGGAGGTAATTTATACATGTAATTATCCTCATGCAGTGAACAGATGGGAGACTTTCTCCAGGGGACATGGTGTACAACATCCCATTTCTCATGGGGCAGCAGGGACAGTTCCAATTAGGCAACTTCCCATAAGCCGGCCCCCAGCAGAACTCAGGGGCGGGAAAGGAAAGAGAAAAATATTCAAGGCTCGCATTAGCTTCTGTCATAGCACGGAGCCCACTCAAGAGCATCATGTGTTTGCCATGGTCAAGAGCAATGTTCTAGGTTTCCAGATTCAAAGACAGTCTGCAAATTGTGCTCACAACAACTGCAGTCCACATGGTCTCTCCTGGCCCCAGCCAGGAGGTGAGTTCTCACTAACAGGAGAGAATGTGCCATGATCAGTGACCATTTGCTGAGGCTCCCAGGGGCTTCCATGGGAGGAGGGGGAGGGAGCAGGGCACTTGCCAGTAAGACAAACCCAGGTTCATATTCCTGCCCAGCCCTATACTTGGCTATGACATTGGGCAAATCAATACTGCCCTGAGAGCCTCAGTTTCCCTGACCTACCCAGATGTGGTGTCAGCACCCCTTTGGCTGATGTAGGAAAAGCATTGCATTAAGTTCCTTTCCCCCTCTTCCTTTTTCATTTTAGCTTCTCAGAAGAAGAGGGGGAGCCCATCCCCCAAAGGGTGAGCCAGGAAGGATTCACAATGAGGTTCAGAGTGAGCTGAGCTAGTTACCTACTCTGTATCCACTTCTCCCTCCTACCAAGAGGACCCTGGCTTTGTTCAGGGTGGCAAAGGGCCCAGTTAAGGCATTCACTTTCCAGACTCCCTTGCAGCTAACAGTGGCCATGTGACCCAGTGCCAGCCAGAGAGATGTAACAGATGTCTGCAGGGGCTTCCTGATGGTGCGTCCTGCCCCTTCTTCCTTCCTTCTCCTTCCTGCCTGGAGGCAAAGCAGCCACTTCAGAACTAGAAGATGATGATGAACCTGCAGATGAAGAAAATCAGTGAGCCAAGGATCAAGAGTAGAAAGACAGGAAGAACCTGGCCCCTGATCCTTGGATGACTGATAGAGCACTGGCTCCTGCCTACCTCAGCATTTCTCCATTTAAGCCACTGTTAGTTGGATTTCCTGTTAATCACAAACACAAAGATTCCTAAATGATACAAATGGTTAACTATTATGATAGTCAGGCATGGGCCAGGCATCCTTGCAAGAGGAATGGCTGAAGCAAGTGAAGGAAGATCTACAAGCACATGGCAATCTCACCACACCTCCTGCCAGTGATTGGTCTAGGAAGGAGCATGTGACCCATCGTGGCCAATGAAACCTAAGGAAAGTCTTCTGAAGGATTCTAGAGAATATTTTCAGGCTCCTAAGAAGATAATCAAAAAAGGACAACCCCTGCTCTCTCTTCACTCATCTATCTCATACATTCTTCTTACCTGGAACTACCTGGAACTGCGGGCAGCCATCCTATTGTCAAGACAGTGTTCAAGTTCAAGCAGTGGCCTGTGGGTGAAGCTGGTGCCCCAGAGATCACAAAACAGAAAGTGGGAAAGAGCCAGTTTCCTTAATAATGTTCTTAAACCAAACTGTAGCTACCTGAACTCCTAGGTGAACAACAGTCATCATTAAAGTCATGTTTTTTGAAAACACTTTGAGTTGGATTAATAATGACATATGGCCAAGATCATCCTATGTAATTCCATTTATTTGGAACGAAGCCTGTGGTGGTTTCAAGTTCTTGCACACATAGCTTTCAGTAAATCACAAGCCCTCAAGACTCTGTCTTTGAGATCTACATCATATCAGCGGGCAGCACAACCTGATGGTCAGAATGTGGACTGTGAGTCCAACTGCTTGAACTTGAATCCTGGCTCTGCCATTCTCTACCTCTGTGACCTTGAGTGTGCCGTTCAAACTTTCTTTACTTTTCTCAATTTCAAAATAGAGATACCAGTAGCACCTACCCCTCGTAGGTAGTTGAGAGGATTAACTGTGAAGAGCACACGTGAAGAACAGTCCTGGCAGGTGCTAAGTGCTGTGCAAGAGTCAGCTGTTGTCATGTTGATGCACAGGCAGCATTGTTGATCCAACAGGCCTTTCCTCTGTTACAGCCAAAATATTAACAGAAAGGAAACTGAGGCACAGAGAACTAAAGTTATTTGCCAAAGATCCCTATGAGTGTTAAGTGAAGAAACTTGGATTTGAGCCCAGGCAGTGGGTCTCCAGAGCCACTGTTCTGTTCTAGACCCTTTGCATGGCAGTCAAGTTGAATGAACCATGCAGCTAATCTGGGTGGTCCCTAGGCAGACCAGAGTCCATCTTGCTTTGCTGGTGCGTGAACACAGTTAAGGACTAGCGATAATGGCGTGTTCCTTCTTTGCCAGGCTGCTTGCTGCCTCCCAGCTCCAGTCATTTCAAAGCAGCATTATAATTTCTCTTTTGCATTTTTGGAGCCTCTGAATGGGTCAGCGGGCTCACAGATAGACAGGAGCACAGCCAAGTCCCCACCATCTGGCACAGCCCGAGAGACAGCATATGCTGTGGCCTTCTGCATGGAACATCCTCGCATGCCTCCAAATGAGGTCCTAAATGCTCCTCATTGAGGCGGGTGGTCCTCGAGGCCCTGCTGAGAAGCGGCAGCTGCCCCCAGCTAACAGGTCCCCCACACCCCAGCTTTCTTCAGCATCCTGGGCCAGCAGCCCCAAAGGGCCTGAGCGTGGCTGGAGGCTCTTCTGCTTTTACAGGCTGGAATGGCGCTCTTCAGGCAGGAGGTACAAAAGAAATAACTGACATGAGACCAGCCCGCAAGCACGGGGCACTAAGATGGCACCTACCTGGTCCAGGCACAGCATGAGGTGCCAAAAACACAAAGACAAATAAAGCCTGGCTTGTGCCCCGAAGATGTTCATGGCGTGGAGAGGAAGACAGACAGTAAACAACTGAGAAACACCATTAACTGAGCCCTTTCCACCTGTCAGATACGCTTTAAAGTCTGAACAAATGTGTTTGATCTCCACAGCCACACCATGAAGTGGCTCCTATTGGCATCTCCAGTTCCTTCAGGAAACTAAGGCATACACAGAGAGGTTAAGTCACTTGCCCAAGGTCACACAGTGAATAAGCAGCTAGAGCCAGGGTATGAACCCAGGCCACCTGGTGCCAGTTGAGCCTGGTAAACACCTACCCTGCTGACCGTAGCAGAGGTACATGCACCAGCTCTGAATCAGGGTGTCCTGGGAACCCGGAATGGGAAGCACTGAATCCTCCCCACTGAAGAGGGGCTGCTCACAGGAAACAGAAGTCATGAGAGGTAGGCAGAGGGGGGCTTGGTCAGATGATGATGATGATGAAAGCCATAGCAGCCAGTACCCCGTGCATGCTAAGTGCTAGCCCATTTTCCAAGAGACTCAGCCATGTTTCCTCAGATATTCTGCTCCACACACTTGAGGGGGCTGCCACCGTCAGCCTCATTTTCTAGACAAGGCAACTGAGCCACAAAGAGATTGAGCTACTTGCCTAATCGCACTCATCTGGGAAGATGCAGAGCCAGGATTTGAACCCAGGAGTCCGGCTTCAGATCCAGATCACAGGGAGGGATGGGCAGGGGAGTTTGGAGACAGGATGCTCCCTGGGCAAAAGTGGGGGTCTGGGGGGCTGCCCCTGGGGAGGGAATATTGCATAGGCCTGGTGTGGTGCAGGGGTGTGCAGGGACAAAGGGACATCCAGGAGAAGGACTTTCAGAGGGCCTTGAGTTCAGCATGAAGAAGGGACCTCAGAGGGAATATGACTGATTGATGTTGTCGGTTCCTCCAAAGCGGAACTGTGTACTGGGTGGGAGGGTGAAAGACTGAGTTCTGATCTTGCTCTGCCCCACACAGTGCCCATGTCCTGAGACTTAGTTTCCTCTTCTGTGAAGTGGGCACACCACAGCCTGCTGTGAGATAAAAATTCCAGTGCGCAGAAAAGCGTAAAGGAGAGAGAAGTTAAGCCTGTACAGTGAGCCCAAACCTAGACTACAAAGTGGGGGGACTGGAGCAAGAGGCTCTGGGGAGAGCAGTGGGCAGGGAACCTGTGAAAACTGTTACACAGGACAGTGAGGTGATGTGCACCAATCAGCAGCTTCATCACAGACAACGGAATCCACACTGACTGTTTTAAGCAAGACTGAAACTCATTAAAGTTTGGTCAGCAGCACAGAGAACCTTTCAGGAGAGGCGTCCCAGGGGTCCATCCTCACTTTAGAGTTGTGGAGGGTTCCACCTGCCTCCTTCAGCCTTTTCCTGGCCCCCTGTTCCTCTCACCCCTCTGGCGCTGCTAAGGGAGGGGACTGAGTTTCTCTCCCCTCCCAGCTTCAGACACCCTCACTGCCCCAGCCCTGGTCACCTGGCCTTGCTTTCCTTGCCCAGAGCACAGGAGGCTGGCTCTGTCTGGGTCAGGTGGACAGTGGGTCAGGCGTCAGGCGTCCGTCCCATTCTGGGTCCTCCTGGGTCATGCCTCTTGGCACAGATCCTGAGAAGCCCTCAGCTGCTAACACGGGCGGCTCTGCCAAATGCCAGCCTCTTGGCTGGAGAGAGGACAGTGCCACCTCTCAGTCTCCTTAGGTCAACGAGTGGGCTGCTGCTCTGTGCAGGCATGGGCAAGCAGTCATCTCGCTGGGGTGCCCAAGGACAGCTTCTCAAACAAGGCCAGGTCTACAGAAGAGTCTTTCCCATTCCTGGGAAACTATGGAGAATGTGCTTCCTGCTGCCTGGTTGGCTTCTGCCTTACTTTTATGTCTGAGCCCAGGCCCCTGGTGCTACTTTGTCCAGGGGGTCTCAAGGGAGAGGTGCACAGGGAACGGTCATAGTTTTTGCCTGACCTGCATGCGTTCCCCTCCTATGGCAACAGCAGTCGGGTTTCCTCCGGAAAACCACCCTCTCTTTCCCGTTCTCAGTCCCAGTAGTTAGTGTGGGGCTGACTTCACTCCCCCAACCATTCCAGCACCCCGCCTCCATACATGCATGGCATGTGACTTCAGCCTGGCCAATCAGAGTAATCCATTCTCCGGGCACTCTGTTAAATGAAAGATGGTCACATGACCCTGCCTGGCCAATGAGAGTTTGTGCTGAGAGATCCGCCAGAACTCTTAGGAGAAGGGCTCTCCTTCCTCTGAAGCTGCTGCGCTTAAGGTGCAATTCTTGGCTCTGAGGGTTTGTTGGGAGAATGGCGTAACGTGATGTCTATAAACCTCCAGCAGAGTCTGGGGCCTCAGTCAGCTCCGCCCCTCCCCTATGGTCCCCACACTCTCCCAGCTCTTCCCCCAACCCCTCTGCCATCTTCTCTCACTACCTTACCTGCCTTTTCTCTTCCTTGTGTGGAATTTCAGCACCTTAGAGCCAGAGCCACGGGGACTGTGGTGTCCTGGCAGTGGATTTCCACCCCCATTTCACCTTTTCTCCTGAGAACACGTTTTCAAAACACCAAACATTCATTGTTAACCTGCCATGGAGCTGTTGTATTTTTAAACCCAGATGGAACCTCCATGAAGAAAGCTGCCATTTCACAAAGAAAGCTGCGTGTCTGATATGTTTATTAGGGCTCTGCCATGAAGCGTAAGATATGTTGCAGATGGAAATAGAAGAGAACTCAAATACTCGAAGGAAGACAGACATGCAGTGTGGACATGAGCAATCAAGCGTTGACCCTGAGTCACAGACAACTGGCTAAAGCATAGGCAATCATCTAGCAAATTCTGGAAGCTTCTCCCAGTGGGGTGCATGGGTCTCTCAGCAGTGGTCAAAAAAGTCTCCTCATGTCCTTAGGAAAAGGTGAGCAGGACCCTGATAAATACCCACTTTCTTCTCTTGGCTTCTTGGAGCTGGTTTCCATGTGTCCAGTGAGCTGACAGGCCTTGGAGGCTGCCAGGTTTTCCAGTGTTCTGGAGGGGCTCGTTCCACGCAGTCTGCAACTCCTGGACAGAGAGATGCCAGACAGGAGGGAAAACATGCAAGGTTGCCAGCCCGACCCCTCCTCCATCAGGGTCTCCTCAGGCCTGTGTGTCCCAGCGCCAGGCAGCCCACACAGATGGGCTCTGTTCACAGGCCCCAGGTGCTGGACTCATGGCCAGCGTCTGATGGATGGTGATCAGACCCAGGACCCCGCCAGCTGCAGAAGACTTGGAGGCGTCCAGATGACAGATGACTCCTGGTCTGGGACAGGACAGGCGTGAACCCCACCATGTCCATTTTGGCACGAAAGCATCCAGAAGGGCCTCAGTGTCCTGCGCCACAGCAGAAAAATGTATTCCTCTGTGAATGCTGGGCAAAGGAACTGTAGCTGCAGCCTGTGCCCCTCACTCTTCTCCACAGCCACCTCTCTGCCCCCTCTAACAGCCTCAGTCCCCTGCCTCCCCCAGTTTCCTGGGGGCCCAGCCTGTGGTCCTCCTCCTTGGGCTGTGCACCCCTGGCACGAAAATCTCCTGCACTCTGCTCCATCAAATCTCCTGTTTCTTACCTCTCATCAACAAAGACAGGCGCTGCTCTCTGAGCTTAACTGATCTGATAAGTGGATGTGTACCAAGTGTCAGAAGGTGCCTTGGCTCTGCAGACAGTGCCTGGGATTCTGGCCCAGACATTGTCCCTGATTAACTGGGGAGATTAGAAAGCCCTGAAGAGATAATAAGACAAACCCAGCACCCAACTGATCACCTCTTCTTGGCTTAACCAAAAGGATGGAAAGAAAACCGAAATGACGGTAACTTTGTCACTGTGTAATCTGCTTCTCTTTAGTGCTTTCTTTGGGATTTTCTGTCCAGGTGGAGGCAAAAGCATTTTGTAAACTGCTGGGGCAGTTACACTGGGGAAATCATGTTTTCTGGTTTCTCTGTGGAGTGGTTCTGTTCTTGACCCTGAACTCTGGTAATAGGAGGCAGCATTTTAGCAAATCTGTTATAGTTTTGTCAACTAGACTTTCATATAAATTAGTCAAACTAAATGGCTGGTTCTGATAGTTAAGTTGGATTTCTGCTGTCCTCCATTTTACTCCTCTGGATCTTAGCACCCTCTGTTTTTGGTGGGCATCACCCCCTACTCTTAGTACTTGAGTTTCCTGGGGTATTAGCTGAGATTCCAAAAGGGAAATCTGCACCCATGCGGGGCCAACGGGCTGAAATGGAATGATCTCCTTTGAAACGTGTGACCAGGAGGTGTCTCTTTCCATTGCCCTTGGAAGTGGAAGGAGCTCAGCCTGAGGCCACTGGGTACCCCGTATGGAGCAGGACCACCCGAGGGTGAGCCCAGTGGAGGACAGAGCTGACAGGTGGAGAAAGAGGGAGACGGAGGCTGGTGATGGCCTCTGACCCCATGAGTGCCCCTTGTCATCTGAGCTTCTCCTCTTTCTAGCTGTATGGCCTTGGAAGAAGGACCATAGAGTTCATTGATGAAATAAAACCATTTTTATTTTCATAATAATCGTTATTTTGGACAGCATTATATTGGGACTGTCTCAGGCAAGCCAGGATGGATGGTCACCCTAGACTTGAGCAAGTTTCTTTAGGTCTGTTAGTATCTGTTTAGTATCTCTCTGATACTTCATCCCAGGAAGACCTATTTCCAAAGGGATATTGTGAGGGTAAAATTAACTAATACAAGTACTAAGAAGACTGCCAGGCATGTAATCAATTATTGACATGTGTTAGCTATTTTGCTAATGTTGTTATTTTCAGGATTGTTTGCCTCCATTAAAATGCCTCTTCTCATGTTTAAAGAATTCCACATTGGCTGGGCACAGTGGCTCACACCTATAATCCTAGCGCTCTGGGAGGCTGAGGCAGGAGGATGTCCTGAGCTCATGAGTTTGAGACCAGCCTGAGCAAGACCCTGCCTTAAAAATAGCTGGGCATTATGAAGGCACTTGTAGTCCCAGCTATTCAGGAGGCTAAGGCAAGAGGATCACTTGAACCCAAGAGTTTGAGGTTGCTGTGAGCTATGACACCACGGCACTCTACCAAGGGCAACAAAGTAATATTCTGTCTCAAAAAAAAAAAAAAATTTCCCATACTAGAATCTTATGCCTCCCTAGATGGAAAATTTTCTTTGAAAAAGTACTTTTGCATTTAACCAGCTAGATTGATTTCTCCTACTTGTAAATGAGATTCATAATGGATAAAAACCCCTAGATCAAACCCTATCTGCCATTCTTCCCCAGACTTTTTAGTTAAATAAGCCCATCCTCACCTATCTCCCCTTGGTCTTCTAAATCAGTTTAATTTGGGTCTGTGCCCCTTACAGTCAAAGGTTACTACCAAATATACCTACATGCTGATAAAACTGTATGGGCCGGGCAGGTAAGGACAGAAAATCCAAGCTGGGCACCAGTGTCTCAGACCTGTGATTCCAACACTCGGGGAGACCCAGGCAGGTGGGTCATCTGAGCTCAGGAGTTCACCATCAGCCTGATAAAAAGTGAGACCTCATCTCTACTAAAAATAACATTTTAAAAAAATCTACCTGGGCCTTGCAGTGGGCAGCAATAGTTCCAGCTACTCTGGAGGCTGAGGCCAGGGGATCATTTCAGCCCAAGAGAAGGGAAGCAAAAGAAGAAGGGAGGGAGGGAGAATAGAACGGAGGGAGAGAGGTAAAGTAAAGAAAAGAAGGAAGCTAAAGAAAAGGAAGGAAAAGAACAGAGTTCTTGTATAAAACTTTTAAACTGCAGTTCCCCAAACACTCCCTTTCCCCATCGTGCAGGATTCCCATCCTCACTCATCAGCCAAACAGTGTCCCTGACTATCTGAAAACAAAGCTGAATATAGACAACAGATATCTCGTATCTTACTACTGATATTTCCCAGTTGTTGGTTTAGAGAAATGCAAACAAAGGCTCTGGTCTGTTGCTGTTTCCTTTGGGAGGGCTCTATGAATAAATTGAAGCTTTGTGTGTGCTTTGAAAGGTGATTGTCTTTGCAAAATACTATCTTCCTTCCCACCTTGGACTTGCAGTTACCTGATAGCTAGAGTGCTTTGTGAACACACAAAAAGGAAAAGAAAACATGGCAAATTCAGACTGCTGTACAGCCCACCATCTCCTCCCACTCCTTGGAAAAAGCAGAGCTGTAAGAGGGACAGGTTCTCCGAATACAGACCTTTGTGAAAACCCTCTAAGATTTATCCTCTTATCGACATCCCCAAATAATTTATTTGGATATGAGTGAAGTTTCAACCCAAGAGAAAAAATTATAAACATCTCTGGAAAGAAAATTCCCATTCATGCTCAAAGTTTACATTGCTAACATTATTTCCATGTGCCCTGTCAGAGCTAGAAGAAGGAAGGGAGTGGGGTGGGGAGTAAGACTTTAAGGTCAGGACTTTGCTTGTATTATATTTTTACAGGCAGGCACAGTATCTGGTGCCACTCTTGGAGGCAGGGCTGCCAGCCCCATCCTTGTAAGGGGTTAGATTCTGGGAAGTTAGGCCATACCTAGGTGAGAATGGGGCCAGTAGGGTGGTCTTCCCCTCCCCCTCCCCTTTTTTTTTTTTGTAAAGGGAAATTCAACGAAGCTCTTTCAGAGACATCAGTTTTATGTATGTGACTTTACATGTCATTTTACAAATTATTGTACAGTAAAACTGACCTTTTGTGGCGTGCAATTCTATGAATTTTAATGTATGTGTAGGTTTGTGTAACCACCATCATAATCAAGAGACAGAATAATTCTATCCCCTCCCCCAAAATCCTCCTCCTGTTGTATTCTTTTAAAGTGACATATAACCCCGCACATCCTCATACTGTTCTCTATCTCTATGGGTTTTTTTTTTTCTTTTGGAGAAAGTCATATAAATGGAAATACACAGTGTGTGATCTTTGAGACTGTCTTCTTTCAACACAGTGCCTTCAGGATTCAAAGATGTTGCTGTATTTGTCATTATTCCATTCTTTTGTGGTGCTGAGTGGTACCCATTGTACTACTATTATTTAACCATGCAGCCCCTGAAGGACATTTGGGTGGCTTCCATGTTTTAGCAATTGAGAGCTGCTGTAAATAAACCCTTAGGTATAAGTTTTCTTATGAACATTCAGCTGCTTTTTTTCCCCATAGGACACGTACTCAGGAATGAGATGGCTGCTGTGTCATCCGGTAAAAGTATGTTTAAATTTATACGGATCTTCAAAACTGTTTTTCATAGTGACAGTACCATTTTGTACTCCCAAAAGCAACGCATGAGTTCCAGTTGCTCCCTAATCTCTCGACTGCTCGACGTTGTTGAGATTTTTAGTATAGCCCTTCCCCTTCTAATAGGCATGCAATGCTCTCTCTCTGTGGTTTTAATTTGTATTTTCCTAATGGCACAGACAATGTTATCACATTTTACCATTCATGCATCTTCTTTGATGAAGGATCTATTTCAGTTTCCCTAACTCTCTCATTGGAGAGTTTGTTTTCTTATTGTTGAGTTTGGGGGATTCCTTACCTGTGCTACCTGCTGTCCTCTGTCAGTCTTGAGCTTTGCAAATGTTTTCTCTCCGGAACGAACTTGACTTTTTATTCTTTGAACAGTCTCTCACAGTACTTAATTTTTATGAAGTCGATTTTATCGATTTTTTTTTCTTTCATGGATTGTGCTTTTGGTATCACATCTAAAAACCTGTTTCCTCGCTGCAGAGCCTCAAGATTTTACCTATTTTCTCAGAATGGAACTTTTCCTTTTGTTTCCTGAGTGTTCCTAATCGTTTCTTGAAGGAGTTTTATAATGGCTGCTGTAAAGTCTTTGTCAGATAATTTTCATATCTGTGCTGTTGGACGGTTGGTGTCTGTCAGTTGGCTTTTCTCAGGAGTATTGAGGTTTTTCTGGTTCTTAACCTGTCGAGTAATGTTGGATTTTATGCTGGGCGTTTTTATAGTATGCTATGAGACTCTGAGTCTTCTTCACATCTTACCCACCAAAATCACAAGGTTGCTTAAGAACTTTGTCATGAGGGAATGAAGAAAAGAAGGAGAAAATGAGATGTCCACATTCTCTGAATGTTAGAAGTTTCTATTACCAGCACAGACCCAGAACTAGGGATATCTCTAGGTTGGGGGATTAGGTTAGGTGATAGCAGAGAGCAAACCATGGCAACCTCACCACCAGTCTGCCGGGGCTTCCCATTCTGCTCTTCTTCCCTGATCCACCTCTCACTGCATATTTTTGAGAGTTTTCAAACCACTGCTCTGTGCTGTGCTCCCACATTCTGTGGCTTCATTCAGTGGGCGAGACAGGGTAGGGTGTGTTTGCTCATATGAATGTTAGTCTTTTAAAAAAATATTCATTCATTCATTTGACATGTTTATTACAATCTTGTGTATGTCACGGTCCCATATATGTTTGTCACATCTACCCCCAGAGACTGGGACCTCTAGTTCAACTGCCCGGTTTCACTGGTCCTGAGTCTGCCCCGGGAGTGAGCTTATCATGGGGCATGCAGGAAGCCCTTACAGGGAGCTTAACACTCACACGTAGCAAATGTCAGACAATCCAACTCAAACTCGTTGAAACTTTTTTTCACACTAATAACAGAGAAGTCCAGAGGTCGCAGGCTCCATGACAGTTCCAATTCAGCATCATAAAAATTTAATTTCTCTCATTCGTCTCTGTTTTCTGCAGTGTTGGCTTTCTCTGTGGATTCTACCTTCTGACAGATTCTGAGTTCTCCTGTGGGGCAATAAAATGCCTCCTGGGAGTCCAGAACACAGATCTTCACACCACACAAACAAGGGGAAGCAAAGGGGACTCATTGTACCTACTGCATAAGTCTTCAAATGTTTGCCCTTTCATGACCCCAGATTGGATTGTGTGTTTATCCCTACACCAGTCATCAAAAAGAAAATGATGGCATATGTGGATTATTCAAGCTACTATGAACTCACCTAGCGAGTGTGGTATCAGTCCCACCCAAAGCACATTCCCAAAAATATAGGAGGGATAAATTTCCCAAAGGAAAATCAGACTTTAAACAATGGGAGAAAGAATAGGTGGATGTTATAAAGTAAATCATTTATATTAATTTTGAATGTAAGCATTAAAAGCACAAATTCATGGGCGGCACCTGTGGCTCAAGGAGTAGGGCACTGGCCCCATATGCTGGAGGTGGTGGGTTCAAGCCCAGCCCCGGCCAAAAACCACAAAAAAAAGCACAAATTCACCCTGGCTTAATAATTTTAAATAATGTATTGATTCAGGTAAGCAGTAAGCCCAGAAATTTGGACATCAGGAGTGGCTTGTTCAAGGTCTTTCTCCATTTTATCTTTTATTTTCTGTGGTATATACCCTTCTCTGCCTCCTCAGCCTGGCTTTCTGAAGCAACTCAACAGTTCTAGGATCCAAATTATCATTTCTTTCACATCTAGAAGGGGATTTTCAAAGAAAATAAGAGCTTTTCCCTGATTGGGCCATACTATACCTAGGAGAATACTACATGCTCATTGGCTTAGGCCTGATTCCACCAACCAATCATTGATAAGTGTATGGAATTATTATAGTTAGTTTAGACCAATCAGGGTTTATTACTATAGTTGGGGGGTGGGGTCAGTGTCATTGAGAGACGTGGGCTACCTGAGAGAAGGGTGAATGTCCCCAGAGGGTATTGCAAGGAGGGGGCACTCACACACACACACAATCTACCACAACTTCCAAACATAGGACCCAAATCCTTCCAAATCAAAGAATGAGTCCTCTTCATTTTGAGTTTCCAGAATATTCACAGTTTATGGCATTTAGTAGGCCCTCAATCAACTTTTGATGACTGGATTAATGAGTTAATACAATCAGGCTATAGGGAGTAAAATTCTAATCACACTTAAATACTATTCACAGTTATAGGACTAATTCCAGTTGGAGGCACTTCAAATGAGAGACATATTTTGCTATAGTTGTGTCTTTGAAAAATTATCAAAATATTTTGAAGTTTGCTAATAATTGGATATCTCTGAAGAGTGTTTCCTTCAAAAGTCTTTTTTCAGTGAACACAGAGCATCGAGGACAAGGCAAATCAATGTCAAAACATTCATTTTCTATCATCTTATCTCAGCTTCCAGGCTAAAAAGCTGTCATAAAATGACATATGTCACAAAACCCAAAGCACAGACACTTCTCAGGAAGGGGCCTGATGATGGTGTATAACACAGTGCCCGGGGACTCTGATATTAAATGCTACAGAATTACTCTGATATTCAATGCTACGGAATTGCAAGAAAGGGTGAAGATCCTTCAAAACTCCAGGTCAAGGTGAGATTTGAACAGAGTACTAGAGACCAATAAGACCATCCTAAAAGTCAGGACTGGTATTCTAGGTGAGATGAGGGGTCTAGGGAAAAAGCTTAGAATCTATAAAAGGGGAGGCACATGTGTTGAAGGCCCCCAAGACCGACCACTTCCAGGGTTGATGATCCATAGGGAAGACTCATACCCTCAGTACAGAGTCATGCTCCTAGCTGTGATACATCTGATTTATTGCAGCAAAATAGCAAGTCAGCAAGGAAAAATGGCACCCAGGTAAAGTCCAGAAGAAACCAGCCATGTGCTTCCAAAGGGCTTCCCCACTGGAGTCACACAAGATGTGCATAATTCCCCCTTAGCCACAAGTTGTGGCAATGCATGTGGAATGTGGCCAACCACCAAAGCTTATTAGAGACCCGTCGCCTGGGATCTTTACTGGGGGCTGGTCATGCGGCATCCGCTGCCCACCATGCACCAAAATTCCAGACTCCCAGGCAAGCAGGCATGAACCACATTGCTTTGTATAAACAGCTTAGGCACAGTAAGTGCAGAAAAACAACTAGCACCAAAATTCCAGACTCCCAGACAAGCAGGCGTGAACCACATTGCTTTGTATAAGCAGCATAGACACAGTGAGCACAGGAAAACAACTAGCATCGAGGCAAGAGTCATGCCTTCCTGAAGCAAAGCTGCCGTGATAACCTGTGTTTGACCCCCACATGCCGAGGTGTTCTGCAGTGAGGTCATTAAACAATTCCTGTAGCAAGATAACCCCTCATAAAGATGCTCCTCTAACCTCCCCAGGGATCATGAGTTTCGGCCAGAAAGCCTGAGACATGACCAGCTGTGCCTGTCTTTATCCTTTTACTATCTCACTATCTAAAGGAGGACGAGTGTGGAGATCTGCTCTCTCATGGTCACCTGAGATATGGCTTCTGTCCTTAAGTCCCTATTAAATGTTCCCTTTTGAGAAACTGGGTTGGTCTTTGGACTCTCAAATCCCTTGGGCTTTGCAGGCAAGTTTGCAAAGACGTGCTCACCACAACACAGCCATGCCCTGTTAGCAAAGAAGGTGGTATGTTCAAGTTCCCAGACACCAGCCAAGGGGTACAGGTTGAGTAACCCTTATCCAAACCACCTGGGACCAGAAATCTTTCAGATTTGAATGTTTTCGGATTCTGGAATATTCACAGACACATAAGAAGATATCATGGAGAAGGGACCCAAGTTTCAGCACAAAATCCATTTGTGTTTATATGCACATTATACAAATCCACTGAAGGTAATTTCATCCAATGTTTTTACTAATTTTGTGCATGAAACAAAGTTTTGAGTGTGTTCTGACTGCCATCTATCCCATGAGGGGAAGGGTGGAATTTTCCACTGTGGTATAACATCAGTGCTCAAAATGTTTTGGATTTTGGAGCATTTTGATTTCAGATTTCTGGACTAGGGATGCCCAACCCGTAATGGTTAACACTTAACCCAATGCTATATGTGCCAGGCATTGTTCTCATCACTTTTCTGGTGGTGGCTCGTATCTATAAGGTGGGTGATTATCACTAACCCTGTTTATAATGAGGAAACTGAGGCAGAGAGAGTTTGTCACTTGATCAAGTTTATACAGCTGGTTAATGACAAAGCCAGGCCTCAACTGAGTCTACACCTTAAATAGCTCACATTGTGGTGGGATGACGGTGAGGATGGTGGTGAGGATGATGGAAGGAGAGCAGCACACACGCGCTGAATGCCAGGCACTGTGCTGGGAGCTGAGCGAGACTCCGTCAGTGCTCGTGGCCACTCTGTGGGGCTAATGTGAGCTTTGGCTGTAACTCTCAGAGTAACACGCTGGGGCACTGGGAGACTGTGTGTCCCGCCCAGATCACTGGTTTGGTTGGTTTCCCCTCCTCTGGCTGCTGCACGGGCAGCAGCTGATGACCCTTGCCTGCAACCCTCTCCAGACAGACAGGAGACACCTCTCTCCCAAGGCACGTGGGAGCTGTGCCACCAGGCCCAGACTTCCCGTCACCAATCACTGATGTGTTTAGGGTCACAAAAGCCCCTTTCATGCATCAGAATGGGACTCCACATTGCATCTCTGCAATGTGGAGTTCCTTTCAGTATCAGGTGGAGATTAGACTTCATCTGAAGCCCCTGCCTCGCAGAGAACCTCCCACTTCTAGCTGGCAGCCCACACCCTCCCGCTGGCTTCTCCTGAAGCCACACCGTCAGCAAGCCACATACTCAGTCACCCCATCTCAGCCTCTATGTCCAAGACATTAGTAGGTGGTGAAGCTAGATTTGTCCTGCCCAGGCCTGGACTGCCCCATACCACCCTGCCCAAGGTGTGTGTTATTATACGTATTTCACAGAATTTTGTCAGGAGTCTGGACCAGAAACTGAAAGCCACACCCTCTCCCCCAAGGCACGTGGGAGCTGTGCCACCATTACCGGTCCCCAGGGAGACATAGGGCACCGTGAGACAACCTGTGGCCCCCATAACAAGTGGATAGCTGTTATGGACTAAATGTGTCACCCCAAATTTGTATGTTGAAATCAAATCCTCAATGTGGTGAAGTTTGGAGGTAGGGAATTGGGGAGGTCATCAGGGACAAGTGCCCTGATATAAGGCACCCCACAGAGCTCTCCTATCCTCAGGTGTGCAAATAGCAGTCTGAAACCCAGAAAATGACCCTCACTGAAACCTAACCAGGCTGGTAGCCTGGTCTTGGACTCTCAGATTCCAAAACTATGAGAAATAAATGCCTTTGTTTATAAGCCACCCAGTCCTTGGCACTTTGTCACACATCTGGAACCAGCTAAGACCAGAGCGCCTTGGCATATATTGTGGGTTCCACAATATGCTTTGGCATATTCCTCCTGTGCCAATATCCCTGCTATCTGGTTTTCTTCCTTGTCTTAAAATAGACAGGTGACAGTAAACCAGGACTTAAACCCACTGTACTTCCTCGTGGCAGTGTCATGAGACCTAAAATTTCATGTGCTGCCTTGGCCTCACAGGGCCCCCAAAGCCTAACTGTGAACTCTCCTGCCCTTGCCAGAGTTGGACCCCACCTAAGAGGAAAGACCCTCTGCCAGGCTGGTTCCCCCATCAGCCAGACCAGATGTATTCCGTCCGCCCCTCAACTCAACAATTTCACCTCCCCACGAACCCGCAAAATCATGGGAGTAACCCAGTTGCATTCTCTTGCTGGGAACAGGAGACACCCCAACCTCAGGTTTCTATCAGACCTGTCATGTGCAGCCCTGCTGGTTCACTCTGCTTTCCGTGTGGTCTCCAACCCCCCCCCACCTAGGCTGTGGGAATAGGTGACTGATGAACTGCAGCCAAGGTCACCTGTCCAGGGTTGAGTGTCATGGGTTGGACCATCTCATACTATTTAGGAGGGGACATCCCTCCCTCTCCAATGGCATAAGCAGGAGGGAATCTCAAGCATCCTGATTGCTGCTTTAGTGAGGGGCTGTTCCCGCAGAGCCAACTGCATTGCCTGGGGCGGGCAGCCGGCAGGAAGGAGGACAGCACTTTCTTTTGGGAAGTGCCAGGGGTTGGATGTTGTGGTGATCAAAGGCTTTTTGTGTCCACAGCACAGAGGAGTGGGAGGAGGTGTAAGAAAATCTATGTCCTATGTTTTGTGGTCTATTGTGGGGAGTGGGTGAGGGGCTCTATGGTGGGATGGCAGCCTGCCCAGCCGACTCTGCTCTCTCCATGTCACTGTCCTGTCTGTGCTTGCGGAACCCAGGGGTGGCCCTGCCCAGCCCTACTGGGGAATCGGCCATTTCATCCTCAGATTGCCCTTTGCTTTCATCCACTTCAGTTGCCTTTGGCTACAAACTCTCAGCTCTGAGATTTACCCTGAAGACACTGGGGTGTCTCTTGCTACATTTTTGTTCAAAAGACATCCAGTTCCCTGGCAAGGAGTCTAGTCCTGGGGAGGCAATAAGGACCAGGATAAACACAGGCTCGGTGCTCCCTGCAGCTCCGCGGTCTCCCCAGGACCCCAGGAAGCAGACGTGCTGTTCCTTCACGAGGTCAGGCTTGGTCCGGCCCCAGGGTCTTTGTACCTGGTGCGCCCTTCGCCTAAAGCACTTTTTACTGTTATGAGCTTAGCGGTCTCCTTCCCTTCCTTTGGGTCCACTCTCAGCTGTCACCTCTACTGTGTGGCCTTCTCCAATCACCTTGTGACAGAGGAACCCCTCATCACTCTGCTCAACCTCCCTCTGGGGCTCACCCCATGGGGCCTGTGTCCTTTCTGATCTCAGACCCTCCGCAAGTCCCTGAGGACAGGAAACTCATTTTTCACTCCTGCATTCCAAGCACTTGTCACTTAGAGGAAGGTCCCCCAGATCCATGCTGAATGAATGAATGGGGTAACGATGCTTGAGCTAGAACCTCCTGTTTCCAGAGACCAGGGACAGGAACTTAGAAACAGTTCTCCAGGGCCGTGCAGCTTGGAGAAAACAAGGGTGTGGGTTTGAGACTAGAGAGATTCAAGTTTCTCTCATAATACTTCACCCAATTATGGGCCCAGAGTGAATCCTGACCCTGCTCTGGGCCAATAATTGGGTGAATTATTTTCCTTCTCTGAGCCTTGTTTTGTCTGAAAACAGACAAAAGGCCAACCACCCCATGTCTGGGCCAGTGAACCCAGGGGAGAAGTAGAAAGACCGACCCCTCTGGGAGTGACTGGGCATCACCTTTCTCCTCTACAGCCCCTGACTAATGCTGGCAGGGGGGTCCTCCAGGCTGTCCAGGCAGCAGCAGGGTCCCTTCTGACTCACACCAAACTAGCTGACCTCAGGGCAGCTGGGCAGCCCAGCAGAACAAGAGAAAGGGGCTACAAAACTGGCTGGATCTATTTCCTGCCTGTCAAAGCACTGAAGGCTCACGCACGCAGGCACCTGTCTTTCCCTGAGGAAGATTAAAACACGACAGATGCACTGAGATCAGCAAGTCTCTCCAGAACAGGCCTGGGTATCTCCAGCGATCAAAAGTGTGGAATAAACAAGGGAATTGATAAATGTGCGGGAAGCCGCTTTCTCAAAACAATGTCCTTTAGGTTCCACAAAGCAGAATTTGAAAACTCAGTTAATCATCAGTTGTCGCCCAATTCGGTGGTTTAACAAGAAGTATTAATGGTCACACTTCCAGGTCCACAGGTCAATCATGGCCCGGCAAATCCAGGCTGGGCTGCACTGGGCAGGGCTGCAGATTCGCTCCGCGTGTGTGCACCCCAGACCTGGTATGCAGGGACAGCAGCCCCAGGGCACACTATGATCACGGCAGACCCCTGGAAGCAAGAGCAAATTTCCAACTGGTCAAAACAAGTCATGGGGCCAAACCCACAACCACAGGGCTGGACGTGGTCTCTCCCCTCAGTGGGAGGGAAGAGATCGAATTTGCTGAACAGTGAGCCCAACTGTCACACAAACCCCACCCTCACGGTTGCTCAGCCAGGTAGAAAGCAGTGATGGATTGTGCTCTGTGAAGCTCTGTGTTTGCTACTGCTTTAAAATTAATTAATTAATAAAAATAAATGCCAGGATCTGACGTGCCCCGAGGGTAAAGCCACAGAGGAGCTCCTCCTGCAAGCACACCCCACAGCCATCGGCCAGGAGCTAGAGTCCCAGGACACCAAGAATGTCAGGCAATTGATCTCGGGGTCTGCTAGCCAAGTTGGGGACAGGACATCTGAGACCATCAGCCACCTCGAGCGGGTGGATCCAGCAGATGTTTTAATAATCCCAAATTCAACTTTAAAACTGCAACTGCTGCCGTTGCCTGGGGACCCCTATTTTTTACATGTTATTATAGATCAGTCACCTGCTGTTGCAATAAAGAACTCTCAATGGGTTGTCTGGAATTTCCAAATCAGCACTGCAGAGGGCCTGGTAGATAAACCAGACAAGCTTCCTTTCAAGGGTGATTGATGCGAGATTCAAGCAGGTGGCTCTGGGGTCCTGGCTTTCTGCAGGCAGCCCCCACCTCATACATGGGCTCACAGGAGGACATCTGCTTCCCCTGCAGATAAGGGCAGTGGGGCTGTGGCTGGGCCGTGTAAGGATAGGAGGGCTGGACATACACCACGCTGCTATATGGTATGCCCCTGTGTCACTTGGCATTTGTGAAAAAGTATTCAGGATTTACCAGCTTTCTCTAATGCCCGTTGATGTCTCAACTTTGTCCTTAGCATTACCCAGTGAAGTAGACAGGGATGGAAGGATCCATTATCAAATTGGGGTGCTCAGACTCCAGGGGTCCAGGGCGATTTTCTAAGGGATCACAGGCATAGATGTTTTTAAGATAATCAATTTCCAGAGCCTTGCCTGACACATGTCTTGTCCTCCACCTCCTTCGCACGTAACCTGTTCTGCTGCATTTAAAAAAGGGGGTGCTTATTAGTCAGGATACTCAAAGCACACTCCAACTGGGTAATTGGAAAAATGCTTAATAGATCCTTATCCTTTGTAATAAGTCAATAAAGAATTAGAAGTTGCCAGAGTCAGCTAAGATAACAGTTTAGGAGCCTAATGGACAGCTCGACACCTGTAGCTCAGCGGCTAGGGGACCAGCCACATACACCGGAGCTGGTGGGTTCGAGCCCAGCCTGGGCCTGCCAAACAACAATAATAACTACAACCAAAAAAAAAAAAAAAAAAGAATAGCTGGGTGTTGTGGCAGATGCCTGTAGTCCCAGCTACTTGGGAGTCTGAAGCAAGAGAATCACTTAAGCCCAAGACTTTGAGCTGTGGCACCACAGCATTCTCCAAAGGGCAACATATTGAGACTCTCAAAGAAAAAAAAAAGCCTAATGGACTAAGAGAGCTTCCTTCTTAAGACTAATTTGCTGTACCCCTGAATTTTAGATGTAAGCTCCTCAATGACAGCACTCTTTGTCTCCTTTGATGACCTAGAAACAGTGTCTGGCACAGAGTAGGCACCCAGCAAATACTGTTAGTTGACTGAATGAAAAATAAACATTTCTGATGGAGATAATAAATCCATGTGATACACTTTGAAGGAAGGTTCTCGGGTAGCATGGAGTCACTGGAACATGATAGAGGTGCAAGGTTATGAAAGATCTAAGAAGTCAATCAAGAGCAAAAGTAGAAATTTGCTACAGTATGGGACTATAAGACCACAGGGAGGAATAGGTATGATCAGAATGGAAACCCAAGCGTCAGGGCCACCAGGAGAGACCTGGAGCCATGACTGGCTTCTACAAAGGGATCTGGAGCTATGGAGACCAAGAAGAGTGGTGTACTGTGACTTCACCCTCCTGTCCTCCAATACCGTGTCCATGGCTTCCATTGCCCAGACCCATCTGACAAAAGAGCCTTGGAAATGCCACCTGGAGGGGTCAGCCCCCTCACCATACTGAGCAGAGAAGGGGAAATGGGATTGATGGATTGAGAGCCAATAGACCAAAGACATCTATAATCTGACCCCCCCCCCAGGAAAATAAAAATACTTAACAGAGGAAATACTTATAAAGGTGTAGATGGGGCGGAGGGAGCTCACAAAAGGTAGTGCAGCCTCCCGTGGCAATATTGGGGCCCCAGGTTAGAGGAGAGGGAAGTTTCTAGAATTTGGAGACCAGAAGGCTATGTAGAATGAGGAGTCGGGGGCTTCCTGAGAGAGATGCAGCCTCTGGGTCACCCCTCAGATGGAGCACTGGGAGTGAATACCCAACGTAACTCTCCCCTACTCATGTCCAACCATTGTCAACGAACCCAACCCAGAGGTGTAGGGGAAGAGAGCCTGAAGATGCGGTGCCGGCAGCCAGACTCCTGGGCAGGAGAAGAGTGAGGAAGGGAAGGAAAGGCATCTTCCCCTGCTGGGAAAAGCCCTTCGAGGCACCAGGCAAAGCAATTTTGAAATATTGGCCTTGGAATCAACAATACAAAGGTCTCTGATAACTGCCTACCACATCAGGAGTGTGACCAGGAACCACATCCTTTTATGAGTCAGATTGTGTGCAATTCCTCACTTTCATTGGACTTAAGAAGAACCCGATATGAATGTCAGCTCAGAGACTATCAAAAATATTTTTACAATAAATCACTTCCTGATTTTTGGCGTGTAACTTGAAGGGGGTCCAAGCAATTGGGTGTCATACAACTGAAGCCCCTCCATTCCCATCTGCTTGTTTATGTGAACAAATTCTTAGGGCTGACACCAATAACAACAAAATGGTGTGAATAAAATTAATGATTAAAACTGCCTCCTTAAAATAACAAGTGATATTCATTCATGAATACATTAATTGACCAAAAAAAGCAGCCCCACCTATCATACTAAGAGAAGAATAACCAAGGAATTTTACTTTTTTTAGGATGAATAATTCTTTCTCATGAGCTATGACACGTTGACATCATTTTGATCAGGTGTGTTCTACTGACAGCTTAATGATAATCCATAATGATAAGTTAAAAATTAACGTGATTTAAAACTCAATGACCTGTGGTCATAGAAATCTTTCTTTAAACTTAAATTTCAATTCGTGAGCATATTTTTGCTCCAGCCAGTGATATGGGACAGAGTAATCAATAGAAAAACTTCCAAGAATGAAAATATGATACATTACGATCAAAGTCTTCTAGCGGAGTACAAGTTCAAAGAGAAAAAAAAAGAACTACACAAAATTCCTAACAAGGCAATGCTAAAAATCAGTTTTCATGGGTATCTAAGCACAACGGTATTAAGCTTCGATTGGTTGTACTTTAAGTTCTAGAATAGTCTTCTCTTGAAATGCCAATATTTACAACATGCTGAAAATGATATCTGCTTATTTATTTTATAGAAGTAAATATTTTTTAAACATAGGTTGCATATTAATATATAATTATATCCAAATGTATATTTAAATTTATGGTAAAGAAAAACTTTAAAAATAGCTTCAAAATGTGGGTGTGTAGATATGAGTTTTGAAGTTGGAAAAGGTGCCAGAAAATGCATCTGCAGAATTCAGCAGAGGTCAGATTTTTTTTTTTTCTGAAGGACCTTATTTGCCTATCACATGGTGGGCAGAAGATAACATCCAGATAGGATGTCAAAGGACCGCCACTCCAAGTTCCCAGTGACAAGGTAATGACCTGCTACTGCGTGTGAATTGAGCTGATCACAATAAGAGACACAGAGGCACTGAGCGTAAGGCAGGGTTTGCAGGAGAGATGAATTGGATATGAGTATGTGTGGACGAAGCTTCCAGGGAAGGTCAGAGAGATGCACTTGGCTGAAGGACCTTGGAGTCCTTTCATTTGCAATCAGATTAGCTGGTCAACTCTCAGTTACTTTCAACCATACAACAGTCCTAGTATGGTTCCCATATTGGCAGAAGACCAATAGGTCTTTTAGGTACTGGCCTGAGGAGTCTCCAGGCAGCCATCCTTGACCACTACTCTACACTGCTTCTCGTGTGTTTCTCGGGCTGCTGTTTATGCAAACAACTTTCTGTGGCGCAAACAACTGTCGCATGTTGGCATGGGCCAAGAACAAGTACTCTGGGCAGACTTATCAGCCTTAATTGCTGGTCAGTTCTCATCTGCATGGATGAGAAACCTCACTCTGGCACGGTTTGATTGTCCCCTTCTCCCTTGGGAAGGACCGACAAGTCCCCTCTCCCAGCCTTTGCAGGGAGCCATGGCGTCTCTGCCCCCATGTCCAGCCTGTCCTGCCCAGCTGCTTCAGCGTCCACTGCAAGGAAGGCAAAACTCCACTTTCTTCTTTGCGTTCTAACTAGGCTAGAGAGTTAAAGAGACATAAAATAGATTAATCAGCGGGGAAAAATATACAAATTTATTTAACACGAGTTGTACGTGACACAAGAGCCAGCCTAAGTAAATGAAGACCCAGAGAAGCAGGGGGAGTTAATCACTCGAACTTGGCAACAAGTAGGAAATTGAGAAACAGCGATGAACTTGTGCGGGGAGGCTGAACAGACAAGTGCTGTTTTAACAAGGTCTGTATAGAATTCTCTTGGCTGTGACTCCTCATCAAAGAGTGTTTCTTTTCTCCGGGCACAGGGAGGGCATGTTCACATGGAGATTTTTATCTCCAGTCTTTAAGAAGAAAAGGGGAGATCAGAACGCCCTTCTCGCACCTGCTGTTTTTCAAATGACTTTAGCTCACTGTAATCCTCATGTGGAAGTGGTATATTTGGGGGTGGCATATCCCGCCACCCTTCACCACCTTTCTCTATACCCCAACATCTCTTCCAGTCTGCCCCACACCCATGCCAGCCCACCATCCTCGGAGTTTCGCCTTGTGCTTCCAATGAGACAGGAGCCAGCGAATCTCTACTGTGCTTCTGAATCTCCCCCAAGATTTCCAGGTCAGGGACATCAGCTGAGTGAGACTGTGAGACTTCATTCAGCTATGTGTCCCCCCTAGAATGGACAGTACCTTTAACCAAAATAACAGTGTGCTTCTGAGTCATGTAAAGGTGGACAGTCCAAGGCTAGTACAGTGGCTCCAGTGCCATAAGGACCCAGGTCCCTTCTATCTTACTGCTCAGCCACACCCGACATAACTTCTCACTCCAAATCAGACACTGGAGTCGGGGTTCCAGCCAGCAGGCAGAGGGAGGGAACCTCTCTCTTCTCAAGACACTTCTCAGATAAAGAACACAGCCCTAAGTTTACATGCCACCACCCAGCATTCAGGGAGCACATCTGCCGGCAAGCCTGGAGGGGAAATGGAGGTTCTCCAACTGACCAAGTGCTGAGTAAAATAGCGAATGCAAAAGGAGGACAGCACAAAGATGAGGGAGGAGTCACCACGGTCTGGCACTGTCCATGTGTCCATGTGCACCTTGACATGACCCATCTCCCCAGCCCGCCCCCACCCTCTGGTTCCTTTTTCCCAGGGGCCTTGGAGACCAGGGCACAGAGTCTCCCTGTCTGTGACCTGCCTCCTCTCCCCGGGGAAAATCCTATCTTGGTATTAATAGTTACTAATATCACTAATACCAATATGGAGTATTTCCAGTGATGTACTGTCCTCTGAATGGTAACATTTAGAAGCTGAAGGAACATGTTCACAGATGGGCCTTTCCATTGATTTATAATCCCATTTTCATCTTTTGAAGAAAAAAATAAATATTTTCCGCTCAGTTAGCCTGTCAGCTGTCACCAGGAGGTGAGCAGGAATGGTCTCTAAATGTCAGATACTTGGGTGGTGGCTGCCCAGCGCCCACCAGCCCTTCAAGCGTATAAATATGCAAAGTCTTAGCCACCGTGTCTGCCAGGGCTCTTGCAGAAAAGAAAATGAGTAAACGGTGTCAGGGACTCCGTAGAAGGGACAGCAAATTGGGCTTGTTGGAGTCTACACAGCCAAGGATGAGAGTGTGCGTGCTGTCCCATCGGAAACCGCTGTTTCCACTAAAGACAGAGGAACTGAAGTGAAGCCCAACTCTTGGGCTATTCCAAATTCAATAATAATAATAATTTCTTAAAGTAAGCAGCTTAGGAGGTGGTATCTGAGTTAGCTCACACTCTGCTCCTGGAACCCAAATGGAGTCATTGATAAACTCAAGGTACTAGTGGTCTGGAAAGGCCTGTGGAACTACAGACAGGGCCCAAAAATGGTGGCACATTTTAAGAAAGGGAAAAAACTATGTTAAAATTGTGATAATCAAATCACGTTGGACTTCTGCCCTTACAAGAGATTCAAGATACTATATATATCCCAGACGACCAAAAATTGCATTACAGCAAAGATATTTGTATCAGAATGTTTATTGCAGCCCAATTCATAATTGTCAGGTCATGGAAGAAGCCCAAGTGCCCATCGATCCACAAATGGATCAACAAACTGTGGTATATGTGCACCATGGAATACTATGCAGCCATAAAGAAAGATGGAGACTTTGCGTCCTTCATGTTCACATAGATGGAGCTGGAAAATGTTCTTCTTAGTATCACAAGAATGGAAGAAAAAGTATCCAGTGTACACACCCCTATTATGAAATTAATTTATAGTTTTCATATGAAAGCTATAACTTAATAACAGCCTAAGAAAATGGGGGGGGAAGAAGTGGAAAGTGGAGGGAGGAGGATTGGAGGGATCACTTCTGAGGTTTATCTTACAAGGGTACAAGTGAATCTTTCTAAGAGTAGAATAGGAACGTTTTAACACAATAACTAAGAAAATGACATGAAGGCTATGTTAACCAGTTTGATGGAAATGTTTCAAATTGTATGTGAAAACACCACACTGTACCCCAGAAGTACATTAATGTACATAGTCACCATTCAATTAAAAAAAAAGATACAATATATAGGATAACAAACATCATCACTACATACTGAGTATCACAATTTTATTTTATTGATTTATTTATTTTTTATTTTTTATTTTTTTGCAGTTTTTGGCCAGGGCTGGGTTTGAACCTGCCACCTCCAGCATATGGGGCCGGCGCCCTACTCCCTTGAGCCACAGGCGCCGCCCTGACTATCACAATTTTAATACAGATTTTTTCCTTGTTTTGAATTGTCAGACATTGTTTTTGGCATCCTCTGTATTTATAAGAGTCAAGACATGAGCACTCCCAAACCAGGGGTCCTCCGAGTCACCCTATAGCTTGTTTACTCTCAGTTTCTCTACACGGTTTTCTTCCCAGGCAAACTTCTAACAAAGATTCCTCAGCGTATTTCCTTCCCGTCTTTTTCTTTTCTTGACTGGTAAATAAACTATTGATTTTGTTTTCAAGGTAATTTAAGAGGTAATACACTTTCAACTTGATAACTACCACCTTATGCATTCAGGATAAACAAATTTTAGGGTTGCAATTCGTTATTTTTGCCATCAACATCGACCGCATCGTGACTGGCACCACGGAGATGGCTGCGTGGGCTGCCTGGGTCTGAAGCCCCGTGTGATATTAATGATTCAAAGACCAAATGCCAAAAGGAAAAGCTGGTATCAGATGCTGGGGAAGCTCTTCCAGAGTTGTGCTCTCTGTAAGGGCAAATGAACTTTGGGTTTCTTGGGGGGTGGGAGGGGGGGAAGAAGTGAAATCGGAATGTGATTTCTGAGGATTTGACAGAATTGCTTCTAGTTAGATCAAAACATCTTTCAAATGTCTTTGTAGAGCGAATGTGCTATTTGTCCACTGTGAGGAAAAACATCACCAATCTTCAAAGAGATTCGCTCTATCTTTCAGAAAACATTGGGTTGTAAGTGACAGAAAACCCCCATCCAACTGGCTTAAACAAGGTAAAGGAATTGATCCCAGACTGTCTGGTTCCGAAAAGGTGCCCTCAGCATCTATCCTGTTATCACTCGCTATACCTCAAAGACTACAAGAAGAACATGACGCATAACAGGCCATCGATACATTGGTAGGAAGGCCTCAGGAGGTCCAGACCAGTCTCAGCAAAGTGAGACCCCATCTCTACTAAAAATAGAAAAATCAGCCAGCTATCATGGTGGGTGCCTGCAGCCCTAGCTACTCGGGAAGCTGAGGCAGGAGGATCACTTGTGTCTAGAAGTTTGAGCTAGGCTGACACCTTAGCACTCTAGCCTGGGCAACAGAGTGAGACTTGGTTATAAGTAAGTAAATAAATACCTACATACATACATACATAATTTGTTGAGTGAATGAATGGAAGAATGGATTCCAGTTCACAAAGTTTCATCAGTTACCTTATTTCGCTGAAAAACCACAGTAATCCATTGCCATGTGTGTTCTTAGTAGCCTCGTGCTACATAAAGGAAAACAGAGTCTGGCAAAGTGAAGGGCAAGGTGACCCAGCCAGGAGGTGGAGAACTGCTGTTTCATGTCTCAAAACAAATACAAGCAAAGAAAAGGGTTTCTTTTCTCCCCTCCCAAAGACCTGATGATCCTGCCTCCTTCATCCGAGGACACGAACTTGGAAGGCTTCACCGTTACTGTATTTCTCCCTCTCTCTTGTCGCTGGAGGAGCAATCTGTCCTCTCTCTGCCATAGTGAAGCATAGAGGAGGCCTGTCCCAGGGTCCTGTGTCCTTCAGCAAAGGCACTTGCCCTTCAAAAGACCATCCTCTCGCTCATTCGGAGCTGCTGAGAGCTGGAGCTCAGACTTGACCCTTACGGCCCTGAGGGTCCACAGAGGGTACAACTCTCCTGCTGCGTCCTGAGCAGGGGCTCGTGGTTGTCTCTGCACACACAGCAGGTGTGGCAAGGGGAGCGCCCCAGGGAGGGGTGTCTCCCTTCCCCCCCCCCCACTCACTTCCTATCTCCCTTCCTTTTTCCTTCCTCTGAACTTCGAACACCTCACTGAGCGAGTCCTGGCAGCCCCACTCACAGAGCCCACGTTCTCCCAAGGAAGGCAGAACACAGAACGCAAACAAATAACACAACAGCAGATGGTGTTAAATGCCTGGAGAGAGAAAACAGTGAGCACCATGGGATTGACTGGGAGCTATTTTAGGGAATGAGGGAGACTCTGAGGGACTCTTTCCCCAGCCCCCTCACCAGGGAATCCTGACGCCACCTGGGGAGGCTCAGGGTATCTGCACAGAGGTCATGGCATTTGACCTGGTGTAGCCTGCTGGGGATGAGAGTGTGGGCTCTGGAAGGAGGTGACCTTGGTTGGAAAGAGGACCCAGGTATGTAACTAGTGAACTCTCTGTGCCTCATCTGTAAACTGGGGAGGAGGTAATCGCAGTGCTGCCCTAGCAGGAAGAGTCGCTGTCAGGGTCTGGAGGAAGCAGGTGGGAAAACAGGAGAGCAGGGCCTGGCACTTGGTGAGTGTGCGGTGGGAAGGGAGAAGGGAGGGAGGGAGGGAGGGAGGAAGGGAGGAAGGGAGGAAGGGAGGGAGGAAGGAAGGAAGGAAGGAAGGAAGGAAGGAAGGAAGG
>NW_003852418.1:9777432-9834069 GCF_000181295.1 Otolemur garnettii | reverse complement strand
AGGGAGGGAGGAAGGAAGGAAGGAAGGAAGGAAGGAAGGAAGGAAGGAAGGAAGGAAGGAAGGAAGGGAAGGAAGAGAGGAAGGAAGGAAGGAAGGGGAAGGAAAGGAAAGAAGAAAGACTCTATGTTGTGGGATTAGACCAGACCAAGACAAAATGCTGTAGGATTAGACCAGACCAAGACAAAATTCCGCTATCTTCCCTTCAACTTCCCCCAAACAGAGCTCTTTCCCTCTGAATCCCACCAGCCCCGTGGTTCTGGCTGAATGCTGGAATTCCAACCTCTGGCATAATCTGAAGAGTTTTGTTTTGTTTTCTGCAGAGTCTGTGGGATGCAGAGTTCAGCATGTGGTCTCTGGAGCCAGACTCCTGGGTTCAGATGCTGTCTTTGTCACTGACTGTGTCACCTTGGGCAAAACACTTAGTCTCCCTGCCTCACTCTCCTCATTGTCCAATGAGGGAGATTGCGCTTCGAGGACGACAGGAACTATCCATAACGTATGTGAGCTGCACCCAGAACGTCTCTCCAGTGTGAATAGCCAGAGTTGACTCCATACTTCAAAATGCTTTCCAGGCTGTCGAGCCCCGTGCTGGAGTTAGAATTATTCTCATTCTGCCCTTGTGAGCTTATGCAGACAGGGCAATCACTATTAGCAAAACCAGGTCATGTTTTCCTGGCTGGTTTTCTGGCCTCCCATATTTTTATCTCTTTCATTTTATTTGTGTAATCCAGATTTCCCCAATAGACGTCAAGCCAGACCCTCCCCTCTTTCTACTTGCCTACTAGGAAGTTCAAGCTTTTTCTGGGTTCCTAACCCCACATATTTTCACGGTGCTTCTCTCTGCTGTCCTCTCCCTCTGCCCCAGACCCACGTCCATAGATGCTACCCCTGTCCAGTTTCTCCCATGAGGCAAACAACAGCCTCAGCATTTCCAAACCCCAGTGTTCGTGGGGAATAGTGTCTCGTCCACACCGACAGAGCTGTCAGCAGAGACAGGGCCAGAACCTCTGCCTCCCACCTTCCTGGGGCTGCACTCCGCAAAGCACAGTTGGCATTCCAGGAGGAAAACGGACACCGGGAGGTGGGGAGGGGCATGGCATGGCCCTGCTTCATTCATTCAGCCAATCACTGATTCATTAATTCATTCAACAAATAGTTACAAGACCTGTGATGTGCCAGGCACTATTCCAGGCAAGAGGACATCAGCTCTGCATTATGTAAAAAGGAAAAAGGAAAAAGAAATCCTTATTTCTTTTGGAAAGTATGAAAGTATTAGTGGTTCCAGAGTTGTTCTGGAGGAGAGCATCAGCTGTGGCAATTGGGTCCAGCCAACCGGTGTGATGAGGAGGATGAAGGGGGCTTCAAGTGAAGCATGTCACATGCTCCAGGCTCTCTGTCGTACACTGTGATGGCGGCATCAGAGCTGCAAGGCTAATGGCACAAGGTGGAGACCACCTGCAGGGCTGAGTCCTTACAGCTACAGGGAGGGTCACCTGAACTCCTAGTCAACTTTTCATGCACAAGAAAAATAAAGTTTAAGGTGCTAAATGGCTGCCATTTGGGGGGTTATTGATCATAGGAGGATGGTCCATCTTTCTTGAGTGATACAGGATAGGGGAGGGAGATTAGGACACTGGTCTTGAGGCTGAGGTTACAGAGAGCCACACTTTCTTCTTGGAGTGCACGTCCCCTATAAATAGCAGTAACTCAGTTCCCTAACTATCATCTTCCTTAACTTGGCATATGCGTATTTCTTAGTGTCCTCCATGGTGGGACAGAGAGAGAGAGGAGAGCATTGACAGAGGTTATGTGTGGACTGAAGCTTCCCTTTTCAAGCCATTCCTTAGAACCACGATTCATTTAAAGATAATAATCATATGATAATTAAATGCATTTTATTTTACATTAAGGAAAATTAAATATTAATTAATAAACAAATGCAAGGCTCAGATGTTCAAGAGTTTGTTAAGGGCCAACTCTTACTGCGAGTTAATTAAGAAGCTCAGCTGAGAAGCATCAGGCTATTAAACAGAGGCTGCAGAGCCCGGGTTGATTCAGGGCTGTGCAGAGACACAGCCTTTATTAGTCTTCCTGCCTCCATGAAAGCAAAGTAGGTTTGTGTTCACTTGGGGACTAATCCATTTGTCACTATGAAATCTCTAAGGACAGGGATGTCCATTTCAAACCTAATTTGCAGCTGCCTTTTCATTTTAGCGGTTTTGGAATGGAATTCATCTGCTTCGACCCTAGTATATTTGGTTACCCCGTGCAAATATCTAGCGCCCACAGTGAAATTTCAATATAACACTAACAATTTGTTTTCCCCGATATCAGCTCCATTTGTCAAAGCTATTGACCCGGGCCGGTAAAGAGACATCATTCTTGGTCCCTTGGTAATGGTTTTATGCAAATAGCATCCAAGCCTTAGTTGTGTGATAATGATTTTAAGGAGAAAGAAAAGTGGATGGGAGGGAGGGAGAGATGGAGGAGGGAGAAGGGAAGGGGAGGAAGGAGGGAAGAAGAGGGAGATGGTGAGGAGGTGGAGTCCTGGAGAAGGCACAGTGCATGGGTGTCCACGAGCAAACAAAACCATGCCTCCCCCTCTACAGTGCCGCGGAGGTGCTGGAGAACGCTCCCTGCCCTGAGCTGCCTGTAGCCTTACTGAGGACACACAAGACAAGGGCCGAGCAGTGCTACGGAGAGGACTCAGTGCTCTTTCCACAATATTATGTGTTCCAGTGCAAGTAGGGACAGAGTGCCGGGCAAATAAGTCAAGGGGTAGAAAAAGGATTTCCAAATTTAGGTCAACTTACTCCTATGGGTACACAAACACCACCCAAGAGATGTGGGTACAGACCCCCCAGCTCAGCATGTCACTGTCCCCCATGTGTTCCACCTGAGCACACTCTTGTCGTTCTTTCTCATTTCTGCTCTCATGATTGCCCTCCTCCCTTTTTTTTGGCCAGGGCTGGGTTTGAACCCGCCACCTCCGGCATATGGGGCCAGCGCCCTACTCCTTTGAGCCACAGGCACCGCCCACCCTTCTCCCTTTTAAAGGAAAAAGCACCTGCTCACTTGCCCAGACCCTTCCCATGGTGCTTTTCTTCAGAGTATACAAACCCCTCCCCCCCACATTCCAGGAGGGGAAAGCCTGGGGCAGCTTGTAATAACCAGCTCCGGGACAAGTGTCCTTCAGGTAAGACTGCACAGTCCCCTCCTTCCACCTCCTGCAGACATCATTTCTAATAAAACATTGCATTGATGTCGAATAGTTATTTATCAAAATTTACCGTGTTCTTGTTGTGATCACTTAGTCGTTACCAAGAATTCCACTGATAACTCAATCTAGATAGAATTTTAAAGGTAGTGAATTTGAAAGTAAAAACAATGACTAGGATAAAAATACAGTGAAAGAAGATAAAGGTAGCAGGGGGGGATGTTGAAGGAATCTTTTTGCATTCAAGGAAGAAAGAGAATGATACACATTTCTAACTATTAGACGAGCTTGTTGATATATTTTTAAAGGACAGAGGACGCAAAACAGGGATGGTAATTAGCTTCCACTGGATACATTTAAAAGGATGATGCAACAGTTTTATTGCACAAATCGTGATATTTACACTGCTCCTGTATTATCATTTTTGTCCTTTGTATTTGATCCTCTGACTTTTTTCCAGAAGAGCTGTCTTCTGACTTGGAATCACCCCACCTTTAAATCTCTTCTCCTGCTCTTTGCTTCCATGACTAGAAACTGGTTTTCTCATCAGGGCTGAATTTTCACAAAGAATTTTTATTTGGATCAATTCCTAGAAGTAGACAAAGTGGGTGAGAGACAACTCCCACCCTTCCTGGCATCCAAATTCTGAGCGGTGGGTTGGCCTGGCTCAGCCACCAAGAGGGCCGAGTCCACCCATTGACCTTGCCATCTGCTGCTGCATGTCATGGAGTGTGATGGTCCTGACTGCTGCTCACCAGGCATTCTGTCTCCTTCCAGGCACTTCCTCGCCTCTTTGGAGGGCAGGTGCAGCCCTGTGATGGACTTTGCCCTTGACCATGTGGGAGGAAGTGATAATGTCCCTCTTGGGAAAATATTTTAAGAGCCAACCCCACTACGTCATGTTATCTTCCTCCTGTCACAGTGATTGCAGAAGGATGGGCCAAGATGGAGATTCTGTGAGCCCAGGGCCCAGGGTACAGAAATCCCAGCTGATCCTGAGGTGGAAATGTAGCCTATTTAGAACCACTGAGAATTTAGGTCTTATCTGTTACTGCAGCATAACCATGCCCATTCTGCAAGGCACCACCAGGTATTTGCAAATGGTTGGAATTCTAAGTGTCAAATCTAAGAACTACAAAGATAGGCTACATTCAACTCCTACCTTTGTAACTATGTTTCATTTACAAAACCTGCAACACTTTGTCAAGTTGAATTTTTGCACCTGCCTTTTTGGATCGACTTTCTCAAATGGACAAAGTTGCACTTTCTCCTCTGATTTTCCTTTAGGAAGGACCCAGGGATTCACCGCCCTGTTGCTTTGTGCTATTTCTCATAGGTCTGTCATCACTTCTTGACTCCTGTCTTCTATGACTCCTGAGACATTTCTTTAAAATCTCACCTCCTGCTCAGCCCTGGGGGCAGAGGCTCTTGTTTATAAGTAGGCCGGGCATCCATCAACATTTGCTATCATCAAAAAAGAGCATAAGCAGGAAGGTCTGTGCAACAGGAACCTCAGGTGCAGGTAGGGGAGATCAGAAAAAGTGAGTCATTAGCCCAGAAAAGTCAAGGAAACCAATCAATGAGTCACAAGGCCGTGGCTCACTGTTCAACTAAAGTAGACGCACACAGGACACCCCCTTGCGTTTAGATGAATGGCCAGCTCTGAAGGCTGTGGGAACATTTGCTCCTCTGAGCCAACGAAGCAGCTCCTTTGCACATTAGAAAGAAAAATATCTCTGTTTTAGACAATGATTTTCTGGATCAGTGGTGGTAGAGTCACTGTAATTCTCACTTTGTGACTGAGAAGGTATTTTCAGATGAATGTTTCCCATTTCTCTCGGGTCTTGACAGATCAGAGATCCAACATGCTCAGGCTCTGGGTGACGAGGTGGCTGCAGCTCCTCCAGCCTCATCCTCCAAGGTTCAACCCCACAAAAAGAGCCACAAGCTTCCAGGGAAGTCCTGAGATCCCTTGTGACCCGGTCACCTTAGGTCCCATGCTCACCCTTGGTGAGTGGCCGAGGCCAGGGAGTGCCACTTAGTTACGAAAATGCTGCCTGCTGCTGGGCTTAGCTCTGAGTCTTGGACTTGACCTTTGACTTCCAGGTCAAGTGAACTAAAGTGCAGAGGAAAGATTTCCCAAATGAAAATGGTAGGAGTGGGAGTGTTCTGTTTCTAAAAGAAAATGATAGAGATTCGGGGATGAAAGAACAACTATTCACAATACCCTACCTCTTATGCAAGAAAAGTCTCTATTTTTTCTTATCTTACGCAGCAGCAAAGTCAGATGTATATAACCCACGGTAACCTCTTCCAGATTATCTTCTGTGTCTTTCAGATTCATCTATCTGTGCTTAGAAAATGGATTTGAAACTCTCGCCCTTTAGTTTATGAAGTCTCTTGATTCACTGGACCCATGAACTCCTCACTCACTGGCAAAGCCATGTTTTTATAATATTTGTTGTCTGTCTCCCAAGAAGGGGCTGTTCCTTCTCCCCAGTTCCTTCCTGGGGCATGGAGGGGCAGCATGATGCTTTAATGGAAGGCGAATCTTCTACAAGCCTCTGCAGAAAGAGGAATTGATATGAGGATCCAGCCTGAAATTTCTTTCCTACATGAAAGGCACAGGGAAGGGAGCTTTCCCACCTTGCTCACTTTGATGACCGCAGACTCTTATGAGAATTCGATTCAAGATTTTACCTGGGTCTCTCCAAGGGTGAAGAATCTACCGTCCATGTTGACACATGCCCAGATCTACACTGGTGCTAGATAAACGTGAATTGATGGCTGAGGATGAATTTTTCCTACTTAGGGGGTGGCTATCTCACAAAAGAGCCATGGTCTAATCTTTCTTCCAGGTTGAATGGCCCTCGGCAGAGGATAGGAAATAGAAAGGGTGTCTGCCTGTCTTGAGCCAGCCCACCTGCCATCCTTGGCACCTTCTGCGGGCAGCTCTGCCAGTTTGGGATCTGTGGTTGCACCACACAGCGCTTGGGTCCAACCAACTTAAGAAAAAAATAAAAAAGGAGTTCATGGAAGGATATGGCTCAGCTCAACAAAGGAAGGGAAGGCTGAAAAACCAGCTTGTCATCTCTGAGATTCCACAAAAGGGAAATAAAGGCCATTTGCTCATGGTCCCACAGTGGATTCCAATCATTCCCAGGCCGGGTCTTGTTTTTCCCCAGATTTAAATTCCCTGGAGAGACAGCCTTTGGCTCTGCCAAGACCACATGCCCACAGTGGGGACAGGAAGGCTAGGAAGCACCTCACAGGGAAGGGTAACTTTCCAAAAGAAAATCAAAGTTATTTATCTGAAGAGGGGGTTGCCCAGAAGCTGACCTGCAAAGCCTCGGAGAGGTTGAACATTCTCTCCCAGGGCTGCAGACCCCATGATTTGCCCAGACATCATCTGGACACACAAGCCCCTTCTTCTCTTAGGTAAACTCCTGAGAGACAGTCTTGGGAAGATGCCCAGGGACCATATCCCCGAATGTCCCCTGCGGCTCTGTCTGTGAGGGTGAAGAACATAAAGCCAACTTGAGCATCCATGGGCTAGAGACAATGGCATGACTACGGAGGCTCAAGTAAACCAGAAAAGCAGCTCCCCACAGGAATCAAACTCAGGACATCATGTTAAGTAAAACTAAACCAGTTATGTAAAGGATGCATACAGCATAATACTGTTAGTATAAAGATTTAAAATATGCCAAGCAATATGTACAGTAGAAAATCCACAGCTGACCACCACCCTACACCTCCTTAAGTTGACCAAATTTTCAGAGACTGGACATGCACTCTGTGTATATACCGTGTTTCCCCGAAAATAAGACCTACCCAGAAAATAAGCCCTAGTAGGATTTCTAGGTATTGGTTACATATAAGCCCTACCCGGATAATAAGACCTAGTGATGGGCACGCCTAGTGATAGCCACGCCCATCATGGTGGGGATTCTGCATAGCCACACCCATCAAGGCACGGAATACCATGCATTTCAGCATAGAGAGGATAACATCACCTGAAAATAAGCCCTAGTGTGTCTTCTTGAGAAAAAATAAATATAAGACAGTGTCTTATTTTCGGGGAAACACAGTATCAGTACAGTAGGCCTAGTTTCTTATGTTGACCACTTCTGTATGTTGACCAGTTTGTTACAGTCCCTTGGGTAGTCAACTTACAGAGATTCTACTGTATAAGATTTGGCAGTATAAATAAATTCAGTAGAAGTATAATATGTATAAGTTGTATAAGTTGGCAAGAAAACAAAGTTAGGAGATGGTTACTCCTTGGGGAGAAAGAAGGAGACATAATGGGGGAAGGATGGAGGGAAGTGTCAAAAGTGCTTCTAAAGGTGCATTTCCCACGGAGGGCGGCTGAGGACCCAGGGGCTTCTTACCTAAGAGTTTTCTGCATATCCAAAACGCTCAGAAATCACAGTGTACAGCATACCTCTTGGGGGCAGAGGGATACAATTATAAGAGGGACTGTACCTAACAAATGCAATCAGTGTAACCTAATTTGTTGTACCCTCACTGAATCCCAAACAATAATAAAATAAAATAAAATACTCAGAGAAAGAAATTAAGTTGAAAGTGCATGATCTGTGCCAGATGTATCATCTTCTTGGCCCTGAAATGATTTCTGCCTCAGCGATTCTGTGCACCCTACTTAGGTGACCTCAGCAGAATGAGGACCCTGGACTTAGGCTCCTCAGTGGCAGGCTCAGGCTGGCACCCTCCTCCCGACCCCTCTGGGTCTTCGCTGGGATGTTGGGGGGTGAACATGTCCTCTACCCTGAAGCACTTTATGGCATTGTACTGTGAAATTGACCGTCAGGCAGGCCTGGGGCTGTGCTGTCTCCCCACAGGGGCCTGCACGTCCTTCACCCATCCAGAAGCAGGAGCCAATCCAGCCGCTAGGTGTGATCTGTAATCCACAGATCTGTGCAAACCACAGGTCTGTGTGGGAGTATATGGGAGGCCCCTGACTCCACAGAGAGAGGGACAGTTGGGGACCCACTGCCTCTGCCCTCGGGGGAGGAACAGTCCAGGCCGCCCTCACAGTGGCCCTCGTGGTGTGAGGCTGCCCTTGGCCCCACCAGCCCGTCCTGGCTCTGGATCCCAGCAGCTCCTTCCCTGTGCTTTTCTCCCTTTTCTTTCCTAACTGCAGCATCTCCCCTGCGGGATGGCTGATGGAGCCATTTCTGTCCCTCCGCAGCAGGGGTAGAACTGAGCCCAGAGTAGGGTCAGGACAGGGTAGCTGAGAGGAAGGAGACGGGGCCTATAGCAGGTGCTGCCCAAGCTCTCCACACACCCTGCCCTTCCTGGGGGCTTGCGGGAGTCAGAGCTGATGGTGGGAGCAGGGGAAAAATAAACTGGTTTATTTAAAAGCCAGTTCTTCATGCCACCTCCTGTCACTGAGGGTCCTTGGTTCAGTTAGGGTGGTCCTGACAGGTAAATGATTCTATGGAATTCTGCAGAATTCAAGTAGGAATAATTGCTAATGACTGAGGCTCCTGCACTACCCACAGAAAGCAGATGACGTGCTTCAGGCAGAAGTAAGATCAAGTACAGTGGACAGGAAAAGGTTTATACAGCCACTAGGTCAACAAGCAAAAGCGCAGAGAAAATCAAAGAGGCAATGTAGGTGTAGAATATGCCCTCCGAGCTCTGCTCTGTGCTTCTAGGTGATTGTGAAGCATAGCTGCTAAACTGGGTTTGGATGTCAATAACCAGACGCCTGATTAGCGGACTGGAAGAATCGTATGTACTGCCCCCATTAACTCAGCTTAGCCAAATCCGTCTTCCTGCCCTGTCGTCCTCACCAGTCTGCCTTGGTTCTGAAGCACGTGTCCTCATGTTCACAGAATGGCTGCTTCAGTTCCAGCATCTTGGCCTCAACCAATTGTTTTCAAAGGCAGGCAGTAGAGTTTCTGCTTGTGCATCCCTTGTGTAAGAGAAGAAAACCTTTCCTCGACAATTCTCCCCATCTCAGGATAGATGTACTCACCCACTGTGTTGGTCAGACTCGGGGATGGCCATTCCTGTCTGCAAAGGAGGCTGGACTAGAAGCATTTGAACTGTAGTAGGAGAAGCGTCATGCATGACAGAGAAACAGGGGCTGAGCCTGGCCACCAAGCAGGTGACCCTTAGGTCCTGCCTCAGAAAGGCAGCTAAAACCTTTTGTCCAATATTTGTCCCTGGGGCTATATCGGCACTTGGACAGGACAGTTCTTTGTTATGAGGCCATCCTGAGCCTATATACACAAAATCCTAGAAGTGACACCTGCCATCAGTTCCTGCAACCCCCCAAAACTCTTGATGTTTGCAAATGTTTGCTAACGAGTAGAACTGACCCTGGTCTGTATCCCCCAACTGTGGGAAGCTCAACTTCAGGATTCAGATTACAGTTCCTGGGCAGTGTGGGGGTTGGGAGGGGATCCTGGGGGTGTGCAGGGAAGTGGGGGTCATGTGTCTAACATATCCAAAGAAGCAGCTCAGTTTCTAGTCTGTTCTACAAATTCAGTTCTTATAAAAAGTTGTCTTTGAAGAAAACATTTACATGTGGAAGTACTCAGGAATGACTGTTGGAGTCTAGACTGGAGTTGGGTCAATTCAAAACTGTCTTTTTCGGTATGAACAATCAGTCAACATGGTTATTTTATCCAGCAGATATGTCTGACTGCAGTTTTGATGGCTGATGGAATAAACTGCAGCTGCTTGACAGACTGCATTTTCTCCGGTTTCCCACTTTGGGGGGGCATCTGTTTCCTGGATTCAGTCCTCGTGCTCTCTAGAGATGGGCCTTAGAAGCCCCTGTGTGAGCAGCCTTCAAAGTCACGGAAAACGAAAACATTTCAGGCAGAGCCATCCTGGCTGGCGGCTGAATTGTTGAGTTTTGTTTGGATTGGGTTCTTTTTTTCCTTCTAATTCATGCATTTATGGTACGGGGAGAAGAGGGGGAGAATTGGGGTTGCCCTTGTTGTTGCTGTTTTTTTCTTCCTTTAGAATGGAAAAAAGAAAAGTTGGCTAGAGTCGAGTCCCTCCTAATCCCCAGTAGGAATCTGACATTTTCATTTTGCTTTTCTAATTCTCTCCAGTCTTCACATGGCCTGAGGTGGAGGTGGGGTCCTTCTAACTGAGTGTTATAATAATCCAGCCCGGTAATAACAAAGACCTGCCCGAGGGTTTCAGTGGAGAGTGACGTGTCCCAAGCCCATTTCTCTTCTAGGGTGATGAAAAGCTGATCTGGGCATGGTACCAAGTGTTACTTATCAGATTCCCAGTGGCATCGTCCCTGGCGCCTGGCCTGCCGGTGGCACTTGTTGAGGGTGGGCTCCGTGCAGAGAGCAGAAGGGGTGTCTGGGCACCAGACTAGGTGGATTCAGGACCCCCGGCGCCATTCCGGGCTGGGACCGCTGTTTGGTTCTGGCAAAGACCGGGACACCGTGGAGATGAAGAAACAGGCAAAGAAAATGACTCACCTGGCTGAGAGCCCAGAAAATGTATGCTAATGCCTTCACACAGACAAAAATAAGATTAGAGAGAGATTGAGTTTTTAAAAAAAGAAAAATGTCCACCCTCTAATAAAGCTCTTTAAGCCATTAATATGGAGACTTAATATAATAATTTGCTGCTGAGATCCAAAGATTCAAAGAGAGAATCATTACACAAGGGAAGCTGTTTATGAAGTCAATTCTGTGCTCTCCACACCTATGGCCCTCTTAAAAGAAATTGCTAGAGCTCACCAGTGCCACTGGCTCCCCACTTCTTCCAGGCCCTTAGGAGGCTCAGATGCCTCCACCCTATAAAGTCAGGCATGGACATGGCACCACTCTTGGCCGATGAAATCTGAAAGTGACAGGTGCAACTCTACACAGAAGCATTTAAGGAGTGCATTGTGATTCACTAATGGCCCCTTCCCATGCAGGGGTGGTTAAGGGTGCATGCCTTGAGATGGTGCAGACTCCATCAGACTGCACCCCTGAATAACTATAATGAACAGAACCCCCTCACCAATAATCCCCTGGAAATAAATAGTAAGTGATTTCAAAAGAAAAAAAAAAACTTGCTGTGTTAGGCCATGGAAACTTTTGGTCTTGTTTGTTATTGCAACACAGCCTTTCTGATCCTGATTAAGGTGCCCAACATCTTGCACCACAATGTCCTCTAGATAGACACATTAAAGACCACACCTTCTCTAAACCGACAACCCGAAGACTACCGGTTCTCAAATTCCTCCAGGAAAAATAAAAAATCATAATTGTCAGAGAAGAGAGTTGCTGCCTTCAGCCAATCAGAAACTGCTGTCCCAATATTGAATCTGATGAAAGAAAAAGGAACATTTAGAAGTGCTGACATCAGAGGTGGACACTTTACTGGCTATGTCAAAGGAGATTTAATCTGACCCTTGAACCATGGTTTGCACTTTTTTCTGCATCTGTCACTCCAGAGACAGCCAGACTAACCCCTCCTCTTGCTCCTCCTCCTTACCTTCGACGTGAAGACCAGAGGATAAAGACTTTGTGACGATCCACTTCCACTTAATGAATAGTAAATATCGTTTCTCTTCATTACAATTTATTTTTATTTTATTTTATTTTATTTTATTTTATTTTATTTTATTTTTTGAGAGAGAGAGTCTTTTGTCCAGGCTAGAGTACCATCACGGCAGCCTCACTCATAGCAACCTCAAACCCCTGGGTTTATGTGATCCTCCTCCCTCAGCCTCCCGAGCAGCTGGGACTGCAGATGCCCACCACAATGCCTGGCTAATCTCTGTATTGTCAACGGAGATAGGGTCTCACTCTTGCTCAGGTTGGTCTCGAATTCCTGAACTCAAGGGATCCTCCTGCCTCAGCCTCCCAGAGTGCTACAATCACAAATGTGAGCCATCCCACCTGGCCCCTTATGATTTGCTTAATAGCATTTTTCTTATCTAGCTAACGTTACTGTAAGAATACAGTACAAAATACCTATAACATACAAAATATATGTTAATAGACTTTTATGTCAACATGAGGCTATTAGAAGTTAAATGGGGGGGGCAGCAAAAGTTATACACATATTTTTAACCATGCTAGGGTCGATATTTCTAACACCACCATCCCCCACCCCATTGTTCAAGGGTCAGCTGCAGTCTGGTGACAAGTAGGACAGAACCAGTGGGACTTGAGTGTGGGATGCCCTGTGAAACTAAATAACAGTTACCATTGACATTGTGAGTATCTGAAATCTATTAAATGGGAGGAGAAAACACAGAGGAAAATGCTGGGTACAAAAGAGGCCGGACCACATGTCTGAACCACAGCAACAGCAATCGAAAGAGCTCCAATGGCTTTTGTCCCCGTAAAGAATGAGATGGGATGGGATGTGAAAAGATTGGCAAAATCCACATATACAATGCTGAAATTAACTTCATTTTATTAAAAAAAAAAAAAATTGGCGCAGCATAGCAACAAGTGTTGATCTTGGCTCACGCAAAGATACATACACACAAACACTATTTGTAGTAACAAAATATTCCCAGTATATTTTCCAGGAGGCCACCCCCCATCCCGCCGTTGCAAGCCAAGCGAAATGAAAACATATGTCCATGCAAATATGTGTATACGAATGTTCTCAGCAGCGTTATTCATAATAGCCAAGAAGTGGAAACAGCCCAAATATCCATTAACTGGTGGATGGATTAAAAAAAAAAAAACAACTGGGGTGATGCCTGTGGCTCAAAGGGGTAGGGCACTGGCCTCATATGCCAGAGGTGGTGGGTTCAAACCCCGCCCTGGCCAAAAAAAAAAAAAAAAAAAAAAACTGTGGTGTATCCATATTATGGAATACTATTCACTAGCAAAAAGGAACATGCTGTTAATATACAACCATAAACTGGATGGATCTCCCAGACATTACGCTAAGTAAGGAAAGCCAGATTCAGTAAGGCACATACTATATGATTCCATTTGTATGACACTCTTGAAATGAAACACGGGGACAGGGATTAGTGGTCGCCAATAGTTGGGGAGAGAAGAGAGATGGACTAAAAAGGGGCCCCACAAAGAAATTTTGAGGGTGATGGAACTCTTTTTACATTGATCATGATGGAGGCTATACAATGTCTTGATATAATGATTCACATAAGGCCCATATACCCGTGAGAGGTCAGTTTTACTATGGTATCATTTTTTTTTTTTTTTTTTTACAAACCTTACTTGGATTAAATGAGGCTTTTGGACTCGATCTTCTGGATCAGAGGCTCTTTGGAAAATAATCAGATGGTTCTATTTTATGAAAACTAAGTAAAGAAAATAAATCTTAAGAGCTGATTCTCTGAGTTTTGGGGGGGCTTTTTTTAGGTAAAATTTAACATTGAACATTGATTTTGTTGACATTCCAGCCAATTAGCATAGTGCATTTGAACGTGTGGTTTAATTTGGGTGACTAAAAATGTTTATTTATATAATTGAATATATATGTAAGGAAGTCACATTTTAGAAAATATGGAAATGCAATTTTTGAAAACGAAGGTGCTTAATTTATGAGGCTCATTTTCCAACGCGAGCTCTGGCATTTCAGATCCTTCTGCAGCAGTTATAATTATTCTCCTGTCTCTTAGAAAAGAGACCACGGGAACTCTGTAACCCAGATTCTATTTAATATAAACGTTCAAGGGATGGGAGGAAGCAGGGGTCGGACACTGTGACTCATGCCTAGCACCCTCAGAGACTGAGGTGGGAGGACCCCTTGAGTTCAGGAGTCAGAGACCAGCCTGAGCAAGATCAAGACCCCGTCTCTACTAAAAATAGAAAAACTAGCCAGGTATTGTGGCAGACGCCTGTAGTCCCAGCTACTTGGGAGGCTGAAGCAAGAGAATCACTTATGCCTGGGAGTTTGAGCTTGCTGTGAGCTAGGCTGACTCCAAGGTACTCTAGCCTAGGCAGCAGAGTGAGACTCAGTCTCGAACAAATAAAAAAAAAAAAGTAGAGAATAAATAGGTTCTGCTGCTTATTCATCTTTAATGAATATTGGAAGACAAATTTTGAAAAAAGAGAGAGAAAGAAGATGGAGAGAGCACTAGCAAGGGCAAAAGCACTACCAGTCCTTAGGAAAAACTCTGTGTACAGATCCACTAGTCCGGTGGTTCTCAACCTTCCTAATGCCTCCTAATGCTGCAATCCTTTTATACAGTTGTGGTGACCCCCAACCATAAAATTATTTTTCATAACTATAATTTTGCTACTGCTATGAATCGTAATGTAAATATCTGATATGTGGGATGCATTTTCATTGTTACAAAGGGGTTGCAACCCACAGATTGAGAACCACTGCACTAGTCTGTGTGTGTCAGAGATGCCTGCCTGCCTGTCCTTATTCCTTATTGACTGAACCCTGGTGTTGTTTGGAGAGGCAGTGTTCTTAGCTAAAAATGTTCCCGGGTGAGCAGCACCTGTGGCTCAAAAGAGTAGGGCGCTGGCCCCATATGCCAGAGGTGACCAAAAATCACATTATAACAAAGATATTTGTACCAGAATGTTTATTGCAGCCCAATTCATAATTGCTAAGTCATGGAAGAAACCCAAGTGCCCATTACCCACTAATGGATCAATAAATTGTGGAATATGTGCAACATGGAATATTATATAGCCTGAAAGAAAGGTGGAGACTTTACCTCTTACATGCTTACAAGGATGGAGCTGGAACATATTCTCCTTAGCAAAGTATCTCAAGAATGGAAGAAAAACTATCCAATGTATTCAGTCTTACTATGAAACCAATTTATAGCTTTCTTATGAAAGCTATAACCCAATTATAGCCCAAGAAGAAGGTGAAAGTGGAGAGGGAGGGGAGGGGAGGGGGGAGGATGGGTGGAGGGAGAGTAATTAGTGGGACCACACCTACGGTGCATCTTACAAGGGTACATGTGAAATTTACTAGGTGTAGAATATAAATGTCTTAACAGGATAACTAAGAAAATATCGTGAAGGCTATGTTAACCAGTTTGATGAAAACATTTCAAATTGTATATCAAACCAGCACATTGTATGATTGGATTAATGTACACAGCTATGATTTAATTTTAAAAAAAGGAAGAACTATGATAGCACTGACATTAGTGATATCAACTAATTAAAAAGATCATATAACTTAAATAATTTAAGCAGTATGGCATTTATGCATGAAGAGACTGACAGACAAATGGAATAGAACAAAAAAGGTCCAGATACAGAGCACCCACATATTAGTATAGGACAGAATCAGTAAAATAAACATGTATTATTTACACATTAAATAAATGGCCTTAGGACAACTGGGTAGCCTTCTTGAAAAAGATAAGCAAATTCGTATTTTGTAAGATACACTTGGGTAAACTACAAACCAATAGAGGATTTAATTAAAACACACACACACACATATAGCAAGTCACACATGAAAGTACTAGAAAAAGACATGGAACAACAATTCTTTTGGAATCTTATTGAGAGGAAAGGCCTTCTAATTAAAACTATGAAACTACAAAATAAAGGATTGCTTAATTCTACTACACAGAATAACTTCTGCCTAGCATCACACACTATTAATAAGGGGAAAAGATAAATTACATCCTGAAAAAGTTAGGAGGCAGAAAGCTAATCTCCCTTATATAGAACTCAGTAACCCAAAAGAAAAATTGCAAAGGGCATAGAGAGTCCATAGAAAAAGGGACATGAATGACCCTTAAAGACATGAAAAGATGACCAAGCTCATAAGAAGACAGATGCAAATTAAAATCGTACCACTTTTACACAGAAGATTGACAGAATTGAGAACTTGACAGCACACTGCTTTGGCAAGATGAGAAGAACCGTGATCTCATACTTTGCTGGTGGAATACAAAACGGTACAATCCCTATGGGGAACAATTTTAGAAATATTTATTATCAATTTCAAATACGTTTTCCCTTTGACTGAAAAATCCCAACGATGGTAACCACCCTCACACTTAAGTCTGTCTCGGTAACAGCTTCTCAGAGGGCCCAAATAATACAACCCTTGGAATGTGGAAGGTGGGAAGATATAAAAATATATACAATTGTATTTCTACCGAGAAAATGCTGGAAGGATATAGAAGAAAAGAAATTATGAGGAGCCACAGAAATGGGGTGGTTTTATGGGTTCGGTGGAAAAAGAGAGGGCAAGCCTTTGGGAACCATGTATTATCTAGGCAAAACATAAATTTAAAATATTCCTATGATAACCCTTGAAGAAAGATTTTTTTTTTAATCATGCACCTGGCGTGTTGTCAGCTCACTCCTAAATTTAGCCTGCTTGCTTTTAGATTAACAAATGAACCCGAGGCGTAAGACACGCCCTCTTTCCCCTCTCCACCAATAGCATCTCGATGCCTCCTGAACAATCCAATCACCACTTCCACCTCCCTTGAATGAAAAGGCAGCCGGCTCCTGAGCTATCCAATCACCACTTCCTGCTTTCTTGAATAAAAAGGCAGCGGTCCAGTGGGCAAAGCCGCAATCGGAAGCAGGAGGCAGAGGCGGGGCAGGTTGTATCCCCGTGCACAGCGGTGAACTAGAGTTGGGCGTCTGTTCTTCTCAGCACTCAAGGACGAGCGAGGAACCAGCATCCTGGCAGAGCAGGGTAGAAAACAAACTTTTGGATTACGAGGAAGATGAAGAACCCCAGGCTCCTCCAGCTCCCCCTAAGAAAGACGTCAAGGGAGCCTATGTTTCCATCCATAGCTTTGGCTTCCGGGACTTTCTGCTGAAGCCAGAGCTCCTGAGGGCCATTGGGGACTGTGGCTTTGAGCATCCGTCTGAGGTCCAGCACGAGTGCATTCCACAGGCCATTCTGGGCATGGACGGCCTGTGCCAGGCCAAGTCTGGCATGGGCAAGACAGCAGTGTTTGTGCTGGCCACCCTGCAACAGATCGAGCCCGTCAACGGACAGGTGACAGTCTTGGTCATGTGCCATTGGGAGCTGGCCTTCCAGATCAGCAAGGAATATGAGCACTTCTCCAAGTACATGCCCAGTGTCAAGGTATCTGTCTTCTCCGGTGGCCTCTCCATCAAGAAAGATGAAAAAGTATTGAAGAAAAGCTGTCCCCATGTTGTGGTGGGGACCCCGGGGCGGATCCTGGCCCTTGTGCGGCACAGGAGCCTCAACCTGAAGAACGTGAAGCACTTTGTGCTGGACGAGTGTGACAAGATGCTGGAGCGGCTGGACATGCGGCAGGACGTGCAGGAGATCTTCTGCCTGACGCCCCGAGAGAAGCAGTGCATGATGTTCAGTGCCACCCTGAGCCAGGAGATCCGCCCTGTCTGCAGGAAGTTCATGCAGGATCCCATGGAGGTGTTTGTGGATGAGGAGCCCAAGCTCACGCTGCAAGGACTACAGCAGTACTATGTCAAACTCCAGAGCAGTAAGAAGAACCGCCAACTCTTTGATCTCTTGGATGTGCTAGAGTTTGACCAGGTGGTCATCTCTGTCAAGTCCATGCAGTGCTGCATGGCCCTGGCCCAGGTCCTCATGGGACAGAACTTCCCAGCGGTTGCCATCCACTGGGGCACGGCCCAGGAGGAGCGCCTGTCACGCTATCAGCAGTTCAAGGATTTCCAGCTGCAGATCCTGGTGGCCACCAATCTGTTTGGCCAAGGGATGGACACTGAGCGAGTCGACATTGTCTTCAACTATGACATGCCTGAGGACTCTGACACCTACCTCCACCGGGTGGCCCGGGCGGGTTGCTTTGGCACCAAAGGCCTGGCCATCACTTTTGTGTCTGATCAGAATGATGCCAAAGTCCTCAATGATGTCCAGGACCGGTTTGAGGTGAATGTGGCAGAACTTCCAGAGGAAATCGCTATCTCCACATACATGGAGCAGAGCTGGTAACCACACGCCTCGACCGCCTGGAGCTGCCCAAGTGTTGCTTCATGTCTTCTTCACACCAGATCCAGGTAGAATCAACCTTGACCCATCACCATGGACCTCTCTTTTTATTGTTCAAAAGCTCTACATTTGTGTAAGAATACATTTTTATTATGGAAAAATAAATAAATAAAAATAAAAATGTTCCCAGGCTCTTGTACCGCAAATATTTGTGGGACACTGCACTGACCTAGCCAATGGTTACTAAACATAGGCTACTGGGTGGCACTTCCAAGAAAACTATTTAACAGGAGCTGACTCAGCAAGCAGGTGCCCTTTGCTGCTGGAGCTTTAGCAGCCATCTTGAGGGCATGAAGACAAAGCTCAAGAAGGGACAGTGAAGTAGGAATCCAGAAAGCGCCTGGATCCCTCCTGTTACCATGGAGTAACTACCCTTCTATCCCTGGACAACCTGTCTGTTGACTTATTTAACAGGAGGAAAAATAAATCCTTAAGTTATTTGGAGAAGGGTTAGAGGTCTCCGTGATTTACAGCCAAAGCAAATCTTAAGAAACTTGATGCCTGTTTTTTCAACTACCCAAAACAAACCACGTCCTGATGTGACAATGTATATCGCTTTCCTCTTCCCTGGGGGGCCCTTCCTCGAACTGAAATGACAGATATTTCTGCTACTTTTCCATTTGCATGGAAAACATCAAATTATAATGTACCATTTGCATTTCACTGCACTAACAAAATCCTTCTTTGAAGTCAATGATTAGAAAGCTCATCCAAGAGTAATTTCCCCATCACCAAATTTTTGAATATATATTTTCATTTGCTACCCCTGCTGGCACGCCAGTTGGTGGGTATGCTAAACCCTGGATATTTCACTAGTTTTTTTTTTTTTTCCCCTAAGACTTATGCAGGTCAATATTCAGATAATCTTCCACCATGTGCATTTGTTAAGAGGCATCATAGAATTCGGAAATCAAAGCTCAGGATAGCACTTCAGGAACAATTATGGCTGAGATATTGCCTATGAGGTTAAGCAAGCATTTACAAGAGTCGACAGCAAGGTAATCTGGTAGCAACCCAATCTTATGAAAAATTATAGACAGTCTAGAACACATCTAGACACTTCTCTGCCTCTAACTAGCTAGCTCTGATCCAAGCATCACCAAGGTCCCCGTACCCCAGTTTTTCCCAGTTAGGATCAGCCTCTGGTCTGAGTTGCAAAGAGTAGAATATACTCTAACCAGCTTAGCCAAAAAGAGGAATTCATTTAGTGGCTCCCAGCCCCTCTGCAAGGCCAGGGGATCAGGGTTGGAGCTTGTATAACCAGAAACAAGGCAGACCCATGGCTACCGCTGCTGGTCACAGGCCCTGCAGCTCATGTCACTGACACTGACAGTGGGGTACTGGGTGGCAGACCTCTCCTCTGGCAGCTTCTGAAAGCCCTGTGTCTCTGTAGTGCCTCCTACAGAATGGACTCTGCCTGCTGCCGCCTTTCCTACCCTCTCCTTGCGTTAAATTCTTGTTGGTCTCCCTCAGATCAGTGCACTCCATGTCACACATCTGCTCTCCAGCTGTGAGGGGGACGGGACTGTGGATTTCTGCTCCTCCTTTGAGGATGTGCAGACACACAAGAGGAGACATGTCCCTGAATAGCTTTTCCACGGAAGACCACAACTCATGGTCAGTGTTATTTCCCAGTCGTTTCCCCAGCACAAGTCTTGTAGCTCTGCTCTTGACCTCGGTTGCATCACTTCCAGTTTCTGGACTAAAAATCAGCGTAGGAGCATGAAACAAAGAAAAAGGAGGGTCAAATTCCCAAGTCCCTGGTTGAGAGCTATAAAGGAGGGAGCCAGTGATTGGTAGAGAAAAGTGACAACATGCATTCCAGATGTTATTCCAGAAAAAGGTGTTTTTAGCATGAACTTGATAGTTTAATGTAATGAAAACCATTCAGTTTTAGAAAATGTCCAGTTTTCTAAATATCTCTATGATCAAAGTACAATGCTCAAAAATGTTCAGAATGTAATTCCCATGAACTAGATGGTAAGCATTTATCAAATCTAGAATTAATAGGATAGCAAAGGTTGATTCTACACGGAAAATAAGAACAAGAATTCCAACCATTGCTACATCAGATACAATTACTTCAATACTTTAATGGACAATAAAAATATCACATGACTTTGGGGTTATCTTTAGTACCATCAGAAAAGAAAAGAAAAACACCATCCTTTATAATTTTCTGTGGGTCAACATCTAAGTTCCCAGAGTTGTGAAATGTCTCATCCCTAATCAATGACAAATAGAGAGTCAAAGTCACACCTCGTTAGGGACTCACATACCCTTTATGTGGACTTGTTAGACTGCCCTAGACCCTAGGTCTAAGGTCTCTCAATCGTCTCTGTGTCTTATTTACAATTTTCAAATATTTTTTCTTACCACAAATGAAGTTTTCCCCCATACTGCAAAGATACATCCATCAGTTTGACTCAGGCTTTCTCCTTTTTAACACAAGTTTTCAATCGTTCATTTCTACAATAAACGATGATTGAGATTCCATCCTGTGTCAAGAACTCAGGTGAACAGGGAAGAATCAAAAATAAGTTAGACCTAATTCTAACCCAAAGAAACAAAAGCATGAAATTAACAAGGTAAGTCAATGAGATTGTTAGAAATAAATCAAAGTGCTATAGGTTGAAGGGAGGGAGTAAGGGATGCTATTTTAAATGCTTGAAGACCTACTAAGTGCTGGCACATCCCAAGCTGCAGGATCTCAGAGTGGGTAGCATGGGCCCCTGTGCCTGGTGGCCGGCCATCGCCCATTCCCCTCTCTTGTGTCCAGGACTTCAGTTTCCCCTAAGGGAGTCTGTGCCCACTTTGTTGCCATCTCGGTGGAACACATGAGCCAGGTGCTCCGGCAGGAGGGTAAGCAGGAGGCCCACAATCAGACTTCTCTCCTGGGAAGTTGTATCTTGAGAAGGGTGACCCAAGAAACTAGAATGAATGGGCCACCACCCCAAATATGTGCCTCAAAGAGATTTCCCAGAGTTGACCCAAGTCTTGCCCTTCTGGAGCCTTGTACCTTAGCCCTTCTTTTCTCCCAGAGTCACCCCACATCCATCCACAGTTTGGGTCAGGCTGGCCAAAGCCTGACTGCGTTGCTTACAACCAAAGGATCCTGGACAATGGATGCAGCCACCCAAAGAATATGCCAACCACAGTAGATGGGTGGCCTTGCAGGAGACCCAAGACTGCCAGCCCCCTGTCTGCCCTCCACCCCCATCCACAGTCCTTACCATGGGATGGGACCATGGTGTGGCTCTTTGGAGAAACTGACAAATCTCAACTAAGGGAATTCACCTTCCCAGCCCCAAAGTCACAGTTTTCAGTCCCTGTAGGCTGCCAGGAATCACACTAGGAACAGAGGACATAATCTCTGCCCACAAACGTGATTCAGCAGCACGTTCCTCTGCCAGGCGGAACCAGAGTTCACCAACGTCAGCTTGGTAAGAACATCCTCCCCGGTGCACATTTCATACCGGAAGGAAGGATGCTTCTGGGAAGTGACCTGTGGGAGGCCCTGCATCCTCTGGGCTCTCTCACACTCAGTGCCCCACTTTGTCTGGGAGAAGGAGCTTCTCTTCCCATGAGGAGGCATCACGGTTCCCATCAATGTGGTTGACCAAGTCCAGCCCTTGAAGTTCTGGAGAGTTTGAATCATTGGCATACAAGAGACTCACAGAGGCCACAGGTCGGTGATTTCAAACATGTTTTTCAACACAAAAGGATGCTTCTCTTGGCGGGAGGTCCTTGTGCTTGGTCTCATCTTATTGCTTTTTTGCAGAACACTTGGAGTGATACAGGGTGTCCCATTTATACAAGAGACAGCTTCAAGAAAACTCACTGCTTGTCTTCTCACTATTTATTCATTCAACAGATATTTAAGGAGCTTCTACAGCTGAGTGTTATTTTTCTCCATGCTCAAAATATAGCACTAAACAACACGGATAAAAATGCTTGCCTCAAAAGAGCCCATATTTTAGTGAGGGGAGTTTATGCCAACAGCTTGATTTTTGCTTAAAAAATGTGGCATGGAGGGAAAGACATCCCAGACTTAGGAAGTGGGACCCATGTTCCAGGTTAAACCTACTAGCTCCAGCGTTTCCTGGGCAACAAGAATTCATTACCAGGCAGGCACATGACCTACACTGATCTAATCAGAGTTACTGTTGGGTGTCTGTGAACCCATTGTTTGACAACCTCAATGAAATGGATCTTGGGACAATTTTACACCCATTTGGTCCCAAAAAGTTAGGCCAACTTTAAGATGTCCTGGTGACCACTGACTTTGACGTCTGAATTTAGTTGTGCCTGGCCCGTGCCTAAAATGGTGGGATGTCCCACCAAGGACATGTGTCAGTGTTGGGGGCTCTGTTCATGATTACACCAGAACAAGCTGAACATCATGAACCTCGCAGGCAAGCCAGGTGTGCACCCCTGCTCCCAACTGATGCTTTCATCACTTGAGGTAAGAAATCAACATTGTCATAAAGCCACTCAACATCCTGGACATGAATTTCCTCTGCTTAAGGTAGATAGGGAACAGAGCTGAAGGTTGGTGAATAATTAAAAAGATAGAGACATGCCAGGACTCCCCCACTTAGACCAGGACACAGGCTCACTCCACACATCGCATGTCTACTTGGTGCGTGGTTCATCCGGGATGAATAAGGCACAGGTACCTTCCTTAAGGAGCTCCCTGTCTTAGCAAGATTCCTCAAACCACAATTGCAGCCGAAGATGCTGAGAACCACAGGTGGAACCCACCTGTTTAGCTGCTAATTGTGATCACATCCCAATTTGGATTGTGATCACATTTACAGAATTCGCCTTTGTTCAGTAAAACCCAGCGATGGTGAAACTGCTGGGCAGAGCCACCTGCTGGGCCTCCTCCCTCCCCCAGCACTGACTAAAAATTCCAGCCCTTTAGGGGAAAATAGCAGGCAGGCCCCTTTCATGATTAAGCTACTTTCTGCCTTTCTGCTATTAGAATTTTTTAGCCCAGGAGCCTTGAAAACATCTTGACCCTCATCTTTGGGTTAAGAAGAGAGTATGGATTTGCAGATTATGTCTCCAACAAAGGTTTAATAACCAGAATTCACAGAGAACTCAAACTTATTAGCAAGAAAAGAATGAGTGGTTCTATCTCAGGGTGGGCAAGGGACTTGAAGAGAAACTTCTCTGAAGAAGACAGGCACATGGCCTACAGACACAAGAAAAAATGCTCATCATCTTTGATCATCAGAGAAATGCAAATCAAAACTATTTTGAGATATCATCTAACTCCAGTAAGATTAGCCCATATCACAAAATCCCAAAACCAGAGATGTTGGCATGGATGTGGAGAAAAGGGAACACTTCTACACTGCTGGTGGGAATGCAAACTAATGCATTCCTTTTGGAAAGATGTTTGGAGAACACTTAGGGATCTAAAACTAGACCTGCCATTTGATCCTACAATTCCTCTACTAGGTATGTATCCTAGTAGACCAAAATCACATTATAACAGAGATATATGTACCAGAATGTTTACTGCAGCCCAATTCATAATTGCTAAGTCATGGAAGAAGCCCAAGTGCCCATCGACCCATGAATGGATTAATAAGTTGTGGTATATGTACTCCACGGAATATTATGCAGCCTTAAAGAAAGATGGAGACTTTACCTCTTTCATGTTTACATGGAGGAGCTGGAACATAGTCTTCTTAGCAAAGTATCTCAAGAATGGAAGAAAAAGTATCCAATGTACTCAGCCCTAATATGAAACCAAACAATAGCTTTCATTTGAAAGCTATAACCCAATTATAACCCAAGAAGGAGGGGAAAGGGGAGAAGGGGGGAAGGGGGGAGGATGGGTGGAGGGAGGGTAATTGGTGGGACCACACCTACGGTGCATCTTACAAGGGTACAAGCAAAATTTACTAAATGTAGAATATAAATGTCTTAACACAATAACTAAGAAAATGCCATGAAGGCTATGTTAACCAGCTTGATGAAAACATTTCAAATTGTATCTAAAACCAGCACATTGTACCCCATGATTGCATTAATGTACACAGCTATGATTTAATAAAAAAATAAAATAAGAAGTAAAAGACAGCATGGATGGAGCAAAGAGAAGCCTTTGCCCACCTCTCTGTTCTCCCTCCCCACCCCCAAAGACTTTAAAGGGAAAGGAGGAGCTGCTGGAAATAGCCGCTCTTGGTAACACCTGTTCTTGACATGGAGGGGGTTGCCAGGGTGCCTTCTCAACCACTTCCATTCTGAAATTAAAACAAAAGCCTAATTTCCCAAAGAAGAGAGAGCTACGAGGTAGCAAAGGCAACATGGCTGCGTCTGATCCATTTCCCTGGCAGGAGACGCGTCGCAGTGTGGGAGGGAGCCCTGGGCGCCTGGCGTCCAGCATGGATGCTTTGGTTTTATTAGTTTGTCTTTTGTATTTGCAAAACTACAGAACGTTTTGCCAAGGATCTGTCCTTCCGGAATGGCCTCGCACACTGTGGTCAACACATGGAGCTGGCATCTACTCCAAAACGCACCATGAGACCAAGCAGAGATACGCTGCCTCTTATCTTCCTAGGGGTATGAGCCGCGTGTCAAGTAAACGAGTGGATTTGATGAAGTGCAAGACAGCTTGTCATCCAGCAGTTAAGTGGCCTTGTTTCCTTTCCCTAGGATAATATTGGATTTCATACCGATAACATCAACAAGAAAAAAAGCTCGTACCTAACAGCTAATTTCTGAAGAACATATGTTTCTGCTCAATTTTTGCACCTTTACGGCTCCATGTGACACCGCCGTGCTTTCTGCTGCATAACAGACCTCGTTCGACTCATCTGTCTTACATCTAATTCAAGTCAAAACCAGCAAAGCGAGCCAATTCCTGGCTTATGTGTAATTCTTTCACAAATTATTGTCACTGATTCTTTTGTGCTGCGGTTTTTTCAGGAACCACTAGCTGAAAAAAAAAAAATGCTGATAAAGTTGCAGACCTCATTTTCTTATATTATTCTTTGAAAATATGAAAAAAAAATCACAATTTGGGATCCACATTAGGCGATATGCTTCATCTGCACACATAGAACATTGTTTGTTTGTTTGTTTTTTAAATAAAGGACCAAATCGGAGCATATGTCTACCTTTAACACCAGAAACAAAAAAAAACCGAATTCTTTGTAATCTTTTACACTTCTTGATAAAGCTTGGATAAGCTCCTACAGCTGGAAATTCAAGTCGCTCAGACTGACAAGCCCGGAATCAACCTGTGACAAGTTTTTACTCTTCCCATGTCCCTTTTTCCAAAACCTTGCAATGTATTTTGCAGCCACTTTAACCAGGCTTCAAACACTTCTTCTGTCACCTCGGCTGCCTCTACAGTGGTCAGAGCCACAATCAGAACTGTCTCCTCACTGATTTCCCAGGCTCTGCACTTGCTGCCTGTCCCCGCCTCCCCCTAGGCTGTTCTGAACCCCATGGTCACAGCAATCATCTTAACTAGTAGTCAGATCACTCATCCTGGCACAGAAAGGATTCTAAGTTGGCCCCAAGATTCCTGCTCCCCTCCCCTAGAGTTGGGGGGGGGGAACGTGGGCCTGAGAGTGACAGCTCGTGGCTGAGAGGGGTGTCCAGCTGACAGCTAGCAAGAGCACAGGGACCTCAGCCCTTCGGACGCCCAGGAATTGATTCCATCCAACAAACTGAGGGAGTTTGGAAGCAGGATCTTTCCCTCGTCAAGCCTCTAGATCAGTGATTTTCAACCGGTGTGCCATGGCACACGGGGGTGCTGTGAGAGGATCTTAGGTGCACTGCAAAAAAAATTTAAAGATCAATCATTAACCTATTTTTGAAAGAAATTCCAAGCCCAGTAAGTATATTCTTTTTTTCACTCTTTTTTATTTTGATCAACATAATTTAAGTGCACCACAGAAGTTTAACGGTAGGTTCAAGTTTGCCACGAGATTTTACAAAAGGTTGAAAACCACCGGTTTAAATGACACATCAAACCTGCATCTTGTTTTGAGCCTTGTGAGACCTAGCACAGAGGACCCAGTCAAAACACAGGTGACTCCTGGTCTATAGAAACCAGAGATTGATACATTTGTGTTGTTGCAGGCCGCTAAGTTTGTGATAATTTGTTATGCAGCAAGAGAAAATTAATACACTCCTTTTTATTCAAAACCCTCCAAAGTGTTCCTACAAGACCCTGGTTGGGGGCGGGGGGTCTGGTCTCTCCACCTCTCGGACCTTCTCCATACACATCTCCCCCCTTCACTCTTCTGCAGCCACTGTCCCTGAAAGCTGCTCAAACAAGCCAGACGTGGTCCTGCCTCAGAGCCTTTGCGCTTGCTGTTCCCTCTGCCTGGATCATTCCTCCCGCCCCCAAGATACTAGCCTGTCTCTCCCCTTCTCATGGCCTCTGCTCCAAGTCAATGTCCTCTGAGGAGCCCCCCTTGCACTCCAAACCCCCATTCCTGGCTTCACTTTCCTTCTCAGCCCCAGCCACCTCCTGATACACACTGGATACACCTTGTCTTCATTTTGATCGACCCTGACCAGACTGTGAGCTCCACAGTGTCAGACCTTCCCCTTCGATGCCCCACTCTGTACCGTGAGCCCAGAACAGAGCCTGGTGCATGACAGACACACGGTAACTTCTTAAGTGAATGGATGAATGAGGGTTTAGGTGGGAAACCAAGCAAAACAGAGCATTCCCTAGGGTCCCAAATGCCAATAAAGTATGACACACAATCCTTAGGGTGTCCCTATGTAGAAAAACCCAAAGCCACAGAGTTCCACGAAACCTTGTTTTTTTCCTTTTAATGTCAGCACCTCCCAATCTTTGTGCTTTTTGAAGAAACCAATAAACCCAGGGTTTCAGCCCTCATGTGTGTTGTTTATAATCCACAGTCCCTGGAGCTGCTCACGGAACTATTTGCACTTTGGAGAAAATGAGGTTGACAGAGAACCTGCTGCCTTTGTCAGCCAAGACCAAGACTCACAGCCCCAAATGTCAGCCAGAGCTGGGCCCCGTGTGGTCTGGGGCTGCCCAGCTGGAGCACTGTGCATAACTGGAAGGTGAGGTCACAGCTATAAGGAAAATTAACATGGGCGTCCAAGGGTTTATGGAGCAGACACTGAAAAATAAATAGAGCAAGGGCATCCAGTGAGCCCGCCTGTTATTTCTTCACGAGGGACAGAGGATAGGGGGAGGGGCTGGGAGGGTGTCTGTTTGGTTAAAATCAAGGGCTGCAGAGTCCAGTTATGGGCTTGGCTGAGATCAGCTGCCCAGTCCCCAGCTGTGCGGCCCCTGACAAGGCTCCTCCCTGACCTCACCCACCCAGTTCAGAAAGGGGGACAACATTGTGAAGAAGGGCTTCTGCCTTGGGTCCACTGGAGGCTCCGTAACCACGGGGGACAGGACAGGAGGACTTGGGTTTCCTGGGTACACCCTCACAAATGGCTTCCTGGGCAGGGCTCTGCTCCCTGGACATGCACAGGCTCCACCCACACCTCGCCTCCCGCTGCTCACCAGGGTGCTTTCCCCAGCTCACCCTGCACACCCCCCACCCCTGATCTAAGGAGATGTTACTACAAATTTTATTCTACCTTTGGTAAGAAAACTGCAGACAACAACTAATAGTCTCTCATATAATAGAAAAAGAGACTTTAAAATGATTTAAATATAGTCTCCTTTTAGGGCAAGTCTGCCCCAATCTCCCTTCCTGGGCCTTCCCCTGCCACCCTCCCCCATGGTGCAGGTGTTGGGGTGCCAGCCTCAGTCCTGATGCCACACCTCTACCCATTTGTGTGCTTCTGTACAGACTTGTGTATACAGACAGCACATAACAGGATGGAGAGGCAGAGTGAGAAACAGGTGACATGAGCAGGATGAGAGAACAAGAGAGAGGGAGAGATGGGAAGAGACTACATTGCTGGCTTTGAAGATGAGGGTGGGGCCACAAGCCAAGGCAGGCCGGCAGCTCCTGGAGATTAGAAAAGCAAGAAGGGGATTCTCCCCAAAAGCAACCCTGTCAACACACTTCAGACACTCCAGAACTGTAAGGGAATAAATAAGTACTGTGTTAAGACACTCCATTTTTGGTAATTTGCTACAGCAAGGATAGGAAACTGATACATATTTCAAATTTTTTGGTAAAAATGCATTGCTATGTTGTGACGATTATCCCTCCCCACAGCTCTTTGATATATACGAGTGTTTCCCAAATTAGATTTTTAAACAAAAGATGTATCCTCCAAAAGCGTGTTTTCTTCTTTAAGAGTCAAAATGAGCTCTCTGCAAAATAAAATTTTATTCAAAACAACTGAAAGATCTGAGTTTAAATACAGAGTACCCCTTAATAATCCACCCATCCTCATTTAATATATGGCTCCGGGGATCAGCCATCTATTGTCCCCCCTCCGATATTTTTGTTGAATTAGGCACAGACGTACTTTGTGGTTGGTCTGGAAATGGTGAATGTCAAGTTTCTTGGCCCGAGCAAACTCACAGAGACCCTCTTGCTGAGAAGAGACAAGTTCAGAGTCCCCTGCCCCTCCCTCTCCTCAGCCTATATTTGCTCTGACCATAAACATGCAGCCCCAGGATGCAGGTGCCGGGAGGCAGAACAGTCACCTTGCAGGGTGGCTTCTGATCTCAGAACCCCAAGGTCAATTTGCATTTTTCTCCCTTACACGTAGCCCAGGAGGGAGTTAAAGAAAGTCCCAAACCATGGGCACAATGAAGTCTTCAACCTTGTCAACCTTTGTCCAGGCCTGTCAGCGCGTTCCCTGCATTTATGGCTAAAACCTGTTCCCTTTCATTTTTTCTCCCTGGGCCCCCAGAGCTGGAGCAGGCTTGTGGACTAGGCAGGATTCTTAACGGCTGGTTTGATTGATCAGGCTTCAGCTGTTCTCTCGTTTTGGTGGACAAAGGTTACCTAGCTCCAGAAGCAATCAATGGATCTCTAATGTATGCGGGCATGCTCTCACCCTCTTTTGAGCCACAGGATATTTTATAGACAGACTGCCAAGTCATTTTAAAGCTGTGAGCTTTCAGATTGTTTTTGTAGCTGAGCTGGTGCTGGAACACGCTGATTTCCAGGCTTCACGTAGCTCTGATTCTTTACAAGCTGCTAATGGGTGTGTGGGGAGAGTAAAGTGGGATTGGATGGCTTCCGTGGAGGATGGTGGAAACAGAATGTCCGAGAGATGATGGGAAGATGCCATTATCCTTTGCAATGACACCACCTCTCTCTATAGACACAGAGGCTGGAAGGGAGATCTTTAAAGGTATCTGTGAGCTGGGCATAGTGCTCAGGCCTTAAGTCCCAGCTACCTGGGAGGCCGAGTAAAAGTATGGCTTGAGCCCAGGAGTTGGAGCCTGTGGTGAATTTTGATGGCACCACTGCACACTCCAGCCTGAGCAACAGAGACCCTGTCTCTAAAAAAAAAAATAAAAATAAGGGTGACGCCTGTGGCTCAAAGGAGTAGGGTGCCGGCCCTATATGTGGGAGGCAGCGGGTTCAAACCCCACCCCAGCCAAAAACTGCAAAAAATAATAAATAAATAAATAAATAAAAATAAAAGAATAAGACCTGTGCCTGTGACTTTACTGAGGACTCAACTTGGTCCACACTGATTAGGTTAAGCTCCCTGAATTCCCACCTAAAGACACTCATTTTCAAAGGGGCAATTGGCACAGATGGAAAGGGATAAGGACAGGGGAGGGCAGAGGAAAAGGTAAAGAGTTAACTAAAGTGTCCCTCTCGCCCTTCATGGCTGAGAGGAAAATAAAATGGAGAGAAAGTTACCAAAGGTCAGCATTAGCCAGAAATTCACTCTTAGAAATTGACATGACCACCAGTGACGATTATGCCATGTTCCTGTGGCTGCTCTAGCGTAAACGTCCTCCTTTGACTTTCTGGCACCCGTTTCCCCACCTTCTGATAACCAGACTCCGACAAACACACATGCACTTGCTCTCAGCCAGTCCTGAGTTCAGGTTGAGCTCCAGGTCTGGGGCTGAGGGTGGAGCACGTGACCTGGTCTGGCCAATCAGCTGGTAAATCCCCCAACCAGGCATGGTTCTAGGCAGGAGTTGATCCCGCCCTCCAGAGCCCTGTCCCTGGAGCAGAAGCGGTTGGGTGAGACAAGGCTCAGGGACAGATGCTGCTGAGCACCCACCCAACAGCTCCCCACCCCTCACACCCCTAATCCAGAGGCTGAGAGTGCCAATTCCTGCTTCCTGTCCCCAACCCCATTTGCAGGGAGAGCAGTCACATGACCCAGCCCAGCCATATCTGTTGGGGTTGTGGGTGGAAGGTGAGTCCTGGGGAAGATTCGCCCCATCTGGTAAAGAAAGTTGAGCCTGCCACAGGGATTCCTTCCCTGCCTTCCCTGGATGCTGTTGGGTGAATACAACATGTGGCAGCCATTTTTAGACTATCCCAAAATGACTAATAGAATTACAAAGAAATGTACCCAGAGCGTTACACTTTGAGTTACTGAATCCTTCTCTGAGCTAATTACCTGAAGGCTTCTTGTTATGTGTGTGTGGTGGGGTCGGAGGAAAGAGGTTAGAACCATTGTTTAGACTGAGGTTCTGTTATTCTACTCAAATCATTTTAAGTGGACTTAAAATATAAATGGTTCTAGAGCTACTGGAAGCCTTATTACTACCGCAGGCAGCCCACCGTTATGAAGAACAGAGCTGAAATAAACAATCCTGAGGAGGTTGTTTAATCCCTTGAATCCACCAGTACCTGAGTTTTTAAGTTCTATGAATCAATACATTTGACTTCTGCTTAAATCAGTTAAGGAGGTGTTTCTCTTGCAATTGACTTCACATTAAACATTAAAAGTTCTGCATAACAAAAAGTGTTGTTAAAAATTTAAAGATGTTCTCAACAGTAATATTTATAACAGCAAAAGTAAATGAATGAATACCTAAGTAAATGGAAAATGGCCAGGTATCTCTAACACAATGGTTAAATCAAATATAGCCCATCCATACTCCGTTCGACTGTGCAGGCATATCATAGAGTAAGGTAAGTCAATGTGTATTTATAGAGATTTCTATCTAAGACATCTATTACATGAAAAGGAATAAAGAATAATATTTGTATATTTGGATATCTTATATATACATATATTTGCATGGCTATATTTATGGAGGTACACGCATAGAAAACAGTCTAGAAGAAAATGTTTCAAAATAACAACCATGTTGAGTAAGGAAGGGAAATTGTAAGAAAGAAGGATACTTTGGAGCAGTGCCTGTGGCTCAAAAGAGAAGGGTGCCGGCCCCATATGCTGGAGGTGGTGGGTTCAAACCCAGCCGCGGCCAAAAAAAAAAAAAACAAAAGAAAGAAAGAAAGAAAAAAAGGATACTTTTACCCTACACACTTGCAAATTGTTTCCATTTTAATCAGAATATATTTTTTCTATTACTTGTGAGATTAAAAATAAAGTTAAAACATGCAAAACATCTAAAATAACTGTATTGCTCTAAGTGGGCTCTGCTTAATACAAAATGTTCCCTAATAAAGAAAATGAAAGAGGGTAAACGGGTTGGGCGAGTGGACATGAGCCATGGAAGCTGGAACCTTCTGGCTTTCGGCCTCTGCCCCGAGCCTGCACTACTGAAGCCTGAGAACCAGCTGACAGTACTGATCACAGCCTGCCCTCCAGGGGGTCCCCCATTGTCCCCAGAGATCCAGCCCTTCTATACAGTGGGACCCAGTGTCCGCCCCTGCCAGACAGGTCCTAGAACCTTAGACCAGATCTCTTGGCCCCCAAGCCAAACACAGCTGTATGTGGGCATTTCTTTTTTTCTTTTCTTTCTTTTTTTTTTTTTTGTTTGTTTGTTTGTTTGTTTTTGTTTTTCTGTGACAGAATCTTACTATGGTGCCTTGGGTAGAGTACCGTGGCATCATAGCTCACAGCAACCTCAAACTCCTGGGCGGGGAGCAGCGGGGACTACAGGTACCTGCCACAATGCCTGGATTTTTTTTTTTTTTTCTATTTTAAAAGAGATGAGGTCTCACTCTTGCCTGGGCTGGTCTCAAACTCTTGAGCTCAAGCTACCCACCCGCCTTGGCCTCTCAGAGTGCTGGGATTACAAGTGTGAGCCAGTGCACCTGGCATTTCTATTGAGACCCTCGGGCCTCCCGGAGCTCCCTCACGCCTGACTCCTCTGAAGCTGCCTTTAAAGGAATCAGCTCTACCCTCCTTTCACCTGTAAAGTGACCAAGCAGCCTGAGCTTCCACTGTTGTTTGTTTCCCTCATATGTGGGAAACAAGAATAGGGACAGACTGCTTTGTGTGTATAAAGCTGCCACTCAAAATTATATAATAACAGTACAAAACACCAATCAGGTCAGCAAGAGTCACAATACCCTCACATTCTAGAATACCAGTGTGCCCAGTGACCAATAGCAGGCACTTCCCCTTCACTCCATCTGCGTTAGAGAAGAATGTTCTGCTCGAGCCTCTGTGTCTGAGAGGCCAGCTCCTGTGGTCTTCCAGTCGCCGAGGCCCTCTGGCACTGACAGGCCTCATGCTCCAGGAGAGACTGGAGATGTAGGGGGAAGATCTCCAGGGCCCGGGGACCCTCGGAACGTCATTCATTGGCTTCCACTGCCCTGAGCTGAGGAGCAGGGAGAGATAACTCACCTGCTGGCAGACCCTTGGGGGCCTGTGGGGAGCCCACAGTCTACACCAGGGAGGAGCAAGGAGACCAGGACAGAGGCACCTGTGAGAATGCGACAGGAGACCATGGCGGTAAGGGCCACGAGGGCGGTAAAGGTGGGATGTCAAAAAGTGGGCTGATCCCAAAAGTATTTTGAAGATAGAACCTGTAGAACTTGCTGCTAGGCTGGGAGTGGGAGGGGTGGAGAGAGGCATGAGGGATAACACTGGCTCAGAGGCTTTTGTTCAGTGCCACTGGAAGGATGGAGGTACCATTTCTGAGGTGGAGATGTCCTAACAAGGAGGCCAGAGGGTCACTCAGACCCATGACCCCATAGAGGTCAGTTCTTTGGCCATGATCTCCTTTGTCCTGTATTTTAACCATGTCTTTAACATACTTCTTTCCGCTTCAGAGTTACAGAGATAAGGAAACTTTTGTCTCTATATAGCTTGTGTCACAGACAGGGCCTGGAATACAAAGCAATTGGTCAGTGTTTGTAGAAGAAATATTAATAAATATAGGTACAGAAAAGTTGAGCAGACCTATGGTGGATGCAACCAACCCTAAAATTCTCATAAGAAAATCTGTCTTAAGGCAGATTGAAGGGATTTGTTTGTTTGTTTGTTTTTAATGGGATTTATCATTGCAGCTATTTTGGGCAAGTTCTTGGCAACTTGACATTATACATTAAAACTAAGCAATGAATCCCTCTGACCCAGCAGTGACAGTTCTAAGAATTTAACTTAGAGAAACACGCAAACAGGCATGGAGGCATGGGTGCAAAGATGCTCACTGTAACCTTGTCCATAAGAGGGAAATTCAGGAACAACCCATGTGTCTGTTACCAGGAAAATGAATAAGCAATTGTGGCAGTGATATTATAAAGGAAAACTACACAGTGAATTAAAGAAGAATTCAAAGCCCTTTGCATGGCACAAATCTCAAAAACATCACTGAGGAAGAAAGCAATTAAGAATGTGACATCGTGTGTTTTTATTTATATGTGAAATCAACATCAAAAATATGTGTTCTTGGCTCAGTGCCCATAGCTCAGTGGTTAAGGTACCAGCCACATACACTGAGGATGGTGGATTTGAACCCGGCCCAGGCCAGCTAAATGACAATGATAACTGCAACAAAAGAATAGCCGGGAGTTGTGGCAGGCACCTGTAGTCCCAGCTACTTAGGAGGCTGAGGCAAGAGATTCACTTAAGCCCAAGAGTTGGAGGTTGTTGTGAACTATGACATCACAGCACTCTACCAAGGGCGACATAGTGAGACTTCGTCTCAAAAAAAAACGTATTCTTTTTATTCTTTGTAATTTTTATAAAGTCCTACAGAATCATAGGATTGTAATTCTGATAATGAAAAGCTGGAGTTTCCCACCCAACGCCTACTACTGATTTCTGCTCTGCAGGAACAACCATTTTCAGCTAGTTTACTGTTTCTATTGCATGTCAACCTCTACATTTCTAAGTAATATGTTTACATTGTATTTGTTCATTTTTCTAATTCATTACCTACTACCTTACTTCTATGAAGCAAAAATAACAAGGATCTGGTTCTTAGGTCAGAGCATCTCACACGTCCCTCTCTGCCCCTCACCTGAGAGAGTCATGTCAAGACCTCACCACATAAGAAATATAGAGGTCCATGGAAAATGGGGAGATATTGGTTAAAAGGGCACCGGCTTTCAGTTATGAGATGAATAAATCTGGAGACCTGATGTACAACATGGTCACCACCATTGTGTTCAAACACCGTGTATTTGAAATTTGCTAGGAGGGTAGATCTTAAGTATTCACTCTACACACACATACACACGATGATAGCCATGTGATGTGATGGATATGTTAATTAGCTTGATGGTGCTACTCATTTCACAATGTATGCATGTATCAAAACATCAGATCGTACACCGTAAATGTATACCATTTTTATTTGTCAATTATACCTCGGTAAAGCTGGGTAAGGGAGAGAAATACGCCATATTTACACTACCATGGGCAAAAAGTATCTGCAATTGAGCTGTGTGATTTAGACTTTAATCATTTTTTTGTTTACAATTGCTTTATTCCGTTGTATTTTCTCTAAAATGAATAATGACTTTGACCTTCCCTTATTTCCTTTGGTTTCCTTGTAGCTATCACTAATTCATTCCAAAGTTCTCTACCTTGACCATAACCCACTTCTCAGTATGATCGCATGTCAGGTAAGGGGATGGTTTGACGTTTTTCTGGCAACACCCTTCCAGGGAACGGCTACTCTCTGGATCTGCTTGGGAACAGCAATCTGGCTGTTTCCCTGGTGCTCCAGTTCTGCCCGGGGGCCTCCTCCCACTCCCCATGCCTGAGATCCCACAGCATCTTTGTTCTCCATCCATCTCTCATTTGCAGGGAGCACATGTTCCTCCCACAGCCTCCTAAAGAGATGCTTCTCAGTGGCCTGGCAGGTCTGAAATGTCTTACCCTGCCCTTGCCTTTGATCTATAACCCGGCTGTGCTGACAGCCTGACATTCCGTGTTGGAAGCCAGCCTCCCTAGAAGTGTGCAGGTGTGGCTCTATTCTCCCTCCCAGGGCTGAGTTCTCCGTCCTTAATTCGAGATCAGTCCTCTCTGGAGGATTTTAGCGTTTTCTCTTCCTCTTGGATTTTTATGAATTCATGATCAGACTCTCAGTGCTGAGTCTTTTAAAATTAATTGTTCTAAGCACTATGGGAGTCTAGAAATATACTTAGAAGTTAATTTTAAAAGTCTGAAGATGGCAAAGAGACTTCAGACGAAAGTTTGGCAGTTTCTTACAAAACTAAAATACGCTTACCCTAAGTTCCGGTCATCCTACTCCTTAGTATCCACCCAAATGCATTAAAAACTTACTATCCTTAATATCCCTACAATAGCCTGCCCATGAATGTCTATAGTGGCTTTACTTATAATTGACAAAGTTTAGATATGTGCAACCAAGTTGCCCTTCAATAGGTGAATGGATAACCATACTGTGGTATATTCATACAATGGAATGTCACCAAGCCACAAAAAGACATAGCGGAAATTTAAAAACACAGTAGTAAGTGAGTGACTCCAATCAGAAAAAGCTACATACTGTATGATTCCAAATATATGACATTCTGGAAAAGGCAAAACTACGGAGACAGCAAAGAGATCAGTGGTTGTACAGGACTGGGGAAGAGGAGGGAGGAGCAGGTGGGGCACAGAGCACTTTTGGGGCAGTGAGTGTACTCTTGGGTGGGGCCATGGTAGTAGATACATGTAATTATACTTTTGTCCAAACTCACAGTATATAGAACACCAAGAGTGAACCCTAATGTAAGCTATGAGCTTTAGTTGATAGTTACATATCATGTTTCCCTGAAAATAAGACCTACCCCAAAAATAAGCCCTAGCAGGATTTCTATGCATTTGTTAAATATAAGCCCTACCCCAATAATAAGACCTAGTGATGGGCGATGCAGATACTCAGCACCATGCATTTCAGGGCTGAGAGTAAGACATCCCCTGAAAATAAGCCCTAGTGGGTCTTCTTGAGAAAAAATAAATATAAGACAGTGTCTTATTTTCCGGGAAACACAGTATTAACATTGATTCATCAATTGTGACAAATGTTCCCCACTCATGTAAGATGTTAATAATAGTAGAAAGTAGCAGGGGCAGGGCATCAAGCGGGATTAGGGGAATGCTTTGTACGTTTTACTCAACTTAAACTGTTCAAAAAACAAGAATGTCTATTAATTTTTTAAAAAAAGAAGATGAAAAGGGAAAGTCACCAATATGCTACCATGTTTTTCTTTTCTTTCAGTGGAATTAAGAAAAAGTAGCATGGCCTTTTCTTTTCAACACTTTCCTGGATTGGAATTAGGACCTTGGGCCACCGTGCTCCTCCAAAGCTGTCTGTTGCTCAAGAAGAAATTTAGACCCGTAGGCATGTCCCAGGAGCAGCCTCACACAAAGCAGGCCAGCGCTCCCCACCCTGGCCACCCACCACGTGAGGTGGCCCCTAGCAGAGTGGCTTTGTGGATCTGGAAGGAGATCCAGCCGTTGAGGGCTGTCACTAACGGACCTTCCAAACACCTGGAGGCTGGGACAAGACTCTTCCTGCCTCCTCGGGTTACAGTCCCTCTTTTATCTTCTATTCCTGCGGGCAGGAATCTTCCAGGAGACCAGGAGAGGGAAACTAGCCAGCCACCGCGGCCTCTGAAACCACAACCCTCCCTGTGCAGCCCCCACCACCTGCGCTGTGTCCAGCAAGGCCTTGGCCCAGTGCACAGATAGACCTCAGGGGAGTCCAGTGTCCTGAATGAGACAAAGCCTCCAGACCAGCATGCAACATCAGGCCCCTGCTCCCTGCTGGGCTCCAGCTCTGTTTTCAACATTCTTTGCTGGAGCTTCGTGAACAAATAAATACATGAGTGTGTGGATGAATCTTGCCCTGCTTTGGGTTCCTAACCCCAGCTGGTCTGCTCCCGAGTTCCCAGGATATGAATAATTAAGATGAGGGAAGACCTCTGACTCCTGTGATCTGGGCCATTGCAGGAGGGCAAAGGTCCCTCTCTGAAATAAGTATGTTACGATTTCTTGCATCGCACTAACTTGTGTACGGGATCAGTCCCTTGCTAAACTCTTGAGCTCCACATAACTAAACTAATATGTTGACAATTTGCATTAACAGTCCCTCATCCCTATCGTCTTCCATTCCACAAGAGAGCTTGCTGTTTCTCCAAGAGTGGTCTGGGGCTTGTCAGTAATTCAGGTTCTCCAACCACCCACTTATCAAACATTTTCATAAGCACTTCAGGTGATTCACATGCATATCTTCCTTTGAAATGTTTTGCAGTAGATGAGAAAAAGACCCCATTTCTCTCCAAATGAAAAATAAAACCAGCTTTTCTGTGTATATGTAATGTAATTATCATACAATTTAAGTCTATTTTCTTACTATTTTCTATTTGTATTACCTTTCTCGCTCTTTTCCAGCCTTACTTTGCCTTCTCCAGTATTTTTATTATTCTGTTTTGTAAAAATGAATTAGACTGTGTGTTCTAACTCCATTATTCTCTCACGGCATATACGAGGGATTATAATATATACCCACCATTCACTGGGGTCTTCCCAAGATTAGAGTCTTATGACCTCCTGGATGAGGAAAAACCATAGAATCCTATAATGCTATTTAAGATGTTTCTGGATATTTGTGTGATTGTAGTCATGTCATTTAACTCTACATATATGGTAAGCCCCACAGACATTATTATCGTTTTATGTACTTGTTAAATTTATACGCCCAACGTAGTTATCCTTTCTCTTGTTCTTTATTTTTTCTTGCATGTTTGAACTTCCACTCAGAATCATTTTTCTCCTTCCTGAACAGCTGCCTTCATTGTTTATTTTAGTGCTGATCTGTCATCCACAAACTTACCCTAAAAATGCCTTTATTTCATCTTCCTTTTCAAAGCATTTCTTGATGGGTATAAAATTGTAGGTTGGCAGTTTTTTTCTTTTAGCACTTTAATCATTATTCCATTATCTTCTAGTTTTATTGCTCTTATTGAGAAGTTAGCTGTTTAATGATTGTTTGTCCTTTGAAGAAAATGTATAGTTTTGCTCCAGCTGAGTTTAAGATTTCCTTTTATCTTTAGTTCATGGCTATCTTACTATGATGTGAGTAAACATATGTTTCCTTGTTTTTATTGTGCTAGGAGTTCTTGAATCTGTGACTTGATATATTTCAAAGCTTAGGAAAACTCTCAAATAATATGTCACTATATGGAGTCAGACAATTAAATTCACGAACACATCCAAGAAAAAGTGGTACATACCTAATTGCTGACTATCACTACCATCACCTTGGTAGTACTCCCCTTGGGAAGCTATGCACCAACCCAGTGCCTAGGCTATCCTTCAAAGCAATTTTGTAACCCTTTTTTTTGAAATGGCCATCAGAGCTGTCATCACATGAGGCCTGACAATTGAGTTCATGAACTCATCCTTTAAAAAGTGCTATTTATCCTTACTGGGTATCACTGCAGTCACTCCCTTTGGCCATCTTGTGATAGTGAATAGTGATATTCAGCAATGAGGTGTGTATCTCTATTTCTAGGATGAGTTTGTGAACTTAATCGTCAAACCTCATATGACAACGCTCTGGTGGCCATTCCAGAGAAAGAGTTCCCAAATTGCTTTGAAGGATGGACTAGGCGCTGTCATCAGTGCATAGCTTCCCAAGTGTAGGACCTTGAAGGTGACCATGGGATACTCAGCAACGAGACATGTAACTCTTTTTCTAGGATGAGTTCACAAGCTTCATCGTCTGACCTCGTCTAGTGCTTCTTCTCCTGCCTCTCTTTTTAGAATTTCAATTACAGATAGTATTTCAGAACTTTTTACAGTATTCCATATTTTACAATGTCCTTTCCTGTATTTTCAAAGTTTTTATTCCATGCTTCAGCATGTATATTTTCAACAAATCTATCTTCTGCTTTCTCTAAATTGTTGATATACACTATCTTGTGTTTAAAATTTCAATGATTCGGTGTGTGACACACCTCTTGACCATTATAAGAGGGACATTACCTAATGGATACAAACAGTAGAACCTGGTTCTTTGTACACTCAATGATTCCCCAACAATAAAATACATTTCAATTATTTTATTTTTCAGTTTAAAATGGTTCATCTGATTCTTGTTTTATAAATTCCATTTCTCTGATAAATGCTCCAGCTTTTTTTTTTTTTATGTATTGCTAATAGTTATTTCAAAGTTTGTATCTTATCATTTCAGTAACTAGTCCTCTCTGGAATTTTTCCTGTTGTCTATTTTTTTTACTCGTTGGGTTTTGGTCATTTTCTCCTGTTCCTATTATATCTGGTAACTTTTTTTAAACAATTTTTTTTTTGCAGTTTTTGGCCGGGGCTGGGTTTGAACCCACCACCTCCGATATATAGGGCTGGCACCCTACTCCTTTGAGCTACAGGCACTGCCCTGGTAACTTTTTTTAATGAATGCTGGATAAAAATTTAGTGTCTTTTGATGAGTTTTTCTTTTCCCAGAGAGTAAATTCTGTCAGCCACAATGGTGGGAGCAGATTATGTTAATTGAATCTGGGATTAAGATAATTGAAGGCTGATTTTCTGTCTTCATAAGGCCTACTTTACTTTCATTTGACATTACCCCCGGGGCAAGTCTCCACTGAAAGATGTCCGTGTTTCTCAGAACTCCTGTTTGTTGACCTTTGAACTCTAACTTTTAGTTGTTCTTGCATTGTGACATTGGCGAAAACTGCTTAGTTTCTAAGTTTTCTCAGAGCCCACTTTCAGCTTGGCTTCTGAGCATCTTACTCTGTGCAGCTTGGAAATTAGCAAATGCTTCAAGAGGAAAAGTGCTGCAGGCAGTCCGATTCACTGCTGGGAGTTCCATTTCCTCTGCTGTCTCTGGATCTCAAACTCTGGCTTTCTTGTTGGGCTTGATTATCAACTTTTGTCTTCCCAGATCTGTGAACTTGGTGAGTTGTGAACTGCCCCTTTCTGCTTTCTCAGCTCCTCTGCACTTGCATCTTGGCAACCACCTCAACGAAAAAAGAGACGGACAATGTAGTGCTCACCTGAGTGTAGTTCACTTTTCTCTAGGATTGCAGACCCTCAAGTCCTGGCAGCCTCTGTAGGTTTCTGATGCCTCTAAACAACTGTTTCTTCTCTCTCTGGGATTATTAAGTTTTTTAGATATTCCTTCATCTGATACAAGCTATTCTGTCATGCCTAAATATACAGATTTTAAATATACAAATTTTCTGCATTTAAAATCAAACATAAAAACCTAGAAGGCTGGGTTTGGAGAGAATCACCTTATCTCCTAACTAGAGAAATGGCGAAGTACTTCAGCTCCTATTTTTTTGTGAAACTATAGTATTACAGCAGTGGCCAAACACTAAGAGAACATCCAGCTTACAGACCCCAAAGTCGGCCACTACCAGGCAGGCAAGTCAAAGAATAAAGCAATCCAAGCATCACAAAAAGGGTAAATCAATAACCAAAGATGAAGGACATTCAGCCATGGGGACTCTGGGACTGGTGGAATAGGGGACAGACCAGGAGGAACATGTTCCACCCTAAGGAGATGATGGGACTAGGTCCTTGGGACAAAGTGGGAAAGTGGATGGAGTATTGACAGGGCTCAATTATTTAACATGTAACCAATGTTTGATATAAAAATTTACACTTTTAAAATTGACAATTTATTTTTAAATGCTTTGCCTCCAATAATAATAATAACAACAACAACAACAGCAGCAGTTTGGCACGGAGAGGTAGAACATGGGCTCTGGAGCCAGGTTCAAATCCTGCTTGACTCCTGCCTGGCAGGTGACACAGTAAGTTACTTAACCCCTTCTCGGTCAGCGTTTCCCCATCTGTAAAGGGGCATGAAAAATATGAGAGAATTAGAGACGTTCACATACATGAAACATGTAGAATCCCAGATCCTGAGTGCTAGGAAAGTGTTCACCCAACAAACAAAACAGTCTGCAGGACAGAATCTGTCTTTGAATCTATTTCAGCCCACAGGCCACCATGTTTAAACATCCACCCTGGCCCAACCCTCCTTACTCTACACCTGGGGGCAAGTTTGAGATATAGGAAGTGGAGGGGACCTGCTCAGGCATAAGTACAGCTTGTTAGTTGTAAAACCAAGTCTAGGACTGCAATTATCTTTTGATGCATTTTATCAATTAAATGGTGTGTCCTGGAAGCCGAGCAGCTAATATCCCTGGAAAGCAGAGGGGTCGAATCTCTCTCAAACTATAGATAATTCTCTAATTGCTGCGTCTGCCCTGAATCGTGGCAGTCATTAGCAGGGCCCCTTGTGCTCAGGCTGAGAGAGGAGAAGGAGGCACAGACATATCATTGCTCATCTAAATGTTTAATAATGCTCCAGTCTTCAGATCATCGGGGCAATCAAACCCAAATTAGCCTGATACTCAAAGCCAGGGAATAACAAGGGGAGTGAAAGGCATAATGTTTCTTTAATGAAAATTTCATCAATGCAGATTTCTCATTGAATATTAAGGTCTTGGCTTGAAGGCAGCATCACGGGAGACTGCTGTGACATTGACCTTTAATCCCTCAGAGACACAAGTGCAAAGCCAGGCCAGTTTTGCTTGCTAAGTGATAGGACAGTGGGTTGTCCTGGCAGAGAAAATTAAGGGAGGTCCTGAGTCTGGGGGAGATCACTCAGGACCCTGCTCCTTCCAGGTTTCTCTGCAGGTCAGAGCACTTCTCCCCAGGCTGCTCCTCCCTCACCCCCACACCTGTCACTGGCTACCCCCTTCTTCCAGCCAGGGGCCAAGTCCTGGGAGTCCCCCTTGCTGTGCTTGCTATTTCCTGACCATGGTTTTAAGTCCACCCCCAAATCTCTCAGCCTGACCTTTGCTCAAACCCCTAAGCTGTCTCTTGTCCTGCCCTACGCCCTGTGCCCAGCCCGCCTCACTACCCAGCCCCTCACCCCATACAGGCACAATGGTAGCCAGCGTCCTTGCTACACTTTGAGGCCACACACAGAGCCGTCTTGACCCTCTGACCTTAGCACCTGCATCCCCCCCAGCCTAGCTGGCCATGCTCCTCAGACACGCCACTGGTTTTGCACCAGGCCCAGCCCTGCTATTCCTCTGCCTCACACCGTCTCCCCGACAACCCATGAGCTCCTTGTTCCTTCAGGATCCTCACCCTGTGTCATGTCCCAGAGGCCTCCCCGGGTGGCCTGTGTAGACTCCTGCCTCCCCCACTCCCCCCTGCTGCTGCAACATTTCTCAGAGTGTCACCACCTCCTGACTGTGAGCTCTGGAGAACACGGCTCTGTTTCCACTCCCTCCACAGAAAGAGGGCTGGGCATGCGGCCACGGGATGGGCCCAGCCTGGATGCGGGTCAGAGTGTTTCTAGCAGCGAATCCACCACTGTCAGAGCGGCACTTACTCTGTGTCAGGCCTAGCTAGGTCCTGCGGCCAGAGGACAAAAGAGCACGAGTCCCTCACCCATGGACTGGACCCTCTGGTGCCTGGACAGGCCCTAAATAGCCAGCAGGGACGGGAGGGACTTCGCCTGGGATGGAGCTCTCGGGAAAGCTCTTTGGCAAAGGGGCCATTTGAGTTGAGCTCTAAAGAACAGAAGAACCCAGCCGAGTGAACCTCAGTGAAGACTGCCAAGGTGCAGAGTTTTCCAGAAACTCGGAGGAGGCCTTTGCCTTCAGCCTTAGTGGCCGAGGGGGACTGTGTGAGACAGCAGGGTCACGTGCAGCCTTGTGATAATGCTGGGAGCCGATGCTCACTGCTCCATGTGCCACTTTACGTACTTTATCTCATTTAATCCTCACAACAGCCTGATAATCTGTCATTAGCCCCATTTTACAGACGGGGAAGCTGACAGGTTAGCAGGTGCCCCGTGCCACATTTCTGTATTTCTCAGACACTGTCACAGTAATGTTCATAGCAACCCCCAACCCAGTGACATCTGGTTGTGGAGCAGATTTGAACCCACCCTGCACAGTCTCAGCAGCCCCTCAGGACAGGACCCAGAACCAAGTTCTCAGCCTCCTGGGAGCCACATCCGGGAGGATCCATTAGCCAGAGCAGGTGGCCTGGCCCCACCCATGTCCCTGGGAGGCCCCATGATGTCACATAGCAGAGATGGGGAGTGTTGTCCTCTAGAGGGGAGGGAAGAGCTCGGACCAGGAACCCCTGCCCACAGGCACTTGGGGTGGTGACCCAGCTGGCTCACCTGGGCAGCCCCATACCTGAGTCTTCACTCTCACGCTATACTATCTCAGAGACACCAGGAGGTGTAGATTCTAATCTGGGAGTACTGGGAAGCTGGGCCAAATAGTGTCCCCCCAAATCCATGTCCTCCTGGGGCTTCAGAATGTGACCTCTTTGGAACTAGGGCCTCACAGATGTAACTGAAGTAAAAGTGAAACCCCACTATTGCTGGGCTCTAAATACAGTGACTTGGGTCCTCACGTGAAGGCCATGTGAAGCCCCGGGAAGGACGACATGTAAGAATGGAGGCAGAGACAAGGGCCAGGGGTCTGTAGCCAAGGATGCCAGGGACTGTCAGGGCTGGGGAGGAGGCAGGAGCAGATCAGCCCTGGGAACCTCCAGATGGAGCCAGCCCTGCCAGCATCTCAGCTCAGGGTTCTGGGTTTCTGAGCACTAAGAAGGTTCTATTTAAGCCCCAGGTCACGATAATTTGTTATTGTGACCTAGGAAAGAGATCAGAGGCCATTAGCAGGCTCTGGCAGGGACACAGCATCTGATCTACACCTTGAAGGCCCCTCAGGCTGCAATAGGTCCTCAGTAAATGTTTCTGGGGCATGAATTCCTGAGGGCTGTGCCGAGCCCTGGCCTGTCTGAGGCCTCCAGTGAGCTGAATGTCAGATTTGGGGCTCTGCCTCATCCATGGCCCTTTATCCCTCATCATCATCAGGGGAGCCCTCCCGCTGTAGTGTCACCCCAAACACCCTCTGTCCCTGCTGGATCACATTATTGTTCAGGCACCTGCCTCCTGACAGATTTTTGTCCCGATTTTCCTTGACAATGAGTCAAAGGCCCGTCATCCCCACAGTCACTTGTCACTAAGACACATGTCAGCACTGCATGGTAATGTTCCCTCCCATCAGGGCACGGAAGAGACCCTTGGCCTTGGGACCTGGAGCAAATCACTTTGTCTTCCCAAGCTCACTTACCCGTTGGCAAATGACGGGGTTCGGCTAAATGACTCTGAGGCTTCTGACTGCAGCACTCAGTGAATCAAATGTCATTTCAGAATCTGCACATTCCACTCCAGGATTCTTCTCACTCATTCAATTATTCAGCACACACTTATCGAGAGCTTACTCTGCGGCAGGCCCTGCTCCTAGAGCAGGGATCCAACAGCGAGCAGACAGATGAGATTCCTGCCCCACGTAGTTGACATTCCTGTGGGAGCAAACAGACAGTAAGAGGCTAGGAAGAGTGAATCAATTCCAGATGGTGGCAGTTCTGTGGACAACACGGAGACATGATGTGGAGTGCAGAGGGCCTCCTTGGGCAGGATGGTCGGGGTCCTCTGAGTGACACCAGAGCTGAAGACAGAGGGGCAGGAGGGAGCAGGTCAGAGAGTGAGATGCAGGAAGAGCATCACAGGAAGAAGGAACAGCATGTGCAAAGGCCCTGGGGCAGGAGAACTTGGGATGTTGGAGGGAGAGCTAAAGGCTGTGGCTGGGATAGAGGGAATGGGGAAGGTGGGGAAGATGAGAGGGGACCAGCAGGAACCTGCCAGGCCCATGGGATGTAGTGAGGAGGTGGAGCTGGCTCTTCCTTGTGCAGCAGGAGCCCTGGAAACATCTCAGGGATGTTCTTGTCTGCATTTTAAGTAGCTCACTCTGCGTGCTGCAAAGAGTAGATTTTGGAGGTAGGAAGATGAGTGAGAACAAGAAGACTGCCAGGCAATTGTAATGACCCAAGCAATGACAGAGGTGCAGACTCAGGGACAGTAGCAGAGTGTAGAGAGGAGAGGACAGGCAGGGACATGTTCTTAATTTAACAGATTCTGTGGAAGTTGGAGGAAGAGGGAAGACCCAAGGATTCCATGTGGGTCGTTGGCATGAGGAACTGGGAGCTTGGTGACATCACTCACTGGGAGGGGGACACGGGGTCTTTTGTGGCTTCGTTGAGAAGCCGTCAGATTAGAAAGCCTGGGAAGCTTCGGCTGAACCTCTGGGCTCCCTCCAAAGGGCCTTAAGGACAGGAGCCTTGGGCACAGAGAGACCCACACGCAGGTCCTCAGGCCTCAGCCCCAGCTGAGGACCAACCCCCAGACAGACCACAGCTCAGCAAGAGACCCAGAATCTGGTGTTGCCAGGCAGCACGGAGCCCAGGATTTATGGAGGGAGCTGGGAGCAACTGAGCCATACTTCAGAGAGCACTGCTGTCATCACAGTTCCTCCTGACACCCTAAGCCACAGGATGAGGAATCTGTAAAAGATGGTGTCCCAACAGAATCCTGCAAGATCACCGTTTGAATCAGAGAGGGGCCTTTCTTAGCCCCAGGCCCCTGCATAAGCCGGGGCCATAAACTGGAAATAAATTTAACTGCAGGAAAATTGTCAAGATTTCAGATACTCGGCTTAATCAACGACACATTTTTCATTTGTCTGCCTATTGTAGCTCTCCGAAGACACTGGGGCCCTCGTGAGACACTGAGTCATCTTCTAAGTGCAGGAAAGAAAGAGAGAATAAAAGAAAGAACGAACAAAAAAGAGAAAGATAGAACAAAATGAGAAAGGAGAAAGAGGACTTACACCACCCAAATGAGACCCATAATTTTCATCGCTGTCCTCAGATATTCTCTCGACAGGACTTTAAACATTCCACCAGCTTTGCCTATTTAAGTTTCAGAGACACTCATGCTCCTTGATGTTGGATATTGGATTCAAGAACCTCATCCTAAGAACCAAGCCTTTGTCTACATTTCTGCTTTGGGGAGGCGCTGGTAACTTTCTCAAATCAGCACCAGAAACTCCCCTTTGGCCATAATAATCACCAATGTCACAGTAACTCAGACACAGGTGGCCCTACCTAAGTGTCTGGCCCTACTGTGTGCCAGATTGAAATACTCAGCACACACCCACGTTTGTCCCTCAGGGGCCCTGGGAAGACAGAGCTGCTCTCAGACTGTTCCCCTCGAGGCGCACAACCCCCCTGAAGTCAGAGGTGGCCCCCCAGGGCAGCACATGACCCGAAGCCTCCTCCCACAAGCCCTTCCCCAAAGAGGCAGCTTCCAGGAGCTGCAGCTTCCTGTTCTGGCCTTTGGAGGACCCGCCCTGTCCTTGGTGAGCTCCTGGTGAGTCCTGAGCGGAGCCAGAGCAGTGGGAACCTGCCAGGGCAACGCTCAGACTTACCTGTTGGGGGGTCCCAGAGGCCTCCACCCACCCCCTGCTGGGGCTGAGCCCAACAGCCCCCAGACTGCTTCCCCACCCACCCCCTAGACATCTCAAAGTCAGAAAGAGGAAGAGAATCTACACTGTGGCACCATGAGGCAGGGGGTCCTCAGAACGCATTCCAACAAAATCTAGAAAAGAAAGATGATTTGTGCATGAAAATCATAGGCCCACATGGGATAACTGTACATTTTCTCAGAGTTTAAACAAGCATCTATATTACTGATATCCATGGGGTGTCTTTTATTACCACATGCATACAATTACACAGAGCAGTAAGTTACTCTTCACTTTAACCAAAGTTCCAGCCTCGGTGAATTTTGTGCCAAAATCCTGTCTTATCTCTCTCACGACCAATCCTGATCCTTGTGACTTTGGCTCATGAAAACCACTGGTTGGAAAGATAGAAATATTTGAAGGGTTTTTTTCTGCTAAGATACACATTGCCAGGATTCATTTGTATGCCTCTGGGTAAAGATGGATTTCATACACTGGTGAAGACACATCCATTGACGGAATTTACTTATGTAGGGGCCACTGGGGAAGCAGATACCAATTATTTTTTCCTTTTAAACAAAAGTTTTTGAGTGTGGCACAGAAGACTAGGAGACAAATGAGCAAAGGCATGAATGCATCTCTCAAGCAGAAGGAAAACCACCATTTTCTAGAGGAAAATGTAAACAGTCTGTAAGGGAATGCACCACAGAAATGTGTTTATGGATCGTGAATCTTGCCAAAACTAAAATAACGTTCAAGCAAATAGTCAAAGTGGCTTGCTAACCTTGAACACGCCAAATGTTTAAATATTTTTAGCAGACGAGACCATCCCTCAATCAAAGCCAATATTGAAGTGGGGATATAAAGTTTACTAGAGCGAACATGTTTGAGCTCACCATGAGAAGGAAAAGTGTGGACACAAAAGGATGATATTTATTTGAAGTTTCAAAAAAATTAAGATTGTTTTCGCTCGGTGCCCAGAGCATAGTAGTTACAGCACCAGCCACATACACTGAGGGTGGTGGGTTTGAACCCGGCCCGGGCCAGCTAAGCAACAATGACGACTGCAACCAAAAAACAGCCGGACATTGTGGCGGGCGCCTGTAGTCCCAGCTACTACGAAGGCTGAGGCAAGAGAATTGCTTGAGCCCAACACTTTGAGGTTGCCATGAGCTGTGACACCACAGCACTCTACCAAGGGTGACATAATGAGACTCTGTTGCAAAAAAAGAAAATTAAGATTTTTAATTGTAATTGAATGTATCTTTTCTGCCAAACATTAACAATTATGCTCCTTTTCTTTCTTTCTTTCTTTCTTTCTTTCTTCTTTCTTTCTTTCTCTCCTTCCTTCCTTCCTTTCCTCCTCTCTCTCTCTCTCTTTCTCTTTATTTCTTCTTTGTCTCTCTGTTTCAGGAAATGATAAATGATGAAGAGGAAATTGAGTTTCAGGCCTGGTTCAGCCTGTAAAGTTTCTATGTTCACAGGAAGCCACACATCTTTGGAATCAGGGGATCACCCAGAGTACAAGGCTCCAAACGAAGGCCTACAAAATTGAAAACAGTGTTAAAATGAAAGCCTAAGTCAGGACCAGGAAACAGCTTTCTTCTGTTTCCATGTATGTCAAGGGTTTGCCAGGAGAGGGGACAATATATATTTTTTTAATCAGAAAGAATGTTCTCAAGATTTCTTATAGCCAAAGTCCTCCAACAGCAGACCAGTACCTTTCCATATATCCCAGATCTTTTCTAGGCCTCTAGGTTACAAGTGACAGAAATTAAATTAAATGGCTCAAAAACTGGAGCTTCACTACCTTATATCTTTAAAAAGTCCAAATATAGATCTTGCTTGCTTCAGGCCTGGCTAAATCCAGGTTCTCAGACACAGGCAGGGTCTCTCCCCATCCTTGGGTCTCTGCCTTCTCCATTCTTGGGAAGCCTCTCCTCATGGCAGACCCAGCAACCACAGTAGAAATACGACTGTTGTGTGTCTCCATTTCAATAAAAGCATTGAGTCTCGTGGCTCTGGCTGAGTCCCTTGGCCATCCTTGAACCAATCTCAGTTGCAAAGGAGATGTAATACTTGATTCAATCCTGAGCAAACTCGGCCGTGGTAGGAACAACTCCTAAAACAGGACTTGGCTCCTGGTAAGAGCTGTCACAGGAAGGGGGAGGAAAGGACTTGCCAGTTTCCTATTTTAGCAAAATATCAGCTTTCTTCTATTCCCACATATATCAAGGGTTTGCCAGGAGAGGGGGAATTACGTGACTCTGGGGTGAGGAAGAGGCGTGAGCAGCGGAAAGGAGAGAGTAGACCCTCTTGTCACGATCAGCATCTTCACAGAGGCTGTGGGGAGGGCCCTGGCAACATGTATCTGGAAGATGTCACAGTACTTTTCCAATAAAACATTTAAGATCTATAAAGAAGTTTCATGACTTGGCCAGGGAAGAAAAGAACAAAAAATCACTTTGCTACTTGTGGTTTCTAATTTGCAAAATATGTGACATGAAATTCCATCAATTGTAGAGGTCTGGACCCCCGGGCAGGGCTGTCCCCGAGCTACCTATGGAGGAGCAGGTGAAGGATGGTTTCCCCGAGGAAAGCCGAGGGGCTGGTACTGGAAGTGAGGGAGTAGATGAAAAGGAGGCAAACAGCAGGTGTCCATGCCAAATCCCTAAGTATGTCACTTCTGTTGTCACATCTCTTCTCCCTCTTACCCTGAATCCACAGATAGACGGGGTGCTCCTGTGCAAGGGATGGTTCATAAGGGAACCCACAATTCAATTCAGCCAAGTGTACTGGGTGGTGAGTGCATGCTGGGTATCATCTTGGTATTGGAGAGGTGTCAAAGAATCAGGCCTGTTCCTTTGTCCCCAAAGATCTCATAGCATAGTGGGATTGATAGACCCATAACCTTATAGCTAAAACATAAATTGCTAACTAATAAAAAGATAATCAGGAAATATTATTTGCATACTTAAATGATAAAGATGAGTGTGACTTCTAGGGGATCTTGGATGACTTCCTTTTGCACAGTGTGGTTCCTGCCATTTCCCCAGCCCCATTCCTGCCAGTCCAGCCACATTGGTCTTCTTTAAGTTGTACACATGGGACAAATTCTTTTGTACTTCGAAGCCTGCGCTCTGCTTGCTCCCACCATCTGGGAGCCACCATTCTTCCATACCTTCAGCCAACTAGCCCATTGTCACCCTTCCCGGCCAACTTAACAGTCACCTCCTTCAGGGGACCTCTCCTGAGAACCCAGCCAGTAGGCTCTCCCTCTCCCCACCCAGTATTGTCCAGCTCACTTCAAGTCTGTTTCCTTTTTTATATTTATTTCTTTGAGACAGAGTCTCACACTATGTTGCCCTGGGTAGAGTGCCATGGTGTCAGAGCTCACAGCAACAACCAAACTCTTGGGCTTAGATTCTCTGGCCTCAGCCTCCCAAATAGCTGGGACTACAGGCACCCACCACAATGCCCAGCTATTTTTTTGTGGTAGTTATCATTGCTGTTTGGCAAGCTGAGACCGGGTTCGAATTCACCAACCCCAGTGTATGTGGCCGGTGCCCTAACCGCTCAGCTACGGGCCGGAGCCTTCATGTCTGTTTCATTCCATATGTGTACTGTGGGGTGCCTACTGTGCGCTAGACACTCTCTAGGAGCGAGGGCTACATTGTGGAGCAAACTGACAAACTCTCGTGAAGTTTGTTCTAACAAGGAAAAAAAAAAGGAGTAACCCAAACAAATAAGGAAATGCTACAGTTTGTTGGAGGGGGACAAGTGCCAGGAGATAAATAAAGCAGGAACTCCGGAGAGGGAAGTGCTGAAGGGATGCAATTCAACAGGGACAGGCAGAAAAAGGCTTCCTGACAAGGTGATATTTCTACACAGGTCTGATGGAGTAAATGACACCATTATGCAAAAATCTGGGGAATCAATAGTCCACACAGAGTATAAAATAAATATAAACGGTGCCAGCGTCAGCCGGGCGTGAGCCTGGAGTCAGTGGGCAAACATTCCCTTCTCCATGCCCCAGCAGACCAGGAGGAGACGCCTTCCCCCTGGCTCCTGAGAGTGTTTCCAGTGGGCCAGAGCCCAGTTGCCCGTCTATGTGCCTCAGTTATCTGTTGCTGCCGGGCCGACCACTTCAAAACTTAATGGCATAGCTTTGCTCAGTGGCAGTATCGTAGCCAATGAGGTTTATTCAAGGCACGGTTATTGCTAATTGAAAACTTTTCCCAATACCCCACCATGAGGACTTGAAAATACAGTCGGCATGGCAATTTTTGACAGTCTCTACAGAGACTAAATTATAAAAAATAAGTAAATAAATAAATAAATCTTAATGGCACAGAATAACAACCAGTTGATTCTGTGAGGCAGGAATCCAGATGGTACACGGCTCTGTTGGGTCCAAGGTCTCTGCTGGGAGAAGTTGAAGAGCTGGGGGGATTCAAATCACGGGAGGCTTGAATAGTGCAGAAACTTCTTCATTCACTTGTATGGTGTCTGCCTGGAATGGCTCACTGGTTAGCCTCCACTAGGACAATCCAGTGCAGAGCCTGGAGGTAGCTGCCTCAGGTGGCTTGTGCTTCCTCACAGCATGGAGACCTAAGAGTGTCAGACATCTTGCATCTGAGTCCTCATGCAAAAGCCAAGTGTTCTAGCAAGCAGATAGGATGCTGAATGATGTTTTTACCAAGGCTTAGAAATCATGTGGCATAACTCCCCCTGGCTAGAAGAACCATGAGAAAGGGAAGGAGCATAGACCCCACTCTAGATTCCAGGAGAGTCTAAGGTCTGCATAGTTTAAATCCACCATGCACAGGAACGAACTCAAAATTCAGCCTTGGATTAATTTCTCTTTCTTTTCTTTTATGCTTTCTAACCCTTCCACTTCAGGCCTCAGGGCTACTTTTCTCATCTTCCTGAACACAAACCCTGGTCTTAAGCTCTACTTGTGGGGGAACCCAAACAGAGGCCACAGCTTCAATCTCAAACAAATTAGGCATCTTCCAGGCTTAAAAGATGCAGTTTGGTTTGATAGAAATTGAGTTTTCAATTGAGTTCACTTCCATTGGAATTTCTGATGGTCTTTGGAGCACAGGAAACTCACCGAGGACATTCTGACACAATCACACACTGTTCTCTTTTATAGACTACTTGGGTTTTCCAGTTCTATTTCTCTCCCACTTAGAGACTACCTGCTTTATGGGACAGCACAATGCCTGATAACAACCTTTAAATATTCCATGTTACGAAGATAAAGAACAATGGTGGACGCTTGAGGATTAACAGAGGTGAATATCGTCCTTCTCTTTTAATTTGGCTTCAGAAAGTCTGTGACAGAATAGCAGGATTTGGGTTGACTCAAATGGCACTAGAGAAGAGTGGCCTTATTTAAAAAATAAAATAAAATAAAATCCCCTGGGGATTCATATTTATTTTCTCTGCAGGTGATTTTTCTCCCATCCACTCTGAACATATAACATTCAGAATATGTCAAACGTGGCATCAATTCATCTCAAAGTGTTCACTATTACCTAGGGCCATTTTCGAGCCCTTTTCAAAAGTAGCCGTGTTTATAATAAAGGGAAGTTAGAATACTTAAAAACTTGACTGATTTAGTAATTATCTCCAAGAAAATTGTGGACTGATTCATTGATTTTTTTTTTCCCATTTGACAATTGCTTTACAAAAGCATTTTCCTATATCCTCCAACCCAGAATGGCAATTGATCTTTCAGTTTGGGGCTGAAACAATGAGGGTGAAGGTGACAGTGATGCTGCTGGTGGTGGAGGTGGTGATGATGAAGGGGATGGTGGTGATGGTGATAAAAGTGATGACACTAATGACAGTGAAGTTGGTAGTATACCGCACACTGGGAAAAACTGGCTGAAGATGGAAAGCGTTAGCTGTGGATAGTTCACTAAAAGACACAAAAGATTCCTTTAACATATGGACTCCCTAGCGCATCTGGTTGCAATTTTAACCTCTTCGCAGTATTCATGTGGAACCACCTAAGATTCTAATGTGAGAACCTTAATCAGGCAGAAACATCTGCACCCAGATGGATCCTGCCAGCCCAACACTGAGGGGTTCATGTCCCTGGGTCAGGCTCTGTTTGAATGGTGCTTCAGAAATGGTTGCCATGGAGATCTCTAGACATTGCCTCAGTCCAAAGGGAATTCTTATGGATTCATGAGTTGGGTCAACTGTGAACTTGTTTGGGGAAAGGAGTCCCTGTCTGGGGGCGCACCATGTGAGTGAATCCCCTTCTTGAAAAGGAAAGCCCTTCTTAATCTGCCCTCAGTGAGAGTTGACTCCTAAACCTACCACATCATGAACAGACCCAAATCCTTACCAAAGCCTCTCAGGTGGGGCTCTTCTGGTGGAGGTTTGCTCTGGCCATCTTTGAGAGAGACCACAGGACCATGTGTACCCTCAGGCTTCCATCTGAAGCAGACCAGCAACATCCACACGAGCCACGTCATCCACTATTCACTGTCCACTCACCTGCCTCCACGTGGACGAGCGGGAGGGAGACACAGATGATTTCTTCCAAAATAATTCATGCAGCAGTCTCACCCATCATCGAAGGCAAGCAAGAGACTGGTGTAGAAATGAATGTATTAATCAAGCTCCTCTTGCAGACTCGCTCCCTTCCATAGTGAGAGCCTTCAATTTGGGTGCTGTGATTTTCAAAGTCAGGGAAATGTTAAATAGAAACATGTCAGCTGGTATCAAATGGATCCCCAAAATAACACCGCAGAGGATGGATCCTTTGATAAAATACTCCTAAAGAGTTTCAAGATATATAATGGGTTTAAAAAAAAAAAAAAAAAAAGCAAGCAACTTGGCAGAATTTTCATCCAGTTTCCAGCTTCACTGAGATCACTTTCATTCCCAAATGATGTGAAGGTTGCATAATATGCTTACCCCTTACCCTCCCTCCGCAGCATGGACTCTTTTTCAATTCGCAGTTCATCTTCACCCTGAGATGGATGACTGCGTGAGGGCTGAGTCACTGGAACAGAAATGGCCTAATTTTCAGTTACATGTGGGCAAAATGAGCCAGTGTGTCAGCAACACGAAACATCCCTTTAGAGACTAAACTCTGCCGGCCAAAGGAGTCTTTGAGAATGGCCTTTCTCTTGTAAGCTTTTCCTGGCAATAGGAAAAGGGAGGTCTGTTTGTTTGTTTGTTTGTTTGTTTTTTAAATTAAATATGTTTGTCTTTCCAGCCACACTATAGGTGATCTGAATTTAGCACCTGATTCTTAATTGTCTCAGCACGGTCCACTATCCCTTGAATCTGAGAACAAGTCCTCAGTAAATTCTTACTGACATTTTGATTAATGATTCTCACCACCGACCGGGAGATGACAGAGCTTGGTGTGAACTGGGATTGTTGACAAAGAAGAAAAAGCTTTACTTCTATAAACAAATAGCTGTTCCGTGCTGGATTGTATCCCCTCTCCCAAACCAATTCATCTGTGAAGTCCTGGCCCCCAACACTCAGAATGTCACAGTCTTTGAAGACAGGATCTTTATACAGGTAATTAATGTTCAATGAGGTCCTTAGTCATGGGCCCTAACCCAATACAACTTTTGTATTTAAAGAAGAGATCGGGACACTGACAAGGACAGAAAAAGCGGGAAGATGGCTGTCTACAAGCCAAGGAGAAAGGTTTCAGATGAAATCGCCTCTGCTTATTCTTGATTTCTAACCCCTGGAACTAGAGAAAATAAATTTCTGTTGTTTAAGCTACTCAGTCTGTAGTAATGGATCTTCCCTTTCTCTGGGGTTCTGTCTTTGAGAGTTGATACTGTTTATGTGCACGCATGGAGCCCCGGAGTGAACTATGACATGTTTTTATATCAAAGTCAAGGGTGAGAGATATTTGAACTTGAGCTTAAGCGTTCAATTTATAGCTAGCCAGATAGAGCTTCTGTAAATTGCATAGTCCCCAAAGAGTCCCAAATGATTTATAATCTCTAAGAGTGAAAAAAATAAGTGGCCTTCTTATATTAATATTTGATATACCCCCCACTCCAACTCCCCGCTAAAAAAATGACAGGCATTTAGATCACATCTCAGAAACTAATCTGAGCAAAATGTCAAGCCCCAGGCGGGCCAGCCTGTCTATTAGGTAGTGTACCCTCGGGACCCAGGTGGTTGTGACTTTCCTCCTTCCTGTTGTCTAAACCTGATAATAAGAGGGTGTGAGCTGGGGGAAAAAATTGATATATTAAAATGAGAAAATTATAGGATACCCTATGTTTAGTTCACGCTGAGCCGGCGCCCACTCAGTGCTCCTCAATCACTGCCTCCTTCTTCCTACCTCCCTGTTCACCAACCTCCAGGTCCCCTCAAATCCCCTTCCCTTTGCCAGCTCTCCAAACCACTCCTCCTCCCCTGAGGAGCCTGCTTCCCTTTTCCTCCAAGGCTGAGCTGGGCACAGAGGGGACATTCTCCTCTGCAATCCTCCACCCCAACCCCACAGACTGGGGCACCAGTGGTGGGAGAAGCTGCAGGTACTCAGGGGCCTTTCTCCATTTCCCCTCCCCCACACCCAGGTCTCTTCTCCACCTCCCCTCCCCCACACCCAGGTCCCTGCTCCCCCTTCTCAGCCAAATGTCCTGGAACTGGCTCCTGAGAATTATATCTCCTGGGCTCCAGCTGGGCTTGGCCAAGGGGAGGTTCTGCTGGAGGTCAAGGGCAGGAGGAGGAGGAACAGTGGGGCTGCCTCTCTGCCAGTCCCTCTCTGCCTCATGGGTGACCACAGTCCTGTGGGCCCCACCTTCACATGGCTCTCCTTCAGCGCCCCTATGCTCTCCCCACCACCACCCGTCCTGTCCAACCCAGGGCTGAACCAGGCCCTTCTCAAGCTGGTCCCCAGGTGTTTCCAGCCCTTGTCCTTCCCTTGTTCTGCTTGGAAACCCCATGGAGCCTGCCTCTGTTTCCTGCTGGGGCTGTGCCTGATAGAAACCACTAGAACAGAGTCCAGAGGACAGCCAAGATGGAGTTTCTGACCCAAAGGACCCTCAACCCAGAGCAGGAGCCCACATCTGCAGCTCTGAGGTTTGGGGAGACTCTGGTTCCCCCAGGACCTCAGCTCTGCACCCCATCAGCCCTGTACAGACCCCACCCTAAAGTCACTATCTGCCAGGTGCCTTTGCTCGTGCAGCTGAACCAGTCCACAGAGCAGTGGGAGGGGCCTGGGCTCTCCTGGCAATCCTGGCTGGCCCCTTCTAAGCCTTGTGACTGTGGGGTCACTTGGCCTCTGGCCTCAGTCTCCTCCTTTGTAAAATGGGTGTCATGCTGGAACCTGCTGTGTGTGGTGGGTGGGGCCTGAGTGACATACGGCAGGCTCAGTGCTCAGGTCTGGGTCTGTGCCTGGACAGGCTCCATGAACCCAGCTCTGGGGACCTCCCTGTGCCTGCGACTCACCCTGCCCAGCCCGCCTCCCCCACCCAGGCCTCTCTGTAGGAGGAAGACCCTGTGCAGGCCTATCCCCTTTGGCGTCCACCCCGTGTCCCTGGAGGAGGAGGGGGGATTCACATCCACGGATTCAACCAACTGCTGATCAAAAATACTCAGGAAAGAACATTGTCTCTGAACTAAACATGTACAGAAGGCTTTTCTTGTCCTTATTCCCTAAACACTGCAGTCTGACAACTATTTACACAGCTTTTACACTGCATTGGGTATTACGAGTAATCTAGAGATGATTTACAGTGTACAGGGGGAGATGTGTGGGTTCTAGGCAAATAGTCTGACATTTTATATCAGGGACTTGAGCATCTGTGGATTTTGGTATCT
>NW_003852418.1:9761181-9775535 GCF_000181295.1 Otolemur garnettii | reverse complement strand
AGGAAGGAACTGGGAGTTACATTCTCCCAGCCCCACCCCCAGCTCATAGTTCAGGGACATTTGACCTAGAGATCAAATCAGCCCAGCTCCTCACGGTCTCCGAGGGACCGTCCCTCCCACATGTGAGAGTCAGTGTCTAGAGGCAGCCCTGGGATGGACAGAAAGAGGCTCCCATAGGTGCTCCAGGGCAGACGGCTCCTCCCAGCACTGAGAGGACTGGGATCAAAGTCCCATGTCAGATCGACTCTTGTCGAAATTGGAAGCAATTTAATGAGTTGGGGGCGTCTGGGCCAAGGCCACAGCCTGTGGGTGTTTCTTTCATGTCCACGCTCCGAAAGGGGAGAGGCCGTCTCTCTGAAGTGGGCCACGCTCAAGGCAGCCTCATCAGAGAAGATGCTCGGCCCCTCCCTCTCCCCCCTCCCCGGGCCTGGCTGGATTATTAGCGAGAGGGGCGGGAGGGGCCTGAAGCCGAGCTGAGCCTGGTCAAGAACAAATTCTGCATTTATGCCTCCGAGGGGACCGGTAATGATTTCTCATCCGCTGATGAGCAGGGGGACTTGGAATCACAACTCCAGGGAGATTAACGCGAGCTGCCTCCAGTGCACTGATGGGGCAGCTGACTTCCCTGTAAACCTTCTGAAACCTGGGGCCCTCCCCACAGATGGGGTCAACAAGGCCAGCCCAGGAACCAGGTGGGTGGGGCAGCCAATGTTCCAGTCATCCCGATGGTCAATGCACACCGGACTGTGGCTGTGGTCTTGGACATCAGAGCTCCTGGGCAGTGCCTCAGCTATGCCCACACTCTACACCCTGCTCTGTTGGGGTGGGCTCAAGCCTTTTCTTTCCTCTGAGACTCAGTCTCCCCACCAGCCAAATGGGTAGATTAACACCTGTCATCTTGATTACCTCAGAGAACAGTGGATGAATCATGAGATCAGGGCAGTGAGATCCCCAGCAGAAAGTCATGATGAAGATGCAAAGTGCTGAACTCCCAAAGCCCTGGCTGCACCTGTGGGCTCAGAGTGCCATGAGTGGTGGCTTTTATTCATCCTAAAAAGTAAGTTCGTTGATCATAGGAAACAGCTAAAGGGGCAGCTTCTGATTCTTCCTGCCCATCTTCCAGTTATCACGTTGTCCCCATCATTCCAATTTTTCCTTGGGAAAATCCCACTCACTACTTCCAAGTCCACGTGGCAGTTTGCAGGACCGGCCCTCTCCCGATGAGCATGTGGTCAGAGTCTGGCCCATCAGTGCACTGTGTTTCCCTGGCCACAGCCATGGGCTTAGGATGGACTGTGAACCAGCCTGGCCCTGCCTGAGAACATTTGGGAAGAGGGACCTTCTTTCATGTAGGGCTGGTAGAAGATATTCCTGGTGTTCCACTTAATGCATAACAAATGGCTCCAAAATGAAAGAGCTCGTATATGGTTTATTATATCAGGGGTTCCGTGGGTCAGGAATTCAGACTCAGCAGGATGGTTTGTCTCTGCACTATGTCTGATGCCTCAACTAGGAAAAATCAAGCCCTAGGAATGTCTTGACAGCTGGGGGCTGGAATCATTCTCATACATTTAGGTTGTTGCTGTTGGCAATCACCTGAAACCTTAGCTAAAGCCTCAGCACCTACATATGACCCCCTCATGCAGCCTGAGCTTCCTTACAGTATGGTGGCTTCAGGACGGCAGGACTTCTTACACACCAGTTCACATCTCCAAAGGCAAGTGTCCTCAAGAACAAGCCATGTTCCTTTTGCTGACCGGGTCTCAGAAGTTGGGCAGCATCCTTCCTACCTGTATGTGCTGGTTCCTAGTGAGTCACAGCCTGTCCAGCACCAAGGAGAGAGGACATAGACTCACTGGTCAGGGGAGGAAGGTCACAGCCGCATTGTAAATGAGCAGGTTGTAGCCATCCTTGGAAGACAGAAGCTGCCATGGCCAGTGCTTGCAGAAGAGTAGAGTCTTTGTACTGATGAAGATGACGCAGAATATAGAAGAGCCGTGAGATAAAGAGGAAACCTGATTCTAACAGCATCACGCAAATACCTGGATCTATCCATACCTGAAGTCAGACGTTTTGGACCTTGTAGTTACGCAAACCAACAATCTCTCTTTTTACCTTCAGAGCTACATTTCAGCCTATCTTTGGTCACTTGATTAACAAAAGCCATCCAACGACATGCAGAGACGGGCAAAGATGTCTTAATCGAACCAGGAAAGAAAAGATGGATAAATAAAACTCACTAGAAGTCAGAGGTTTTATTTATCAGAAGCACCATTAAGAAAGTGAGGGAGTGAAAAGGCAAACCTCAGACAGGAAGAAGGTAATTGCACTGTGGCTACCTAACGGTGACTTGTGTCTAGAAGACAAAAAAGAATTCCTACAGATCGTGAAAGACAACCTGATTAGATAAAGACCAAAGGGTTTGAACAGACCTTAACAAAAGAGGAGATTCGAACATCCGACGAACGTGTAAAAATAGTTTTCATATCATCAACCATGAAGAAAATGCACACTAAAGCCATAATGAGATATTGCCACACATCCACCCAATAGCTATAATTTTAAAAGACAGACAAAACCAAGTGTTAGCAAAGATGCAGGACCACATCCTACATCCTCCTTATTTGGCCTTCAGCAACAGCTAAAGAAATAATCTATCCCATTTCTCTGACAAGGGTCACTTTCATGTCTCATGAAGCCAGCACAGAGGAACCGGACTGAATAATAACGATGTTTAAAAACGTCTTAGGAATCTTGTGTTGCCAATTTGTGCCAACATCAAGGCCTCCAGAGCAGAAAACTTGAACCTACTACTTGGGGTGGGGTAAGGGATAACATTCTGAGACACCTTGGGGTGGCTGCAAGCAAGACTGCATGGCCCTGGAACTCTCGAATCCCAAGGAGGTGCTTCTGTAAACAGCCGGGCCCCTGGGATTGCCATGGTGACAACCAGACATAATGGATTCAGCCAGGAAAACATGGCAGCCACATGTGCTCGTGGTAATAATTCTACCCTGTCCTCTTCAAGGTCAAGCCTAAACACAGTAGGCAAAGACAGTGGAGCATTTCCTCGGCTTCCTCTGTCCCTTAGTCAAGTTGTTTCTCTGGTCAGCAGGAGCCCAGGAGCTCCCCTGTAGACCAGGGGTACCCCACACACCAGCACAAAGCTAAGCACCCTCCCTGGAAGTGCTCCACCCCCACTCAGGTCCACCAAATCCTCGGCTCACAGTATGTCTCTGAGCTGCTCTTTTCACCAGGTTGGCTGAAGTTAGAAAGTCATATTAGTGTTTTCTTTATTCTTCTAATAAATGCTATCTATTTTTCCCATTTTTGTGCACACACATACGTGCAGGCACCCATTTTTTAGAGAGCAAGTGTTATTTGTCATGTCGCTCACCTGGAAGGTACCTTATGCAGCTTTCCACAACCCCACCTTCAATCCACAGCAGAAATTCCTTTCTCAACATCCCTGGCACCTTCCCAGCCTCTCTTTGAACAGCCCTGGGTTGAGGAGTGTCCCCCTTAGCCTGTCTGGGGGTTGCAAACAAATGCAACAAAGTCAAATTAAGAGTAAAAGGAATGTATAGGCTTCTGCATCTGACCTTGGAGTTCAGAAGGGTTTACCAGCCTTGGGTCTATCCCTTTGTGTTTATCTGCTCTATTTCCAATGCTAAATGCTTCCTTCCCTCTAAATATCTTTGTGGTCATAGACTACTGTCTGTACCCTCACTCTCCAGAAGGGAAAACTTTCCTCCCCAACCATTGATCAAAAATCTTATCTTAAAAATGAATTATGTCATTTCTCCCGTCAACAGGCTAAGGAAGAAAAATCACATGATTATAGCAACTGATGCAGGAAAAGCATTTGACAAGGTCCAACACTTATTCATGATAAAAACTCTTGGTAAACAAGGAAGAGAGAACTTTCTCAACTTGATAAGAATAGCACCAGAAATCCTACCGCCAACATCAAACTTTATGGTGAGAAACTCCACTAAGCTTAAGATTAGAAATAATCAAAGATGTCCCCTCTCACCTCTGCTTTTCAGCATCAGCTTAAAATCCTAGCTAATTCGAGTTCTAGCTAAGACAAGAAAAGGAAATAAAAAGCATATAGATTGGGAAGGAATAATTAAAACCCTCCTTGCTCACAGATGACATGGATTGTCTACCCTGACAATCTGAAAGAATCAACAAAAAAATCTCCTAGAAAGTGATTATAGCAACATTATGGGGTATAAGGTTAATATACAAAAAACATCAATCACTTTCTTGTATAGCAGCTATGAACAAATGATATCTGAAATTATAAACACAATACCATTGACATTTGCACCCCCCAAAATGAAATACTTAGGTAATAAATCTAACAAAATATGTGTAAGTTCTCTATGAGGGCAATTGCAAAACTCCAATGAAAGAAATCTTAAAAATTTAGATAAATGAGTAGATATTTCATGTTCATGAACAGGAAGATTTAATATTGTCAAGATGTCAGCTTTTACCAGTTTGATCTATAGATTCAACGTAATCCCAATTCAAATCCCAGCAAGTTATTTTGAGGATGTTGACAAACTGATTCTAAAGTATTTTTAGGGACAAAAGACTGAGAATGGCCAACACAATTTTGAAGGAAAATAACAAAGTTGGAGGACTTCACTGTCTCATCTCAAGACACTGTAGTAATCAAGAAAGGTTGGTATTGATCACACTGATAGATCAACAAAACAGAATAGAGAGCCCAGAAATAGATCCACAGAAGAGTCAACTAATCTTTGACAAAAAAGCAAAGTCAAAACAAATGTGGCAAAGACAATCTTTTCAATAAATGGTGCCATAACAACTGGACATTTACATGCAAAAAAAGAGATTTAGACACATACTTTACATCCTTTACTGCCCCCCCCACCAAAAATCCACAAAATGGAGCATAGACCTAAATGTAAAATGTCAAACTATAAAATTCCTAGAAAATAACATAGGAGAAAATCAAGATAACCTTAGGTTTGGTGAAGACATTATATATACGACACATATATATATCCCAGCACTTTGGGAGGCAGAGGCTAGCAGATCACTTGAGGCCATGAGTTTGAGACCAGCCTGGGCAACATAGTGAGATCCCATCTTTACAAAAAATAAGAAAATTAGCCAGGCATGGTGCTATGCCCCTGTAGCTCCAGCTACTTAGGGAAGCTGAGGTGAGAGAATCATTTAATCCCAGAAACTTAAGGTTATAATGACCTAAGATTACACCATTGCATTCCAGCCTGGGCAACAAAGCAAGACTCTGTCCCTTAAAAAACAACAACCTAAGCAACAACGACCAGACTAACATATGGGTCAAGACCATAACAGATGCCTCACAAGAGAAGATATACAGCTATACAAATGGCAAATAAGCATATGAAAAGATGCTCATATGACATCATAGGTCATTAGGGAATTGCCACTTATAAATGTGGAGAAAATCCAAATTGTGACACCAAATTCTGATGAGGGAACGGAGTAATAGGAATTCTAATTTATGGCCGGTGGGAATGCAAAATGGTACAGATACTGGAGATGACAATTTGGTAGCTTCTTACCAAACTAAATTTACTCTTGCTATATGATCTAACAATTATGTTCGTTGGTGTTTATTCAAATGAAGTAAAAACCTATGTCCACAATAAAACCTGCACATAGATATGTATCGAAACCTTATTCACAATGGCCCAAACTTGAAAGCAAATAAGATGTCCCCCCGAAGGTGAGTGGCTAGGGAAACTCTCCATGTAAAAAATTAGGTCAATCCAGATAATGGAATATTGTTCAGCACTAAGAAGAAATGGGCCATTGAGCCAGGAAGAGACATGGAGGAAAGAAGAAAGTATATTACTGAGTAAAAGAAGCCAGTCGGAAAAAGCTGCATAGTATATGATTCAAACCATAGAACATTCTAGAAAAAAAAAAAACTAGGACAATAGATCAAAAGATCAGTGGTTGTCGGGGATTGGGGAACGGGAAGGATGAATAGGTGGGGCACGGAGGATTTTTAGGGCAGTGAGAATACTTTGTGTGATACGATAATAATGCCTACCTGTCATTTCCCATTTGTCCAAACCTCAGAACGTACTGTACCAAGAATGAATGTCAGCTATGAACTTTGGGTCATGACATGTCAACGCAGGGTCACCTGTCGTCATAAGTGCACCACTCCGGTGCCAGATATTGATGGTTGGGGGAGATGGTGTAGGGCAGGGGATAGGTGAGAAATCTCTGCACCTTCTGCTCCTTTAGCAGTTAACCTAAAACTTCTCTAAAAATAAAGTCTGTTAAAAATGGTTTAAAGTCCTATCTTTGCTCGGATTGGACCAAGGTGGTCACATGCCCAGTTTTGAACCAATTCCAGTGGGCAAGGGAAAAATGGCATGCTCATTGGCTTAGCCCGGGATTATGCGAGTACTCAAGAACCAATCATAGTGGGAAGGGGAATGAGCCTGCTGTAGACCCGTCTTCAGATTACTAAATGTTTTCCTGATGAAATAGTTCTTCTTTCTCAGCCAGAAAGTAATTGACTCTGCTTCCAGTTTGTCTTCCTCACTGTGGGTTAACCAGACACTGATATTTCCTCACTGTGGGTTAACCAAACACTGACCTGCAGGATTTATAGGAAAAAGAAATAGATGGAGAGGTCTGGCTGTCCTCGGCCTTCATGGTAACAAAGAGAGCAAAATGCACATGCTTGTACATGGGTACACACACAAGCACACACGTACCCAAGTACTCATGCACTCATGGACACACATACCACAGCATCTATGCATGTCCCAGAACACACATATGCATGCACGCACACACACCCCTCTTCCTCTCTTGAAGTGAGGGGTCTGGAGGATAACCTACTTCCTGGAGTCTCCCTACGGTCACTTATTACCCAGGAAACATTGTAACAGCTCCACCTCTGGTTGAGCTTTGGGGGTGATAATTCCGGGATGGATTAGTCCTGTTCTGAAAAGTAAAGTGTCTTTTTTTAAAAAATGGTTTTCTAAACCTTTAGGCTTTTGCAGGAGGCTGAAGTGATGTCCAGAGAGAAAGTCATCTGTAAAAGGAGATTCTCTGCCACAAGAGGGGCCCAGAAATCAGGGAAGCACACAGGGAGGTCCTGGACAGATGGGAGGTGATGAGGCCTGATGCCAACAGCAAGGACCCATAGTCCAGCCACCAGAGGACGTCGCCCTCTGAGGTGCCCCATCCAACCGTCAGGCAACTCCAAGGGCCCCAGGCACCTCGAAAGTCCATGGTTGTCTTTAATGATGAGTTTCCAAGAGCATTTAGGACTTGACATGCTACTGGTCATGTCTTCACTCTTAGAGCGTGAAGAAAATATTGTGCTATTTCCCCACCTCCCCAACACTCTCTCCTTTTGGGGGGGAGGGGGTTGTTTTTCGTTTGTTGGGTAATAGAGGAGCACAGAATGAAGAATACACTGCTTTTAAAACCTGAGGTCTTTGTGTACCTACAATCACTTTGTCTCTAAACTCAAAACTGCCCTTTACAAAGAAAATTACTAAGCCCCATCATTAGGGCTTTTTAAAACTTCGACTCAGCTCCCCCTTGCAGAGCCAGCTACACATGAACTTGAGAGTGGTTTTAGAGAGCGGTGGACCCCTGGTGCCAAATGTGAAGGTAACAAGCCTTCTTTTGTTAGTCTGAGTTGTCTCATCTCTCTGGGAAGAGAGGAGAGTGCCGAAAACAGCATTTATCAGTGATGTGGGCGGATCATTCAATCCCATTTTCAAGGAGTTTTTTGTGGTTTTGTTGCCTGTGTGAATTGATTTGCTGGCGCCCTTCTGTTAGTCCTCTCACTCCCTGCCTAGAGGGTGAGTAGACTTATTTGCACTCCCTGCAGGAGAGGCGACCCTCCCTGAAAGAAACACCCAGCTCTAGGGATTAAGCAGTTGGAAGCTCGGGCTCTGAAAGTCACTGCAGGCTGTGGCAGGAATAGCGTCCACAGAGCAGTGGATGAGAACGTGCCTGCAGCTCTCCAGCCCTCAACCCTTCCCGCTTCTCCGGAGAGTATCACTCTTACCTTGTAAGTCTCAGAGCCAGAGGTGGCCCTACCCCTGGGGCAGTGGACCTGGGTCGGTGTGCTTGGAGGCTGTGCCTTTTGAGGGAGGTGAAGGGGACACAGATGAGTGAGCACACTTGTACACAGGGACCCCTTGGACTCTTCATAGGGAGTCCCACAGTCTGGCCACTTCACTGCACTCGCATATTTCAGAATCCTTTCTCGAAAATCTGTGGATCCTTGTCTTAATACTACTCGTGTCAACACAATACTTCAAAAAGATTGTTGCAAAGGTTCCATTTGGGGACAGTGTGCTCAGGGTGAATGCTGTGTCCCAGCTTCCCTCCCACCACTACTGGGGCACAGCCCTCAGGGGAATTTGGTTAAACATCTAAGGATCTCAGCACTAAAGCTTTGTGGGATTGCACGCAGGTCAAGAGGACAACTGCCTTATTCCCCGAGGGCTGCAGGCAATCTTCCTCCTTCCCCATAACCCATTTGTAGTTAACAGATAGAGTTGCCAATTGTCAGAAAATAGGCAGCCCCTCTGGGCCGGGCCGCAGCACTTCCTCATGCTGAGCTCCATTCATCAAGCTGAGTTTGGTCTCTCCGGGACGCCAAGTCCGAGTTAGCTTGCTGCTTCTTCAGTTATCTCCCTGAAACAAATTTCCTGAAATTGACTCTGCAGAATCCCATTCCAGAACTTGTCATCACTTCTAATGAATATAAATTTCCATAACAATTTTTTAAATTGGCCACCAGCATTCTGGGTTCCCAGCCTCTACAGTGTGAATTTCCCAGGTTCTCCAATCTGCATAGATAGTAGTTGAAAAGATCTGAACTTATAATCAGAAAAACTGAATTACCATGCTCTCCGCCGCTTAAAGAAGCATTTAATCTGGGTCATCAATGTACAGTAGTAAAACCACTTTGATACTCACTTCATAATGTTCGTTTGTAAGAATACTCAATTTAAAACCATTGATTGAGCAAACACTTAGCCGTTTGAAAAATATTTTTTTAACAACTACCTTGTGGGTAACACCGTTCGGTGTGATGAAGCTACAAAGGATCAGAATGGAATTCAATTAAGTGAGGTAGATAATGTTGCCTTCCTGACATGCACCAGGAACTCTGCCACATTCTGAGATCCAGCAGCGAGCAAAATGCAAGTCTTATCACTGTCAAGGTGATTGAGGAAAGTAGCGCATCTACTAAATTAGTAGCTCTAAGTTAATGAAGGCTTTGTGCTAAATAGGAAATGCCTTAAAGTCGGGCAGGAGCAAACGCTGGGAAACGCCTTTCTCTCCATGTTACGTGCTGCATGGAGGACACAGCCACTCACAAGGACTGTGGGCCCTGCGATCCTGTGAAAATCAGAGCTGACAGTGCTGCCCCTGGACTCAGACCCCTCAGGACAAAGCCAGCTCTGCCCTCTACGCCCTCCAAATGTGCATAGAACATTGGAACACTCCGTGCCTCCATCAACGTGGCAGCTCTCCCCGTTGGTTGCATTGTGTCTGTAAAGGTAAGAGGCAGCTCTGAAAAGTTAAATAAACATTACCGTGTAATTAAGTTGCTATGGCAGTAAATCTTTGTGACTCAGGTTCAGACAAGGAGTGGCTCCCAACCAGGGGCCGTTTTTCCCTCCAGGGTACACTCGTCAGTGTCTGGACAGTTTGGGTTGTGGTGACTGGTGAGGGGTGATACTGGCATCTCTGGAGTAGAGAACAGAGATGCTGCTAAACATCCCACGATGCCCAAGACAGCCCCCTCCACGGAGAGTCAAGCAGCTCAAAATGTTAATAGTGCCGAGGTTGAGAGACCTTGAGATGATGCGGCAGCAAAGTCTAGTGCTTATTAGGGGAAGGGAGTGACTTTGCCTTGATCTTGAAGGAGATGAAAGTCAGAGGAGCAGACAGGGAGGGGAGCCTCCCAGGAGAGGGCCCAAAAAAGCAAGGAGGGGGAGGGAAGAAGGTTTGAGGGAAGGATTCAGCAAGGGCATGGGAGGCTTGCTCTGCTGGGGTGTTCTGATGACAGATCCCCAGGCTTCTACTGAGGGCATCCTCGTCCCTGCCCCCAGCCAATGTGAGAAGGAGGGATTTTCAGTCAAACAACAACACCTTGTTAAAAACAACAACAAACATGTTAACATGCAGCCAAGATAGGCCAGGGCATCCCTCCTCTAGGGATCTGAATCATGGACACAGGACCCATAAGGCTGAAGTGGATTCACCATGATGGCAGCACATGGGACCCAGGAGCTGCCCTGATGGTGCCCAACCCCATGAATCTGGCTCTTTATGTGTTTCCTACAGGTCTGTGACTTACCCAATTCCCTTCTAATACATTCCTTCAAAAAACAATAAATCAAGGAATCCAGAGTTGATCGCTGCTGTTGCTTGCACTCGAAGTTGGGCAGGACCTTGTGGTTTGGATCTTTCTCTCCTTTCCTGCTATAGTCGTCTAGTGCTCAGACCCTAACAGTGGGGAAAGCTGGGTTGGTTGAGCAGACATCAGCCCCTGAGTGGGGGACCCTGGTGTGCTGCTCCTTTGATAGTAGGGTGGGGGAAGGGAGAAGGAGAGAGAGAGGACATAGGCCCACAGCAAACACTGAGCAGCCATTGACTTTCTGCCTTGATAACAGAGTCCTACCTCTGTCCCTCCAGTGGAAAACAATGGGCTGAGGGAAGGGGGACCAGGCCCCTGTCCCAGACATAAGGGGAGCAACATTTTCAGTCAAACAACACCACCTTGTTAAAAACAACAACAAACATGTTAACATGCAGCCAAGACAGGCCAGGGCGTCCCTCCTCTAGGGATCTGTCATTGGTCAAGGGCCAATCACAGTAATCCTGCTCATCCTCCTCATCATCTTTGCTTGGGATTGGCTTAAGAGTAGGCATGTCATCCAGTTCTAGCCAATGGGACCTAAGGAACAGCACTGGAGACTTCTGGGAAAGATTCCCAGGCCACACCTGAGAACCATCCCCAGCTCACCTTCCTTCTCCTGCTTGGACACAGTCAGCTGATGTCTGAGCGGAGAAGCCCCTGGAAGCCCTGAGGTGAAGACCAGAGCCCCTCAAAGATGCAGGAGGGCTGAAATCCAGGAGCTAATGAGTAAACCCCACTGAGCTGTCTTTTCTGGGCTTCTTGCTAAGCAAGTTAACACTAGCCTTTTCTTAACTTAAGCTATTGCTTCTGAAACTTTAATGTACACATAAATCACCTGGGCTCTCGTGGAAAATGCACATTCTAATTTGATAGGTCTGAGGTACAATCTAAGAGTCCAGATTCTATCAAACTCTTGATGCTGGTGTTGCTACTCCACTGTGGGCAGGGGTACCCACTTTTAGTTGGATAATCTGTTACTTGCTGCTGAAAGCATCCAGACTCCTATAGCCATTTGCCTTGGATGGAGCCCAGAGGCTCGTCTTCCCACCAATCAGGTGCCTCCTCCTCCACCTGTGCGAGGGGCCAAGAGACAGGATCTGGGGGAGGAGCAGAGGGTCTTTCCAAAAGGCAAGAACGGTGCACCTGATGGGAGCCTGGTGAGAGAGGACTAAGAGATAGAGCAAGAAGATAAGTACAGATTCTAATTTGGGGTTGTTCTGGGTCTTCTGTTGCCACTTAATGGTCTGTTTACGAAACCCAGATGTTCTTTCAGTGAAGGCAATTCTCCCCGTTTATTTCCTTTTCATGAAAGAAGCCGCAAAACCCAAATTGCCATCTATTGCCCAATCTTTTCCAATTTCCTAGTCCCTCTTCCTTTTCTACACCTTGGAGAGTATTTCAAGCCTCCTAGAATTTTTCTCCAAGAAGTTGCCTCAGGGTCCCTGCAGCTGGCTGACTCAGGGAGCTGCCTAGAGCCCTGGGATTCCTTTCTGGGAAAGAGGGATTCCACGTGACCTCAGGCCCACCCCCCCCACCCCCCCCCACCCCCCAAACCTTCAGATTGGTCTTCTAGGGAGGTGGAGAGGTGGAGGGGGATATTGGAAATGGCTCTGCCACTCATGTGCTGTGTGTCCTTGGGTGAATGACTTCATCTCTGTGGAAACCAGCATCTTCCTTTGTGAATGTCAGGACAGGTGATTTTTTAAGGCCCCACCTGTTCTAAACATTCTATGCTTCCAAAATTCTCACAAACAGGAATTCGTTTACGTCAGTGCTCTCCATCTTGGCTACACACTTGAATCTCTTGAGGGGCATTAAAGAGATTGATTCCTGGTGTTGCTGGCCAGAGGTCCTAGTGTGATAGATGTGGGCTTGGGCATCAGGAAGTTTGTAACCTTCCCAGGTGTTACTAACACACAGCCAGGCTTGAGCAACGTCCAGCCAGACCTGATGTTACAGAAGAAGAAACTGAGCTCATACCCTGCTCAGCAAGTCAGCCACCTGCAGGATCCTAGCGACTCCCCCTGGCAAGCATGGGGACCCTGCAGCCACCTCTGCAGTCAGGCCTGGGAAAAGTTGCATCCTGGCATCTTCCTGTTCCTTCCAATCTCCTCTCTCTCCCTCTCCTCTCTCTTTCCCTCTCCTTCCCCCTTTCCGTCTCCCTCTCTCTGCCTTTCTCAAGTAGCTCCTGCCCCTACCCTATGAAAGCACCCACTGTGAGGAGTCCCCACACCTGCTACCTTGTTGAACTAGGGAAGGGGAAGGGAAATATGGGCAGAGACACCTGGAACTCGAGGTCTCCCCTGTCACCCTGCCTCCCACAGGAAGCACCTTACACTGGTGTTGGCACAGGACAAGGGGACCTGCTGTGATGACCCTGGGATGATGAGGCAGTCAGAAGACAGGGTGAAACCAGCGCATCTTCAGTGCACCATTACCCCCGGTGTTTATCTGCTTGTTGGCAAAGGCGCCTACAACCCCCAGTCGTGTTTCCCTCCTCACGGTCCCTGGGGTAGCAAGTCCAAGGCCAGCACTGGGGGCTCCACTTGCAGCTTCTTTTCCAAGTCATGTTGATCGTGGGCATCTCCTGCCCCCAGGCCCAGGAGAGCAGAAGCCAGCAGGGGACACTTCTTTATCACTCTGTGATCACTCCTCCCAGAGGAGGATGGAAGCCACTCTTCTTCCCGCTGAAGATTTCCAGTCCCTGGAGGCTCCCTGGGGAAGAAACGCTGAGGGAGAGCAGCTTCTAGTCCCTGGCTGGAGGGACTGGGGCACACTTTCCTGGGGTGGGGGCAGGTACTCCTCAGTCACTGCCCATCCGGCTCCCAGAACCCCAATGTCCCTCCCCTTTCCCCAAACATACATGCCAGTCCCATGGGGCCTTGACTGCCAAGTTCCCTTTACCTCTGGTCACCCTGCTCCCTTTTCTGGAAACCCCTTCCCATCTGTGTAGAGACCACACCTCAGAGCTGCCCAAACATGGGAGCTGGGTGTCTACCCATCCCCCAGCCTCCCCCGTGTCCTCAGCCTAGAGAACTTCCCTGTCCTTGGAGAGCATTTCCAGGACAACTAAATACTCACATCCTCACAGGACACTTCTGATGGGGACCCTGACCCCCTGCATTTCCACCCACCCTCCTCCTGTCCACTGGGTGAAAGCTGGAGTGGAGCCCCAGTTCTGCTCATCGTTCTCAACCCCCAGGGAGCAACAGAGTCTCCTGGAGGGCTTGTTATACTTCCCAGGGCTGAGCCCATACAGAGGTTCCAATTCAGTGAGTTTTGGAAGAGCTGTGGAGGTGGTATTGCCAGCAGAACCTCAGGGGACACTGATACTGGTCCTGGAGTCACACCCCAAGAAGCACACTGTCTACTGGAGCCTGAACACCTGAGGACAGCACCTTAGGCCTCAGACTCCTACATCATCACTCAGAGGCCTCTCCTGGGTGCAGAGCCCTGAGGAGGTGACCTTACCCCCTCTCATTTACAATGCTCCAGCCACACTGGCCACCTTGCTGTCCCTCACCAAGGAGCATGAAGATCTCTCCTGCCCCAGGGCCTTTGCACATGCTGAGCCCACACCTGGAATGTTCTTCCCAGAGCTCACTCACCTCCTCGGAGAAGAAGTCTTCCTGACCACTTATGACCTTGCCCTTCACCTCTGTTGTTCTTTATAGCAACTGTCACCTCCCACAGGTTATACAAGTGCTGGACCAATGGCTAGTGCTTGTCCTCCAGACTGGAAAGTAACCTCTGAGAGAGGGGACATGGTTTCCTCCTGTGCCCTGTGCCTGGCAGGAGTGGGTGCTCAGTAACACCTGCTAGTGAAGGGCACAGAAGCAGAGCTCTTCCCTCTAATCCCTGAGTCCACCTTTCTCATGTCATGTTAATGAATTTGAAAGATTTTTCA
>NW_003852418.1:9757700-9758859 GCF_000181295.1 Otolemur garnettii | reverse complement strand
CTATCTTCTCCCTGTTGAGGTTGCCACACTCTTAAAACAGGGCCAGGGATGTGACATCAAATCACATCCTATAAGTTTGTGATGAAGTTAACCACGTGATGCCGGAGAAGAGCTTAGCACAGGGCAGGCTGTAGGGGAGGAAGCCTGGAGAAATTTCCTTGAAAGTCTAATTTAGAGAATCCTTCCCCCAGCAATCAACACTTTTTAAAATTTTCTTTAAATGTGAGAAAGAACTAAATTGTCCCAGGTGGCACATCCAGTTCTATCTGGGGAGCACACAGGGAGGTGACAAGCGCTTTGGAGTCCCACAGTCATGGGTTGGTCCCATCCCTCCTCCCTACCTGCCTCCCTGAGACTCAGTCCTTCTCTGTGGAATGGCTTGATCCCAGCCTGGCCTGCCCAGGGGTCAGAAGGAAATGAGGAACCTTTAGACAGAGTCCCAAGGTGGCCGCGGCAGGTGCTTCGTTTCTGCCCTGGAAGGACTGAGCCCACAGACAGATTTACTGAGAGATTTTCTTTCTCTGTCGAGTGCCCGCTCAGCCTGCAGGTGGTTATTTAAAGCACCTCCTGCCTGTAGTGGCCTCCCAGAGAACACACAGGAGGAGGCTCCTCCAGCTCCGAGCAGGCTCCTCAGCAGCTCGTCCTGCCTCCCTCAGCCAGACCTGCCTGTGCGGAGCAGCCCCATGGGGCAGGGACGGCCAGGAGCTATGGCGGCTCTTCCTGCCCATCCTGAGCACCGTCCCTGCCAGCTCAGGGGTCGCAGCCCCGTATTTCCATCTCTTTAAGGGCTCTTCCCACAAAAAAGCCTTCTTTTCCCAGATTGCGAGCCCACATGGTAAAAAGCACAAACACAGAGTAAACAGCACTTAAATCAGTCACATCAAAAACACTCTCGGCTCGGCACCCTTAGCACAGCGCCAGCTACATACACCGAGACCAGCAGGCTTGAACCCGGCCTGGGCCTGCTAAAGAACAGTGACAACTGCAATAAAGAATAGCCAGGCATTGTGGCGGGCGCCTGTAGTCCCAGCTATTTGGGAGGCGAAGGCAAGAGAATCACTTACGCCCAAGAGTTTGAGGTTGCTGTGAACTGTGATGCCACAGCACTCTACCGGGGGTGACATAGTAAGACTCTGTCTCAAAAAAATAAAAAACACAC
>NW_003852418.1:9751693-9756033 GCF_000181295.1 Otolemur garnettii | reverse complement strand
ATCGCACTCCAGTGGGGCTACTTGAGATGCAATCGACCGATTTAAGCTCCAGCTGACACTGATCGATCTGCCATGAGCTGCAAGGAATGGCAGGCACAGGAAACAGACCTTTAGAGCCGTGGTCCCAGCTGGGGCAACTTTGTCCCTTGGGGACGTTGGTAATATCTGGAGACACTTGTGGTTGTCAAAGCTAAGAGAGGGGCTGCTGCTGGCATCTGGTGGGTAGAGGCCGAGGATGCCGCTAATCCTCCTGCGATGCAGAGGACAGTCCCCACAGCAGGCTGATCCTGCCTGAAATGTCAGCAGAGCCGAGGACGAGAAGCTCTGACTTAGAGCCACGGTGACATTTCATTCCATTGTCCGGACATCTACATCTACCTGTATGTACACAGCTGGACGTGTGGCTTTTTATCAGGTGTCACTGGGCTCATAAAAAAAACAAAGACATGTGTAAATCAACTCCCCTGTTTACTCTCCTGATTCCTTCCTACTTTTACTGTAAATTTTATTGTCCTTTTCTCCTTCCCACTAGTCTTTTCTGTTACAGGAGAAATGGCAACATTTTCTTAAAAGATAAAATGCTGGAGAATCACTGAAAATTTTGTCTTTAATATAAAGTAAGGTGGAAGGGACTCAGGAAAAGCAGAAAATTAATGAAGCAAGAAGACATGAGACCCATCAAAAAACCGATCAGCTCAGGAGAGGAACCAAAAGAAGTCTCCAGCTGAGAGCTGGACGGCCACAGGAGAGCTTATTATACATGACAGAGTGGAGATGTGGGCAGGGGTTACAAGCCCAGGAAGCAGGGCTTGGCAGGACTAACCCGAAGCCTCTCAGGCTAGCATCAATTCAGTTGATGCCACCAGCGTTTTAAAGGCTTAATAACAGGAAAATATCAAAAGATACCACTCACAAGGAGAGAGAATATTGTTTTGTGAAACTTTATTTTCATATACAAAGTATGTATGTGTGTATGTCAGATTCCACTGCAAAATACATTTCTCATGATGAATTGTGTTCAAAACATCTTGTAAAACACTGGAGGAGATTAAATGATGGAGGATTTAGAAATAAGTAAGTACCTGTCCTCAGCGACATTTGCAAGTGAAAAGAACCAGGAAATGACTCACTCCAGGAAAAACAAAAACTAAACGAAGGAAAATGCAACTAGATCACAATACTTAGCTCTGCAGAGAACAGCATCACCCATCATGTCACACGACATAAACACAACTTGTGATGCAATTAAAAAAAAAACTTGCCATGCCTCATGGCAGTGTTATGCCCGAAATTCCCCCAAGTGGCCCCAACAGACAGTCCGAGACACACTCCGATGTAAAAAGCAAGAGGTGAGCTTTATTCAAGCCCGGGCCTGGACTCTCCTGGCATGCAAGCCGAGGACGAGACCCGAACCTGGGGTGTGGAAGGTTTTTATGGGTTACAGAAAGCAAGAAGGGTAGGGTCAGGTACGGGTACACTTTTGATTGGTGGTTGATGATTTCATTAGTACGGGGAGGATTTGGATTGGTACAGGTTGAGGGGTGGAGGATTTCCTAACCGGGGGCCTGAGGTGGTGCAGCCTGATTGGATAGTTGAAGGGAAATACCTGAATTTCAAGGAAATAGAAACTTATTGCTTATTATGGCAGCTGTCTGCCTAAGGTGGCAGCTGGGGACTTATTGCCTGATATGGTAACTTGTTGCCCGAGCTGGCTTACTCAGTGGCTCAGCAATTTGTGCAATCAGGGATGGGGGAGGCAACAGGGAGTGGCCCTGCATTTACCAGCGGAGGTTGGGGTGGAGGGAGGTGGAGGGGCTAGGAACAGGGTTTGTGCAGTAAACAGCAAAATGGCACTGGTCTGGTCCTCTCAGCAGGAGGGGAGGTAGTGGCTGGTTCAAGAGTTAGCAGACACCAGATAACAACAGCTCCTTGAAAGCTCCATGAGTAGCTTCCTCTTCCAAGATTTGCAAGGGACGTGCAGAAACAGTGCAAGGACTACTTGTGGGTGTAGCGGGCATCACACTTCCCCTTCCATCTACGTCTCCCACTTCTTCTGGAAGAGGTGGGCAGGGAACAGAAGGATTCAATGGCATGTGATTTGGTGACTGGGTCTCTTTAAATTAAAAAAAAGGGACTAGAATGCAGAGATAACTCAGGACCAGGGAGGGCACGGCAGTATTCACTGGAAAGAACCCAGGAACCCCCAGATGGCTCTCAGCTCCATCATTTATAGCCCCGCAACCTTGAATAAGTCCCTGCCCAGCTTTTCACATCCGATGACCAATCTCTCAAACAAAGAGAACAGACCAAATTAGTTTGACTTTCCTTATAGCCCTGCAAATCTGAGATTCATTGTGGAATATCTTGAGAGTCTGGACATTACTCAACTTGTGTCTATGCTGAATAATGTCCACAGAAAGGGCACAAAGCCAGGCACAGAATAGGTGCCAGGAGTGCTGTGCGGATTTGAATCAGTGCTGGTGGAGACGATAGGCACCTTCTTTGCTCTCCTAAACAAGTGGGATCCTGAAGTCATGACTTACATAATTTCTTTTTCCTGTGCCCCTAGCCCCTTCATAGTGGGTCAGAAGAACGCTCTTCTAATCAGCTACTTTTCATAAAGGCCATTTAGGATGGCCTAGTTAGATGTCCTAGTAGACTTTTAGAAGCGCATAGAAGGCATAGAGACAGCTGGCTGTTCCTTGATATCCGTCACCCCTTTCATATAATATTAGAAATCCCAATGTTTAGTTGGGAACATGGCTCCCCCAACTAAAACTGACTTCTCACACTGCCTTGCAGCTGGTGTGCACCAGCCCAGCGTGCCCTTAAACGGGCAGGTGTGCCCTACTTCCCTTTCTGCTCTTCCCTCCTGACTTGCACCTCTTTGGGCCAGGTGACAAGGAACAGCCTCCCTAGATGATGAGGACAAGACAGCAAATGGCCGAGTCTCCCCCTGGAGCTGCCGCCAACTCAGAACCTCCCATGCTGAGACTGTCCAGAGAGGGGAAACAAACGTCTGTTTCATTAAGTCACTGGGCTTGAGCCCCTGCACAAGGTAGGGAATTTATACATAGATAAATACGGGTAGTATTTTTATATTCATATTGATTCATTTTAATATCCATTAATAAAAAGATTTCAAGTTGTTAATTAAACGTGCAATTCCATTAAGGTGAACCAACCGACCATCCAAAAAAGCACCAAGGACCCTCCTCAGCCAAATTGCCCTCCTGACCTGAGGGGGAAACAGCACGAAGCCCGTGTGGGTGACCTGGCTGGCCCCAAGTCCCGGGACTCAGCTCTGATCAGACACTGGCCCTGTTCCCACAGCAGCCACTCTGTGCCCCTCATTATGTGGGGCCTCAGCCCTGGGCCCAGGGCTGCCCACCCTGATTGGCTGCAACTTGACCTCTGAGGGTCACTCACTGAATTTGGCCCCTGGGGCTTGTGTCACAGGCCCTGTAATTAAGCTCCTGATCTCCTATCCGCCTCCACCCAGCAGCATTGGTACAAAGGGCTTGATTGTTCCATGAGCCTGACTCAGACCTGCCCTGGCTTTCCGTTTCTGCAAACACCCACCGCAGGCTTTAGGTCAGAGGTCATTCCTGAGCATATGGTCCTTATAGTGACCTGGGGCCCGAGTTATGGCATGATCCCAGCACGTGCACTGGAAGCCCTGGCCCTGTGGGGCTGGATAGAGCCCAGGAGAGGACTAGGTGTAGCCAGATGGTGATACAGTGATGTCGGCATCTCAAGCTGTGGGACAGAGGAAACTCCCATTTGTGATTAAGCCAGTCCTCTTCTCCCCCAAGTCTGTGGGGACACAATGTCCTCATTGACCATGTCACACACTTTCTGGGGACAGAAGGGAATGTTCCTAAGAGGCAGCAATTTGGACCTTCTCATCAATCTTTAGATCTGTACACTCCGAAGGAAGCCTGCTTTATATCCCGCCCTGCCTGTGACCTCGGGCAGGTTCCTTAATTTGTGTTCCTTCCTTTGCAAAGTGGTGACACTGACCCCACCAGCCTCCTGCACTTGTCAGAACCAAATGAGATGAAGCACGAAGACCCACGGCCCAGGAGGGCCACCCCATGAGCTGCGATGATACCACAACACCCGGTCTGGGTGAAGTTCACTTCTAGATCTAGTCAGAGGGAGATGAGTCCACTGAGCACATCCACAGGCCCAGCCGGGTCTCTGTAGGCCGAGGAAATGGACAATGAGGATGAAGACTGAAGCTGCGGGTGGCGGGAGCAGCCATCTCTGCTGCTGCGTGGACCCACGCCTGCCTTCTCTGCTTCCACAGGTGACCAGGACAGGGGCCGATGCTGAAA
>NW_003852418.1:9750464-9751425 GCF_000181295.1 Otolemur garnettii | reverse complement strand
CCTGTCTCCCTCCTCCGTGCCCTCTAAACCATCTCCAAGGCTGTGGATCCTCCACCACCCCCTGCCAAGTGGGGACCTCTGTGAGGCTGGGATGTCAGGACTCTGCTGGGACGGGCACAGCCGACTCCCTGTTTATGCAAAGTGATCTCATCTCAGAGTAAACTTCCCCGAGCTCATCAGGGACAGTCACAGATTGCACTGTGAAAAGGAAACGTCCCCAACCCCTTTTCCATCCTGGACCCTGAACCTCAAAGAGCCCTGGATTTATGAGTATTTAACTAAAAAATTATTTTTCAACTTCTGAGATTCTGATCATGGAGTCAGGCCGCCCTTCAGTGTGCTACACCTAAGCTGGTTCACGATGAGGAACCAGGGGAGACACCACATTTCCCATGTCCCTGTCACAAGAGCCCAGGACTCTACAGGACCAAACGCTCCCTGCAGGATCTGCTGGATTGGGGACCCTGCCAGGGCCCGGGGGAACTTCTAATGAGTCTGGTGTCTGGACAGCAGGATGAGAGGGAGGGAACTCAGGTCCACAGCACCTTGGGGACACCCTCCCACATATCTCTACCTCTCTCTTGGGCTGGTTGCAGCCCCTCCTGAAAGTTCCTCTATGGGCAAGTCCAGCAAGTGGGTCAGGCCAAGCAACCTCAGTAGGAGTGGAGTTCTAGGAACCTGCCCTCTCCCTGAGGTCCACATTCACCCTCCACGCAGGGCACAGATGGGTCCCGCTCAACTGCTCACTGACTTGGCACTGGGACAGTTTCCATGGTTCCTGTGCCTTAGACCAGCTCAGAGGAAACACGCCCCAAGAGCTGCAGTGCTCACAGTGACGTGATGCCCTTAGCCCCCATGTGATGGCCAGAGTGACATTAATGCATGAAATTAGCAGCCTCAGCAACATTAATGCATCTTCTGGAGCAGACCATGAGGTTTGTTTGGTAAAAGGGATCATTAG
>NW_003852418.1:9743295-9749861 GCF_000181295.1 Otolemur garnettii | reverse complement strand
CAGGGCCCCGGGCTGGGCTGGGCTCTGGGGACACCACCAAGAGCAGAGCAGGCAACCCTGGTCCTCATGGAGCTGACACTGGGTCAGGGACAACAACAGGGAGATTTTTCTTACAGGGGAATACACCGATGTATTACTAATATGAAGAAAATTAATTTTAATTAAAAAATCAATTTCATGCAATATCAATTTCACCATAAAGAAAAGCATTTTTAGTTTTCCTTGATTGAGATATTTGACACCAGGCCCTGCGTCGTCCTGGAAGAACCAACTTCACATGAACAAACCCTGGTGCATTAATAACAGTGATAACTGTGCTGCCCGCTCCCCCTGCTCTCTGCCACTTAGGGCTTTGCTGATTCTAAAGTGCCCCGTCTCCCAGGGCCTCATTTGATCCTTACAGCAATGTTCAGGTTGGGAAGAAGAGAATTATGATTATTCCCATTTTACTGAAAAAGGCTGAGCCACTCTCTCTGTGCAATGGGCACCTGTCAGGTTACAGGCAACTTGTCACCAGGTGGTCCTCACCTGACCCCACATCTCCCAGCCCAGAGGTCCCGGGGTCTGACTCCACCCCCCAGATGCAGGAGTGGGCTGTGATTGGCCTGAGGCAGTTGGCTTTTCCCACTCTCCCATCTTGATTGGTACAGGGTGAGCATGCGGCCCAGAGGGGTAAGATGTTGCTGGGCCCCCTTGCGTCTTCTGAGTTTCTCCTAGACAAGGTGGATGGGAGGAAGCTCTCAGAACCACTGCAGCCTCCTCTTGCTGCCAGAGAGAAGGCAATCTGAAACCAGCACTGACTCAAGAGAGGAAAGAACCAGAGAACGTCAGGGAGACGGAGCTGCAGCCCGATCCAATTACTCTCAGCGTTATCTTCTATCCGTGGAATTTTCGAAGGCGGGAGCCCACAATCCCGCTATAACCCAATTGTGTTTGCAATGAGGTCTCTGTTCCCTGCAACCAGTCCCTGTCTCTGATTCTGACTCTCGGGTCGCAGAACAGTGAGTGGCAGATTATGAAACCAAGGCCTTCCTTGCCTGACCCTGTGCAAGATACACACCTGAAACCAACTTGCATCTTTACATCTAAACTTCAGAGCCAGAAGAAAGATCCTTGAAGTCAAATACGACAACCCTTTATTGTAACCCAGGCAAGTGAGGCCCAGAAAGTCAGGAGCCCAGGTACCAGGGGATAGGTGACAGGACTGAGCTTTCTACCCTTGACTGCTCATATTTTTAGGTTAATGTAATATAAGAGACCACTCACGACAAAACAACACAAGCCGTGTCTGTCAATGCAAAGTTTGTTCTCTGCAGGAGGCCACAGACATCTACAACTGCGGACCACTCAGCAAGGAAACCTCCTCTGCTCCAAGGATCTGTCAGTCCCAGCTGTAAACTGGAGTACGGCCCACTCTAATAGTTTGGTTACCTAATATTTCTCCTCTTCTGTACTGAATTAGGTGATTTTTTAAAAATTATTTTTATTTAATCATATTCCTTAAGAAGAGAATTGCAATGTTTTTCTAAGAACATTTCCACACACCCACACACACACACAAAACTCCAGGCACATAAGTTAAGAATAAATTATTAACATACATTTTATTCTGTCCTCACTCCCTACGGACTCTCTTACTGTGCTTGGAATTTTGTTTCCATTTGTTTGTTTATTTTAGTAATTTCTTTTCTCTTATTTCTGTTAAGCCAGGGACACATGGATTGACCTATAATCTCCTGGTTACCTAAAGTGTGGCCTGCAAGGTAAGCGTCCCAAACTGGGATTTTTCTGTTCAGGGTCATGTTCAAGGGTGAGGAAGGCAAGAGCCCAGCAGAACTGTATCTTTGCCAGACCCAGTGTCCCTTTAACTAGGTGAGAATTCTACCTATGCAAATTTTACCTCACTGAAAATGTTCATCAAGGTGATAGACCCTTACAGTCCGTGTTGCTTTTACAGCAAAGATGCTGCATTGATTTCTTGTGGTTAAAAACATCTATAATTTTGGGCCACTATAAAATGCCTTTTGGTTTGTGCTGAGCTATTGATAGTAAGAATTTATGTGCTCGATGTTCGGCATTGTCTTCCTTCCAAAGTGATTTGACGTCCCCTCGCTTCTCTCAATCCATTCAGAACATTTAATACAAAGGTAATTTTCATAGCCCAGCAATTCTTGGAGGGGAAGGCATCCCATACCTAATTTCTTAAAATCTTATAACCAATTTTTGATTTAATGAAGCAATGACAAATTTTGTGGAAAACTTTTAGAAAAATCACCCATGTGTCTGCAATTCTAAAACTGCTTTTTTTTTTTTTTTATGTCTGCAGAATCCCCAAACTTTTTTTTTTTTTTTGCAGTTTTTGGCCGGGGGCTGGGTTTGAACCCTCCACGTCCAGCATATAGGGCCAGTGCGCTAGTCCTTTGAGCCACAGGTGCTGCCCTGTGTCTGCAATTCTAACAGATACGTTACGGTAGTTGAGACTGGGAGCTTTAGAATCCAGGCTACACGTATCTGTGTTCAAATCTTGGCTGCAGCAGGGGACCCTGGGGAAGGAACTTATGCTAGGGCGTTACTCACCTAACAATGTCATTTACCTGAAGAGAAGCCACTGCCTAGGGAGTTCACTTAACTGAAGAGGTCACTTACCTGAGAGGTTAGCTGGAGAGGTCACTTGCCTTCTCTGGACTAGTTCATTGTCTCTGAGTTTAAGGATTGTTACAAAGGTTCAAGATCAAAATATATTTAGACCTAGCTTCTTCAAGTGTGAGCAGAAGACCAGATGTCTCTTCATCATCTGGCAGCTTGTTAACAATACAGAATTTGGGGTTACATCCATGTCCTCCCGAACTGGAACCTGAACTTTAACAAGGTCTCCAGGTGGTTCGTGAGCACACTTAAGTGTGACAAGTGCTGCCCCCAAAGCATGGCAGGGACTCAACATAGTCTCCAGTGGGGTGTAGGTTCTTAGCATGTTGTCCTATCTCTTACTTAAGAAAATGCTTTTTTGTGCTGTTTTATGGTTTTCACATAAGTTTATGTTACATCACACTCGACTTGGAGTTACTTTCTTTTTTTTTTTTTTTAAAAAAAGACTTTGTCACCCTCAGTAGAGTGCCATGGCGTCACATCTCACAGCGACCTCCAGCTCTTGGGTTTAGGCGATTCTCTTGCCTCAGCCTCCCAAGTAGCTGGGACTACAGGCGCCCTGCCACGACGCCCAGCTACTTTTTTGTTGCAGTTGGGCCGGGGCCGGGTTTGAACCCACCACCCTCAGTATATGGAGCCAGCACCCTACTCACTGAGCCACAGGCGCCGCCCAACTTGGGGTTACTTTCGACATCTGCAGAACAGTCCACTGTGTTATCTGTCATCTTCTGTCCACCTCGATTGTGTCCAGCATCTTGCTATTAGGAAATAGCATTTTAATAAGCGTCCTTTTGTGTAGAACTTCCCGGGATGAGGGGAGAGGAGAAAGAACAAGCACGTATCTGTCTCTTTAAAGTCAGAGTATTGAAGGTCCCGTTGATCACATTGGAAATTAGAAGAGGGGACTCTCCACCTGGCTGCATCCACTGGGCAGTCATGGGGCACAGAGACACTTGCCCTGATGAGTCAGCACAAAGCTGCAGGGTCAGAGGATGTGACCAGGGCAGTGGTCTCAGCCCCACCTCCCTGGCACTGATGCTCATGATCACCTCACAGAAAGATTATTTTGAAATTGCCTTGCCTACTCTGAAACTGAGACCAGATAGAACCCCAATTATTAGGGGGCCTCCTGGGAACCACCTTTGCAGGCACAAATCTCCTTACACCTCCAGAGTTCAAAGCCCTTTCGTGCTACTCATTTCTCAGGGTTGCAGGAAGTGACATAATTATGCATTAATGGGTGATTCAATGGCAGGGAAACCTGGTGACAAGCAACTTCCTCACTGAGCGTGGAGCAAGAGCTCTGCCTGGCCTCTGCCCCCAGCCAGTCCAGGAAGCCAGAGGCAGGCGCACTCAGGACACTGGTCTCCTGTCCCCTCAGTTGTCACCATCCCCTCCACACAGGTACCTGCTGCCCTGAGCCTCTGCTACTCTGGAGCTTCTCCCTCTCCGGAGCTGCTGCCAGCTTCACATGAGAGGGATTCTGAAGACAACAGCTCTCACCGCCCAGGGCTTGCGTCCCACAACTCAAACAAGCAAAGGAGTAAGATGCTTGAGCGTGCGGAAGGGTGGCTGTGCTGTGGGGAAAGACGGCAGGGAGTGGAGACAGGGGGCCGGGTGGTGGAAGTGAGGGATCAAGGAGAGCAGGGGTTCAGGGATCAGGGAGTGGGGGTCCTCTGGCTCAGAGCTATGGGAGCTTCGAGTCAGATGAGGGAGGACTTGGCGCCTGGGGTTCCTCAACTGTGGACATAAACAGGGGCAAAGAGGAAATAAGAGCAGCCTGCCGGTTTCCAGGGAGGGCTCTCCCGGCAGAGCTGAGGCCGTGAGCAGATAGAAGGGAACTGGGTCTGGTCAGGGGTCCAGGGCGTCTCTTCCACCTGGTTGCTGCCGAGCCTGGGGGAGGCCTGGTCTGCAACATATTCCATGGTGTCACTGCATCCACAGAGCTTCAGATCTGCCCTATGAGCCAGAGTGTCTCCCATGACCTCCCCATATCCAGCAGAGGGAAAACCTGGGGCCACCCCTTTCCAGAACATTCCTTCCATAAGCAGCTACAGGTGGGTTCTCATCTCACCTAGAATCCCAGAAAGGCCATTGATTATTGCCACAGGGAAGGGTGGGTTGGGGACTGCAGGAGGCAGCCCAGAGCAGTGGCAGGGCCAGCATGATGTATGCCCCCATCTTCCTTTCTTTCTTTTTTTTTAGAGACAGAGTCTCACTTTGTCACCCTCGGTAGAGTGCCATGGCATCACAGCTCACAGTAGCCTCCAGCTCTTGGGCTTAGGCGATTCTCTTGCCTCAGTCTCCCAAGTAGCTGGGGATGGCCCCATCTTTCACACACACCCAGGGCCCTCAGCTCCTTACCCTTGTGCTTATCGCTCTACAGTTCAGGAGTAATTAAGAGAAGTGTTTCCTTTTTATAACCAGTGCTCTTTTCTCTCTGGGGCTGAGGTGGCTCTGAGATAAAAGCATCATGAAAGCTGTGTCAGGTCACTAAGGAAAAGCAGCAGGTGAGTCTGGCTTCAGAGATGGGGCCGCCTGACAGGAAGCAGGAAGCAACGGTTGCCTTGATCCGGCTTCACATGCAGGTGAGGAAGGAAAAGAAAATTCCTCCCAGCGCAGTGGCCCCAAGACTGGGAACGCAGACTCCCCTCCACCTCTGGGGCTGCTCAGAGCCCCTCTGTGACTGAGTTAGTCCTAGGAACATCTCAGGGGATAGAGACAGAGGAAAAGAGAAAGATTTGCCCGAGGCCCTTTGGAATTTAACACTAAAGGAGAAAATCAACAGCCAAGGGTCCTGATGCCCTTGAGGGCTGATAAGGAGCGCGGTGCCCCAGCAGGGCAGGAAACACCTGCCAGTTTCAGCAGCTCCATCACCAGGCTGGGAAATAGAGACTGAAGTTGGGGGTCACAACCCAGCTCCCCACAGGAAGACATTCTGTTCTTCCCCCCCTTTTTAATGTGAGGACTTCTTGGGAAAGAAGATTTACATGTACTTTGGTTTTTATTCATGTATTGAGACCTTTTTCATCAATTTATCCACTACTTTCTGAGAAAACTGTTTCTTTACGGAGTGCCTTCTCAGAGTGCTGAGGACGGACTTGTGAAGGACAGATCTGGTCATGGTCCTGAAAGAAAGAAAATAATAGGGCCCATCAGATGGGAGGTCAGGGCCAGCCTCTCTGGAGAGGGGACCTTGAGCTGAGACTGAGTACTGAGACTGCAGTCCAGGCCAAGGGCACAGCACTGCAAGGGCCTGGAGGCAAGACTAGTCTGGACAAGTGCAAAGGACACGGAGGGAGCCTCAGACAGGAAGGCAGGAGAGCAGGCACAGGACTGGGGAAAGTGGATCAGGCAGGGCCTGCAGGACCATCCCCTGGGTCCACCTGAGGGACAGTGGGAGCAATGGGGGAGTTTTCATGGGAGTGATTTGTGTGTCTGGAGGAAGGGAGCTGAGGGTGGGGGCAAGAATGGAAGCTGGGTCCACGCTGATCCAGGTCCAGGAGATACAAGACCTTGACTAGAGTCATCCTCCAGAGCCTCAAGGTCCTTACCTATGAAGGAAAGAATCACCAGCTATCCTGAGGCTGTTCCGAGGATTTAATAAGATGATGGCTGTGGCACAGCTCAGTACACACAGAGTCAGCATCTTTGTCTAACTGTTCAGTGTACCTTGACCTTCCCAGAGTCATGCCCATGACCCAGGGGGGTAAGTGAGGCCAACATAAAATGCCCTTAGCTGGGCCCCACGTGCGCTGGCGTAGACCTGGCCCCTTCCTCCATCCTCCATTCATTCTGTCTCCACCCCTAGGCTTTCTTCACACCCTGAAAACACTGCCGTGGTGCTGGGGCTGCACGCTCTGATTACGTCTGGGAAAGACAGGGCAGCTAATTAGAATGACTTGACCCGGAGCAGAGCT
>NW_003852418.1:9622865-9742462 GCF_000181295.1 Otolemur garnettii | reverse complement strand
AATCCTGGGTGCCAGGAGGGATTTTATTTACGCTGCATCTGAAGCTCCAGCTTGCTCATTACACAAGTCTACCGGCCGATGTGATTTTATGCAGCACTGAGCACCACAGCCAAGGCTGTCACCCGGCTGTCCAGTGAAGATCCAGGGGTATTTTCAAGCCGAAATAATGGCTACCGTGGCTTTCTAAAGAGATGTGATTTATCTCTGGGCCGTGTCCAGGCTGGAGCTGCTGGAGGACAATGACAGGTTTCTTGGCCGGCGAGGAGGGTTTGATCCCTCAGCCTGTCTGCAGATGGGGCACAACTGGGACTGCACAGCCTCAGGTGCCCGGAGTCGGGGTGTCAGCCTGGGACACAGGAGAGCAGCTTGCTTATGCTGCAGAGAGCGGGTCCCTGCACCCTGAGGAGGGTGGAGATTCAGTGAATTTCTGCTGGATTTGAAACACACGATGGTACGCGGAGTAACTCGAGGTCCTGGCAGAATGCTCGCAGGCAGAATCCCATGGTTTGGTTGCCTTCATTACTCAAAAGCAGGATGCGTGTTTGGGAAGATGTGAATTATGTACCTTGATTGAAAACAGCTGCACACACAAATCCCTTTAGTCAAATAGTTGGCCCAGGACAGACACTCCAGATGTGCACCCACATGCCCTTCTCCCTCACTAGCAGGCTCCTGAAGGGTCACGGCTCCCTACTCAGCATAGAGTCCCTGGCCACTGAGCCCACGTGACATGGTTCTAGCCAATGGGGTGGAGGCATAGCTGCCAGGGATTCTGGGAAAGTGTGGTTTCCTATTTAAGCTTCTGTCTTGCTCTTCCCTCTTCCTCCTTTCCCAGCCAGAGGCAAATGAGAGGCTGAAGGGCAGCCAACACCTGGCAGGACCAGGAGGCCACAAGAGTGAAGGGGCAAGTTGAGGATGGCAGCCAAAAGACAGAAGTGCCAGGCCCTGCACCTGCCTTGTACCCGTAAGTCTGGAATAAGGCAAAGCCCCACTCTGGTGAGCCACGTCCTGGGCTTCTGTGGCTTCCAGCTGAATGCAGCCCTGGGTGGGAAAAGCATCCTCATCCTTGACACTCAAAGCCCTGACGTCCACTCACCTTTCCCCTGGCTTCCTCAGCAGCTGGGGTCACTCAACTCGTTCCTTCTGGGACACGGACAGAATGTAGCTGTCACCCTACCCAGCAACCCCCTTCCTGGGTGTAAATTCTAGGTCTGCTGAAGTGCTCAAAGCATAATCCAGAATGTACAAAACTTCTTCCACGCCCATCACCTGATTCCTTCAAGAGTCTTTGACCGAGGGCTGGGTCTTCCCGCACGTGCCCTCCATGGAGGGAGCACATCCTGTTGCAACCTCAGCACCCACCTCCCTTGGTAGGACAGAACCTGATTGTCACTTGAGAATTTGCTTCCCCCCTCCATCTATGCTTGGGGTGAGATGACCCCAAACCCCAGGCCCTAGGGATGGATAACACAAGCCAGGCCTGGCCCAGCCACCACCACCAGCCCTGAGCTCAGTGAAGAAGGGACCACGATGGCCTGTCAGAGTGACCTTCAGGAGTTCATGGGATCCACCCTTGTCCCTGGATCTGGACCTGAGACTGTGAGGCTGGAGCTTTGGAGGGCAGTTGCTGGGGGCCCTGAAGGAGCCTGCAGTGGAGCTACTGCCATGGGGGACAGGGTTGGGGAGGACAGCTGGGCCCAGGGGATGGCATCTGGGTGCTCAGGCCCAGCTCTGCCTGGAGACAAAGCCCATCTGATGTCCTCCTGGCTGGGACCGAGTCTGGTCTTTATTCACTTTTCCCTGAGAGAATCCGGCAGCCACTGGGGCTGAACCTCCACCCAGCCCAGAAACCAAGAGGACCTGAGCCTGCTGAGTTTTTCCATCAGATCGTCCTCCGTGGGCCTCACCCACCACCACGTGGGGTCATTTTCTTTGGCCGAATTCAGTGAGCTGTCAGGGAACCGTAACGGGTTGGCTTTGCTCACTTCTGGCCAGGAGAACACATTTGGTCTGTTTCAACACCTAAATGATAGAATCATGCCCCGCGTGATGCAGAAATGGAAAGTTCCTATCTGCAGAGGGAATTTAGGCATCTTCGTTTCTGGGATTTGATTCAAGGAAAACAAACCTTCAGCCTGAGCTCCTTGTGGGGTGCCAGAGGGGGAGAGGTAAGGGGGGGTCACGCTCTGCAGCCAGAGCTGCTCCCCAGAGGGCTGCTTTCCTCAACCCAGTCTAGGTCTGCACAGTGGGGCTGTGGGCTCTGTTCTCTCCTATGGGCTTCCCTACTCTGCCTCCCAAGGGCTCTGGCCTCCAAACTCAATTTCTGGAGATTAAAAGGCTGCAAGGATCTTGTAATGTTGTCTACAGAGGATAAAGAGCAGCCATCTCAGCACCTGCTTCTAGACTGAAGCCAGACGCCTCTTTGAATGGGGTAACACACCAAGAGCCCCAAGAGAAAGTCCATTCATGGAGGCTCTAAAAGCGGAGATGCCACATGCCTCGGAAGCACGAGACAGCCCTCACAAACCACAAGAGTGAGGTCATGGTCACAGGGGGGCTGGTCAGGCGTAGCTGTTCCCAACAGCCCCTCTGTGGTTGGTCCATGAAACAAACTCCACAATGGCTGTGGCCACTGCTGTGTCTCATTTCTTCTCTGCTTCCTGGGGACCAGTGTCCACTCTCAGTCCTTGAGGCTGGGTCCTGATTCCTAGAACTCAGGGCTTCCCAGCCCTCTAGGAAATGGTCCCCAGAGCCTCCTCCTCCTTCACTTTAACAGGTGCAGGTATCCCAAGCCTTGTGATCTTTGTGCACAGATGACGTGTTTCCCCCACGTTAGGGCCTGGTCCTCCCCTATAGACACTATCATGGCACACCACTCTGTCCAGGCTTTAGCATTTATTATTTTCTGACACTGTCTTGTTCACTGATCTATCCGCCTCCTTTATTTTCTGCCTCCCCAGCTGAGAGCATGAGGTCTCTGTGGTGAGAGGCTCCATCTCATTCTGCCTCCCTGGAGCCCCTGATGCGGCAGGTGCCTACTAGGAGCTCAGTAAGCGTGAACTGAGCAGAGAAGTACAGGAAGGATGGGGTAAGGTCGTTTTGGTTAGAGCTCTACTTCTTACTGCTCGTTTTTCTCTCGCTAATTCCTCTTTCCAATTTGATCTCTTGCTGGACTCAAAATCTTGTTAGTCTGGCCAGTGTTATCCAGGAGAACTTTCTGCAATGGTGGAAATCTACTTTCTGTACTGTTGAGTGTGGTAGCCACTAGTCCCATGGGTGTGACAGAGGAACTGAATGTTTTAAGTGATTTAGTTTTAATTAATATAAATGTAAATAACCCCAGGTGGTCAGCAGCTACCCTGAAGGACTGCAGAGTTCTCAATCCCCAAGGTCATTCCTGGCCATGGTTTCTGCATCTCATCCTCCTGTCTGGCTGAACTTGGACTGTCTAGACTCCCAGTTCTCACCCCATCATCAGTGAGGGGGACACAATCTTCTGCCAAGGTGGGCACCTCATTCTCCTTTCATTCAGGGCTGGTTCATTTACCCACCAGGACTAGACCAGGTCTCAAGTTCATTGAGAGACCATCTAAGACCATCTCAGTCTGGTTTTAGGTCAAAGATTTCCCCAGAATACAGAACAAATATGAACTTTCTCCCCCACCGTCTGGGCTTCCCCACAAAAGATCCCCCAAAGCTCTAGAAATCACTGAGACTAACCCAGGAGACAGTGGTCTATTCACCCTTGATCTCAAGGGACAGGACACCCAGTCAAATGGAAATGAGCCCCCATATGATATACCCACTCCAGAAACTTAACAGCTCAGTGGTGTTTGGCTACAGGCTCAGATGGAACTTGGTGCAAAATGATGTCACCAGGAGGTGGTCTTGTCCCTTGTTCAGGCTGTGTCCTCCTGAGTGGGCTGAATTCTTTGTCACACATTTCCTATAAAGTAGCAAAGATGGTCCAGCAGCTCCAGACCATCCCACCAGCCCATCAAGGACAATAGACAGAGAAGGCTCTTCCCCAGTATTCCAGCAAAAGTCGGGGACTGACTCAGAATACACAAGCTGGGCTCAGGAAACTGCTTCTGGATCCCATCCTGGAATGAGCTGAGTGTGGCAGGACTCAGTGCCTCGATAACCCCAGAGCTGCGAACCCTACTGGTCAAGAGTAGGGGACTAGGCTCCACGCCTGTAGCTCAAGCAGCTAAGGTGCCAGCTACATACACCAGAGCTGGCAGGTTCGAATCCAGCCCAGGCCTGCCAAAACAACAATGACAACTACAACCAAAAAATAGCCGGGCGTTGTAGCAGGCTCCTGTATTCCCAGCTACTTGGGAGGCCAAGGCGAGAGAATCGCTTAAGCCCAGGAGTTGGAAGTTGCTGTGAGCAGTGATGTCACAGCACTCTACCCAGGACTACAGCTTGAGGCTCTGTCTCTGGGAAAAAAAAAAAAAGGTATGGGGGATAGTTTCCCATAGAGGAAAAGAACTAAGAACTAGCAGTAGAGGGGGAAACGATCCAGGCAGACGAAACCCAGAGACACCCCTGCAAGGCATTCAGAAGACCCCCCCTCCTGTGTCCCCTGTGCTGCTCTCCCCTCTCTGCAGTGTCACAAGAGCCAGGTCTGATTGGGTGTGGCCAGAAGAAAGGAGTTGAAACACTTGTTCCTACCACAGGTGAGAGCAAACACCCTTCCTCCCAAGCAGCCCCACGTCCCACAGCCGCATCACAGCCAGACCTGCAAATTGATGCTCTGTGCCCCCTCTCACCCCCAGTGCCTGCACATCTGGAAGTATCACCAAGCTTTCAAGCACCTTTCCAACAGAGAACATGGCAACCCCATGCAGGGCTGCTTCATAGGGAGGGGTTGGGGAAGGGGTGCCCGGAAGGGGGTCACTGATGTCCACTTGGGAGCCCAGCTAAGCCAGGGGGCCTCAGCCCAGGAAGGGGGAGCAGAAAGCCTGGCTGTGGCAGGTGCGACCTGCTGACAAATTCCTAACCTGTGGCAGCCTGTGGCAGCCCCCATGTAAGAGTGCGGGCGGCTCTGCCCCAGGGGCTTCCCTCCCCTTGAAGTTCCTTCTGGTTCTGCCCACACGAAGCCCGGCTGCTTGGCTGAGGTTCCGTTTCTTTATTTGGCTTTTATACATTCCAAATAAGACGTAAGCGCAAAACATATGCATCATGCCTAATTATAACACTGGGATTTATTTAACTTTAGCCCCGCGATTTCTCGACAGTTCTTGCAGTTAAAAAACACCATTGTATATAATAAGACATGCTTTGGAGACAGTGATGTGACTACTGCTTCCAGGAACGGAAGGCATTTAACGCAGCTACTCACAGGTGCGAGTTGTGTGTGTGTGTGTGTGTGTCATATCTATGTATGTGCACTAACCATGGGTCCTATTTTCTGTATTCTGATGCTTCACCAGCTCCTGGTCCCAGGATTAGCCATTTCCTAGAGACAAGAAACACATAGCCTGGAGTGTATCCTTCAAACTCAAACCAAATGCAGCACCCACACCCCAACCGCCCCCCTTACTGGGCACTCACACCCCAGGAATAGGTACCAGACAACTAGGGACAGAGCCTGCTGAAATATTTCCAACCCATCCTAAGCCTGCTTCCTCTGCCTACCCATTTGTTACTGGGAAAACCACCATTAAGTCTCTGCCCACGTGTCCCCTCACTCCCTCCACCTCCCACCAGCCTCAGTGCTCCCCATGTGGTCTGCCTGGTGTGTCACGCCTCCTGTTTCTAATGAATCTTCTCCTTCACAACAGCCCTTTCTGTGTCTGCCCGCCTTACCACACCTGAACAAAAAAAATTCCCAGTGAAAAGAGCATGTCGCTATGTGTCCCCTCTGCAGTCATGCACATCACAGCCACACACAGTCACTGGTCCCCTCGTGCGTTTGGACAACATGTAACTTTGCATCACAAAACACCAAGTGATGTCAGAGGCTCCATGAATCATAACGGCAGCTCGGGGCCTGGTATCCAAGAGACCCCCACATACCACTAAATCACTGTCCCTGCTATGAGAACCGTCACTCCATTTGAGCCTCCAGTGGAAGGGAACTAAATTACATCCAGGATGCCCCACATTGTGCCACAGCCAATGGCCCAGTTAACCTCGGGTTAATTTTCTGCTTCTTGGTGTCCTGGGAACGGGTGGTGTTTACTCCGACTGGGACAAACTTTTATAAATGTGCCAGGGTGTTCGCTGCTCTGGGCCCAGTGTTTTCATAGAAATGGCGCTAGGCCAGGGCCCTGCTGAAGTTGCAGAATGTGAATGAGGTCCTTTTCTTTCCTCTCTCTCCTCTACCTTGATTTGCATGACTAAGCTTTTATGCCTTTTAAAAAAAATGTGTTTGTTTGTTTCTTGATTGTTACTCTGTCTCCTATGGAGGAAACAAATTACTTACTCACCAGGCAGGAACCTAAACTTGGCAGAAGTCCAGGCCCGCTCCTTCAGCAAAGGGGCGCCCAGGCAACCATCCTGGTGTTGGTAAAAAAAAGCAATTCAGGAGAGTTTACATGGACCAGGATAGGGGGCTAAATTATTACATTGGCCCCCAGCAGACTCCTTAAGAGGGAGCAGAATGGGGGAGGGCAGGAGAGACTCTCCCTCCTTGTAAAATGTGGCTCAAGCTACAAAAAGCTCAGAGGTATCTCTCAATGAGGATGCGGGTTCCCTGTACAAAGAAAAATGGCTAATTCTTTTTAGACTTGTGGTTCTCAGCTCTAGCAGAGAATGGCTAGTGTTTTAAACAAGTATTTTACAACTCCATCTTGACTCAACTGAAATGAAATCCATTGATACAAACCTACCTACGTGCCTATTTTTTAATCAACATAACATCCCAAGTAGGATATAAAGGGGAAAGGAAAGGAATTTATAATAAAATAAAACTTATTTCAACATGGTGGTGTGACTAAGCTGGAAGATGTAATGAAATCATCACCAGATGCTTGACCTTGGCTGTAGAATCCCAGGGAATGCAGCTATGATACAAATACAGACCAACAATAGCTACACTGTTCTAGGCAACTCAGACACCATGAAAGGCTCTGCCACTGGCAAACAAGGGGTGAGCAAACTTCGCTAAAGTCTTAAACAAAAACAGCATGCACTCTTCCCCTAGCTCACACCCTGCGAAAGGTCTGGGAAAAGCTCAGTTTAAAATCGTGGGGGAAAAAATGTTTCTGTTTCTACGGAAAATGGAATTTGGTTCTGGGCTCAGATCATATTAAGCAGCTTTTTAACCTACTGAACATTGAGTGGGGCGTTCAAGATGAATGCCAGTGCATGAAGAAGAATGCGTAGCTTTCCACACTGAAATCTGAATCCTGGCCTTGGGCAGGGACCCCCTTCCAAGTTTGCCCTTCCCTGGGTTCCCTGCCTTAGCCCTAGGAAATGATGTAGACTTTTTTTTTTTAATATCCTATAGTTACTCTTTTATCATAGTTTAGTAATTCTTGATATACTGTTTCCTCTGTGTCAATTACTATGTGGTTTCTACCTCCTGATTGGGCCCAGGCTACTACAGTCTCAAGTGGGTAGGACCAGCAAGAAACCAATGGATAAAGGATAAATGCATTTTGCCGAGTTTCAACCCCAGCATTAAGGGACAGAATTTAGAAGGCTGGGTTTGGAGGATGAGAAAGCACTAGTTAATAACCAGCAGAGAATTGTATCCGTCTTTAACATTCCATTGTTTGTAATCCTCCTAGTCCTCCCATAAAGATGCATATTGAGAGATCCCCTACTTGGAAATCAAAGAACATAATGCCAGTCTATGTCAGCAATTAGCTGTCTTGAGGAAATTACTTCCTTTCACTGGGCTTCAGTTTCCTCACATGTCAAGGCATGCAGTTATGCTAGGTGCCCGTTGAGGTCCCCTCCACTGAGAATTGTCCATGACTAAGTGAGAGAGAGGATGGATGAAGCAATATTTCTGGAACTCTAAGGGTAGTGATGGGTTCTCTCTGTGGATGTCTATGTCCATTCAGTTAAATCTGGCATCTCCCCTTCTCTCAAGGCCCCCCAATCCTAACCCTAACCCACCAGCACTTCCCGACAGCTCTGCCTCTGAGTCCACCCACTCCTCTCTTTTGGACCACCCCCACATTTATCCAAACTGCTGTCATCTCTCTGCTGGAAACCTGAAGCAGCCTCCTGCTGCAAGCAAGTGGGTTATGTGACACCTGCTTCCCTTCTGGGTATCTGGAATCCTGGAACAGGCTAAGCAGAGGGTGCCTACAGGGCCTACCCCTAGTAAAAAGCCTAGATGCTGAGCCTCTAATGAGCTCAGAGTATCTTTGTTCTTTTTGTGCTGCTCTAAAGGAATGGCTAAAGCTGCATAATTTATAAAGAAACAAGGTGTATTTGGCTCATGATTCTGATGGCTGCAAAGTTCAAGGTTGGGCACCTGCATGTGGAGGGCCTCAGGTTGCTCAGGCAGAAGGCAGAGGGGAGCTGGGGTGTGCAGAGGTCACACATAGAGGGACAGGGGGAAAGAGAGGGAGGAGGCATCAGGCTCTTTAACAACCAGCTCTCCTGAGAACTAATAGAGTGAGAACTCCCTAAGGGAGGGCGGGCATTTATCCGTTCATGAGGCAAGGCCCCACCTCTAACACTGGGAATCAAATTGCAACAGGAGGTTTGGAAGAGACAAACATCCAAGCTACAGCAGCCCCTGGTAGACATCACTTCACACTTCCCGGGGGCCCCACTCCCCGACACCCCCACCGGCTCTCATTCTACTTCTACAAATACAAATCAGATCGTGTCACTCCCTTGCTTAAATCTCACCAATAATTCCCTATTGTACTGAAAATCCAAACTCTACTGGGACCCACGGGGACCTGCACGATCTGATCCCTTGACTTTCTAGCTGGTCCCTGAGCTTTCTTCATAGCTGTTGTATTTGCTGCTTCTCCCACCCTGGACGTGTGCGTGTAGCACAGCCTCTCCCTGTTCCCAAGGTTGGTGCCTCAGAGCCTCCCTGACCACACCAGGTGAAGTAGCCCTCCACCGCTATCCTTCTTAGCACTTAACACAGCCGGAAAATATATTATTTGTTCTCTTATTATCTCTTGCTATCCCTCCAACCAGAACGGAAGCTCCCTAAGCACAGAGGCTTGGCTGTCTGGCTCAGTACTTTATCCACAGCATCTAATACAGTGCCTGGCATCATCGGTGCATAAGAGATATTTGTTGAGTGACTAAATAAAAGGAAGCTCCTATGATTGTCTGTAGACAGCCTGCCCTTGTTTGCCAGCGTCTAGGCTCCAGGGTCCCAGTTAAATCCCAGCACATAGACTGTCTTGATTTCCCATCTTCCTCTCTGGTGCCTGGCAGGCAGCTCCATACACCAGCATCAGGCGTGAGTCAGGACTGGTAGTTGCAAACAGGACTCACTCCTGTAAATTTCACCAAAAAGTAAACTTACAAAAACATAGTGGGAAGCGAAGGAGATTTCCCAGAAGAGCCAGATAGTTAAGCGGGGACATTATGGATTCACAAACTTCATCCAAAAAAATCATCCCACAGAGCCATTCTCATGAAAATACCTCCAGGCATGACACAATAGCCCCCGCTGCCTAAGGCAGCAATGTGGGACTCTAATGTCCCCACACATACCCCTCACCAGTGTACCCTCTGGACCTGGAGTAGCTCCTTCTAGTAAGGGCCCATCCCCGGAAATGAATTCATGAGGTTGCCATTTCTTGAAATCACAAGATTCCAATTGAAACTGTATGCACAGATTACTGCAACCACAGTCGGATGATCTGGCCCTGGCTGAGTAATCGAGGAGGCTGGATAACGGAGGAGCTGGAGTCCACAGTAAGGGGAAGCCATTTGTATGGAGCAAAGTTTGCCAAACACCAGAAAGTAGTTGAAAGTCTCCATGTGGCTAAAAAGAAGGACAAATAGTCTATAAATTTTCTAGGCAGGTGGCCACGGGAGAGCTATTTCCCCGCCTTTAAGCCACGGCTCTTACCAGACCAGCAGGCTGTAATAAATCATCTAGTTATCTTTCCACTCCGTGGTGACAGACAGGCCAAACCCAAATCCCCAAGGCCTTTGTCTTTTTGGATGGTTGAATTATTGTCCTAGCCCCTCTCATCATTCCTGCTCAGCATGAAGTAAAACTCAGGATCCTCAGAGTTTCATAAGCTACACCTTAGAGGGAGGCACAGCCCTGCAGATCGGGGTCCCTCCTGGTTTAAACACACAAAACGGGAAATCAGGCAGAGACAGGGCTTCCCTGATGCTTAGACTCACCTTTGCTTCCCTTCCTTCTCTCCTTTGGAAAATATTCACTGAGGCCAGGCAAGGTGGCTCATGCCTGTAATCTTAGCACTCTGGGAGGCTGAGGTGGGAGGATCGCTTGAGCTCAGGAGTTCAAAACCAGCCTGAGCAAGAACGAGACACAACCCACCCCATCTCTACCAAAAATAAAAAAATTAGCCAGACACCATGGCATGCACCTGTAGTCTCAGATATTCCAGAGGCTGAGGCAGGAGGATCCCTTGAGCCTAGGAGTTGGGGGTTGCACTGAGCTACGATGACACCACTGCACTCCAGCCAGGGAGACAGAGCAAGACTGTGTTTCCAAAAAAGAAAAAAAAGAAAGGAAGAAAAAATATTCATTGAATGTCAGCCATATGCTGAGCAACATGCTAGAAGCTGGACATACACTGCTGAGAAAAAAATAGACACAGTTGCTGCCATCATGGACAGCTCTTTTAGGGTAGAGGCTGGGAGGAGATGTGTTAACCAGAGAGTCATTCAAACACAGGTACTATGGAGACTAAAACAAGCATGAATCCCTTCTTAAAGTCACTAAAATCACATTTCCCTCCTGCTCAAAATCCTCCTGTGACTTTGTCCCCACCCCACCCCACACACAGAGTAAGATCTAGGTCCTACAAGCCCGATGGGACGCGACCCCCGGTTGCTTCCCTGATTGGCCCCCTGACAGTCTGCCCTGCCTGTCGTGGCCCTGTGCAAAGCTGCACACACACTGGATACCCAGGGAACAGTGGGAAGTAATGACATTTGTCCAGCATTGACCCTGTGCTGGGCCCCCTTCCAAGAGCTTCACAGGGACTAATTTATCAAATCTTCACATCAGCTCTGAGGTGGGGGCTGTGATTGTCACCAAAGGGATGGAGGCTAGAGAGGCACCAGAAGATTAGATTGTTTTCCCAAGGACTGGTGAATGGCTAAACTGGGGTTGAATCTCAGGTCACCTGACTCAAGAGCCTCTTCTGTTACCCCTACGTGTACAGGCAGACATATGCACACAAACACTTGCAAACACTCATATACACGTGCATGCACACCCACACATACACAGATGCCTGCACACGACATCTGTGAACACACGTGCATGCACACCAACACACAGATGCCTGCACACCAACACATACACAGATGCCTGCGCACGACATCTGTGAACACACATGCATGCACACCAACACATACACGGATGCCTGCACACGACATCTGCAAACACACGTGCATGCACACCAACCCACACACAGATGCCTGCACACGACATCTGCGAACACACGTGCACGCACACCAACACATACACGGATGCCTGCACACGACATCTGCAAACACACGTGCACGCACACCAACCCACACACAGATGCCTGCACACGACATCTGCGAACACACGTGCACGCATACCAACACATACACAGATGCCTGCAGATGACATCTGTGAACACACATGCATGCACACCAACACAAGAACACACATGCCCATGCACACACAGAGCAACTCTAGAGAAACAACAAGTGTGAACAACACTTAGTGGAAAAGTGTTAACTCCCCTGAGAACAATGCGGGTAGTATCTGTGAGGCTGTTTTCTATGAACTAATTGTGAGTGTCTCAGCTACAGCTATGGGGTATATGATCAGACAGAAGAAGGGAGGGGCTAGGGCGCCTGGAATCCTGATTTCTGTAATTACAACCCAAAATCCTCTGGTATATTTTGTCAGTGCTGGGCCTTTTGGATAAGAGTATGTTCTAACTGGCACAGGCTGTGTAGAAAACAGATTGCTATTAAATCCAGGCTCCATCTCTTACTAACTCTGTGATGAACAGAAAACACTTCTATGGTCTGGGCCTCAGTTTTGTTATCCGTGAAATGGGGCTAAGAACATCATCCCTCTGCAAGGGCTGTTGCGAGGATTCGATAAGATAATGCCAAGCCTGGCCCACAGTAAGTGCGTGGGAAGTATTTGCTGATAGAAGGAAGCCCTGTGGGCTTTCTTTTATCAGCAGATAGAAAGAACTCCTCTGCCCCAGACACACTCTATGAGCCCTCCACATACAAAAGCCACGGTGGTATCATTGTTTCAACATGTCCTTGTTCCAGACACCGAAATGAAGTCTCACACGTCAACCAGAAAATCTCCAGTGTCTTTGTTTCGCTGAGCTGGGCTGATATGATCCAAGGTCACATAATTTTGTTTCTTTTCTTTGCCTGTTTCTGTTCTCTATGGGTCAACAAAAGAGATAACTACTGTGCCTGGATTTCATGATTTAATAATTTTAATAATGCACAGGAAATTGAATGGCTTAGGGACTCAAGCGTCAGAGGGGCCCGACTTCACTGTCAACAGACCAAATGGAAGGAGGAGATTCAAGGGCAGGGAAGTGAAGGGCCCAGGGGGTGGGCATGGTATGATTTGATGGGTTTCAACAGTCTAAATTAAATTAAACTTCATCAGTGCTCTCTTCACTCCAAACAATGACTTGAAAAAGGAATTTAGTCCATTGTATCCCCAGTTAGTACAAGTTGGGTCCCTGGCCCCACAGCTGCCCTGGCCCACCTGCTGCTGAAACACACCCAGTGGCTGTCCCACCTCCCAGCCTTGTACTTAATGTTGCTTCTGCTCAAGGCCTCACATGCCCACCTCTTCCTCCACATTCAGCCTTGACAGGGGTTAGAGGGGCCCCTGCCCACATGCTCTCTATTTCCAGACGTCCCCACCCTTCACAGCACTGACGCCATCTGAAAAGGTCTCATTGACTCACCTGCTCACCTGTATATGGAGAATATGCAGAGTAAGCCCTCTGAGAGCAGGCATCTTGTCTTTCATGTTTACCTCTCTCTCCTCCAAACACCTACAACATGCCAGGCCTGGAGCATCCCTAGATACTTAGCAAATCCTTGTTTTGTGAGAGAATCAGTGAATGGTGAGTTTGTCACTATCCAATAAGGTTTGCCGCCTTTTCAAGTTCAAGCAGGTGAACTGGGCCCAAATCCTCAAGCCTGTGTGCTCCTGATGCCTCGAACACGAATCAGATCGTTCACTCTTGTTTCCCTTCAGAAGCCAGGCTTCCCGGTCAGACTCAGGATGCCTTGAGGGCAAGGGGGGTGCTCGGTGTTTCTCTGCATCCTCTGCCATGCTCTGTACTTGGCCAGCTCTCAGAAGATATCCCAGGATTGGACCGGACTGGACTGGCTTGGACAGAGTCATGTGGGGTTGGGGTGGGGTGGGTTGCACTGTCCTGAGATGCTGAGTCATCTTCTAGGAAGTTAGGTGACTTTTAGGGTATTCCGAACAGCACACCCTTTCATCAACAGCAGCGTTTTGGCCTCGGCGCAGCCCAAATGACTTTCCCATCCGCGTCCACCTCTGGTGAACTCCTACTCATCCTTCTATTTCTGTCACTTCTTCCATGAAGCCTGCTCTGATTTCTTCCTTGCTGCCCCACTCCCATTCTCAGCCCCAAAGTTGATCCTTCCATCTCAACCATAGCACAGACTCCCCACTGTCCAGTTCAGCTTTTTCAAGTGACAAGCCACACACAGAGAGAAATTGCTTTTAGGGCAAATTACCAAAGTAACTGAAAAATGGACAAAGGACAGTGGTCAAAGGACATCTAAGAACTAGGCAGAGATAAAAGTTACTCTTAGAATCCATGTTCCCCTCTCATCTTCCTGGATTCAGCCCCTGCCTAGTGTCAAATCTCACACCCAGAGGCCTCAAAAAACGCATGTTGGCTGCAAACACAGGACAAGGCCACTGGGGGGGGAGAGGAAATAGGCCTGAAGGTCATCCCAAAAGGCCCAGGAAGGAGGCAGGTCTAGGCTGATGCTTTAAAAAGCAGCAAACTCATATGGACTCAACAAACCCCAGTTGAAGACCTACGACACCCTGTGTTCTGTCCTCAGTACCAAAGGATAACATTGAACAAACCCTTCTAATGGGAAGAAAGACATTAGCAGAGTAAAAAGATAGATATTCACGACAGATGGTCCCTGACTTACAAATGGTTCAACTTACAATATTTCAACTTCACGATGGTGAACTCCAAGCATGTCTACGGTAGGACAGGTTCAACTGTGATGTTCAGTGGATTAGGTGAGACTGTTATCTTACAATATTTTTGACTTATGGTGGGTTTGTCAAGGTGTTGCCCCTTCCTAACTCAAGGAGCATCTGTAATGTCAAGTGACAACAGCTGTGGAGAAAAGAAAGTGGAGTGATGGGATTGGGGACACGGGAACTTACTGGGCATGGTGATCAGGAAGGCCTCTCGAGGGAGACTTTAGGGAATAGCCCTGACTGTGACAGGAAGGAGAGAGAGTGTCACTTGGCAGTTCCCCAGGGAAACAGCCTTTCAGAGAGGGGAAGAGTGAGTAGGACGGTCATGAGTTTAGCCTTTTAGAGGAAGAATTAGGGGCCCATGTGATAGATGGAGTGAAGGGGGCAAGGGGAGGAGCAGAGGAAGTCCCCACATGATGCAGGGAGCTGACGTATGAATCACACTCATTGTGCATTCAGATTACACCTTGGTGTATATTTTAGTATTTTTGAGTATTTGACAAGCAATGATTAATATTCTAACATCATGAAATCCTTTAGAAAAATGCTTTAGACAGAAGCAATTCTCTGTATTGGCAATATGTCCTCTATTGATTAGGGTATAAGAATTTTAAATAAGAAATCTCATCCTCCCCACCCCGACCTCCTGATCTATTGGCAAAAATCCTAATTCGTCCAGATACTAATTTCCTATAGCAGAGCACAAAAACGTCCAAGCCCCTTTCCTGTTCTGCCACATAACCTTTGGTGATGATTTCTGCCCCTCCCTCGTCAAAGGACCAGAGCTATGAAAATGGGCACTAAAGCCAAAGACCAGAGAATGGTCCTTTTTATTCCAAGTAGCTGATCAGAGTACTTGGAAAATAGGAAAACTTCCCTGTCCCCCGGAGCCCTGATGGAAAGAGTCGGGCTCACAAAGGAACCCATAGGGTCTCCACACTGAGACCGCGGGCCGCCCTGTTCATGAGCTTATTCCGTCAAGGTCTGTTGGGTTTGGTTTTGTGTGAGGTTTAACAGGATTTCCAACTTGGGGGTGGTCTCTTCGGATTTCTTTGCCTTCGTTTTCTCTTTTGATGCTTAAAAATACCCCCATGACACCAAAGAGACAACCGGTGCCTGAGAAGATTAGAATTACACGCAATGTAATTCCCTTTCACAGACGTGTGGGCAGGTGATGGGTCATTCTAGAGTCGTGATGTTCCTCATACAAAAGCCAAGAAGCTGAGGATTGGGGTACAATAGAAATGGCTTTGAATGAAGAAGGGTCTCAAGGACCCCACCTTGAGGTTCTGGTTTCAAACCCTAAAAACCCAAAGCAGAACATTTATAAAAACAAGAGCAATATAGCATTCAGTCAACGCTTGAGCCACAGGGTACAGATAAGGGAAAATCCACTGGGTCTCTTTAAGTTCACCATTTCTGTGTATGTGTGTGTAGTACAATGGCTCACGGCGCATATATTATTGTCTATGAGGAGTCTTGAAAAGTTGAGGGGTTAATTTGGGGTTGCACAACAATTGAAATTATTAAAAGGCTAATTTTTAAAAATAGAATCATTACTGGCCATTAGTGGCTCACGCCTGTACCCTTAGCACTCAGGGAGGCCAAGGTGGGAGGATCACTTGAACTCAGGAGCTCAAGAACAGCCTGAGCAAGAGCGAGACTCCTGTCCCTACTAAAAATCGAAAAATTGGCCCAGTGTTGTCCCAGGTGCCTGTAGTCCCAGCTACTGGAGAGGCTGAGGCAGGAGGATTGCTTAAGCCCCAGAGTCTGAGGGTGCTGTGAGCCAGGCTGATGCTACGGCACTCTAGCTTAGGCAATGGAGTGAGATTCAGCTCTGTCTCAAAAAAAAAATCATTACAGTCATACAAACACTAAATGAGTATGTGCTAATGGTTTTATTTAAATCCGTAATTAATGAGAGAACCAGGAAGGTTTTAAAACCAATTCAAAGGGGAAGTCCAAAGACCAGATGCATTTATGGGTGATTAGGAATGCTGAGATGCAATTGATCAACGGAGTCAAAACTGGAGTCTTCCTTAACGGAGTCCATTCAACCCCTCCTGGACACAATGTACATTTCTATGGACAGGAACTGTTTGCATTGCTATGAGTTTGCTACAAATCAGCTTCTATCTACACAGCATTGCAAAATAATCTAGCTAAAGTCAATGAAAGGCAAAGATCGCCTCGTTGATGAGCTAATCAAGACACCCACTAAATTTCAAAATCTATCTCATTTTTCCTTTACAGGGACTGCAGAGCCAGGATGCTGTAACTCTCACCACATAAGACAGTCCCATGTCATAAATAACCATACTGCATCCGCCATGACTTTTAAATGTCCTTCTGGATATGCCCACAGATCAAAACTCTGTTCATAATTGAGCCTCAAACCAAACTCCACAGGAACACAAAGCACTTTTTGCATCTTTTAACGTACGCTGAATGGGTCTTACTGTGGTATCTACCCCTCATCTCTTATTTCCTGTGTGCCTCTGATTGTCTTGCTGCTTTTAAATCCAGACTTATTCTTCAACAGGAGGAGCAAACATCTCACCGATTTTTTTTTTTTTTTTTTTTTTTACAGTTTTTGGCCGGGGCTGGGTTTGAACCAGCCACCTCCAGCATATGGGGCCAGCACCCTACTCCTTTGAGCCCCAGGCGCTGCCCCATCTCACTGACTTTTTACACCTTACAGAGCAGCTGTTCCCAGACACACATTTGTTATACGTACATTTTGTATGATTCTATTGTTTTGTTACTTTTATTATAGGCAATATTTTATAAGTTAGTTTCCCATTATGGTTAAGATAATAGTCTGATTTTAACAATTTTTGTGTGTAGGAGGTCATGGTATTTATGAATTTCATTTCAGGAATGTAAGGAAGCTTTACACAACATCTGTCGTGGAGGTGGGCGTTAAGTCAGTTCGGGAGGGTTGGGAACCACGGTTGCCATGGAATACCACCCTCAGGGGTTTCCCTTTCTCGAGAAACAGCTCCCCAGTTTTCTTTAGGGAGGCAAAGCTTTCTCCACTGGGTCCTGTCAGGAGCACCTGCCAATCAAGGTGGCTGATCCCCCACAAGGGTGCGGCACCGACCCACACCTGGCCAACCTGCCCTCTCTTAGAAGCTGCAACTTAAGTAGCGTGATCGAAACATCAGGTGTGAGACTAGTTTATTCCAGCAGCCTGTGTCTGTCACTTCCGATTGCCTACACAGAGCCCCAACTCAAAACAAAACAACCAACCAATAGAAAACCAATAAGAGACAGCCCTAAAATATCTTACCTCCAATATTAACAATAATGTACTTGAAAACCAAAATAACTAATCTGGGCAAAGAAGCTTTTCACTCATCTTTTGACAAAGACTCTCTTGTTAAACAAACGGTAGTCAGGTCCTCTAAGCCTTCTTCTGGACTAGACCTCAACCTTGGCCTTGACCCTGCCAGACCTGCATAGGCCAGTTTCAGGAAGAATCCTTCTAAGTCAGGTTAGAGAGAGAGTCCCCCATAGCCCACCTTGACATCTGACCTCCCTGGCCTGCCCTCAGCAAGAATCCTGCTTGGTCAGGCTGGTACGACTTTCCTCATGATGACCTCCCAACCTGCTCTTTAGCCGTAAATCCCTTTGTTGCAATCGGAGCTAAGCCCAACTCCTCTCCCTAGTGTAATAATCTTGACCCCTATTGCAGAAGTCCTGGATAAAGTCTCCCTGTCTCCATGGCGTGTGTGCACAGTTGTAGCGGTAGAGCCAGGGGGCCCAGGACACAAACAACGGACGGGTTAACGACCAAGGCCTTAGGATAGGATGCAAGGAGGTGCCTAAATTGAATTCTTGTAAAACAAATCAATTCCAAGGGCTGCTTCTTTGCACAAAATGATAAATACTTATGTAAGGTGAGCAGCAAACGCCTCATTTTTCTTGTCTCTTAAGTTCTGGATTCGCTGTCAGAAGCTTTCCAGAAGCTGAGAGCCCCGGTGCGGCAAAGGTTCTTTTCATTTGCATTTTGAATACGCCAGAGACCGCAGTGCCAATCAGCATGAGAAACTATTTTCTCATACAATCCTTAATTTATGTAAAACAGCATCTTACTCTACTAATCTTTTTATTCATTTGCAAGCTCCTAGCTGGGGCTCTGTCGAGGCTGATGACAACATACTCAGAGGGCTCAGGCGACCCGTAGATGTGGGGGCTTCGTTCTCAAGGTCATGTTCACAGGAGATGCCTCCAACTTGTCCGTCTTTGGGAATGGCTTCCTCTGCCAAGCCACCCTTGGGCCAGAGCCACCGAGTCCTGTCCCTAGGTGATTCATTTACTTCTCTTCGGGCCAAATTGTATAATTCTATGTATTTGACCTCCACTTCCTCCAAATTCAACTCTAAATGTTCAAGCTTAACTTGAGTGGATGAGTCCTCTGGTCATTTAACTAGACTTTGGCTGGAGGCCACTGGGCAGGAAACAGATCCTGTAAGCATTTTAAATTAAATAGCATGTGGTTTTACAAATTACCAGACTATGGAAAGGGCAGAACAACTATTCCTGGTCCCTGACTCTTCACCTTCAGTCCCATCTGAGGGCAACCACTTTGGGTGGCTTCTGAACTTTAGTATTTCTGAAAGCAAACATCTAAAGAATAATAATAATGCCCCTTATCCCTGGTGTCACCTGTATCAGTAGTGATTCACTGACTAGTACTTCACTATAGGAATATTCTAGAGTGTGTTCATTCATTCTCCTGCTCATAGACGTTTGGGTTATCTCCAGCTTGAGGCTATTATGAATAAAGCTGCTCTGAGCATTCTGGTTTACATCTTTGTGGACATTTATTTTCATTTCTCATGCATACACGTCTTAGAGTGGAATTGCTGGATAGGTATAGTACATTTAATTTTTTAAACTGCCAGATGGTTTTTCAAGTGGTTGTACCATTTTCCATTCCCACATTCACCACATGGGAGTTCCCACTGCCCCACCACAGATGCTCTCTGAAGGTAAAATGCACCGATCTGAAGCTCAGCTTGGTCCCTTACTAGCTGTGGAACCTGGGTGAGCGATTGCATTTCTTTGTGTCTCTGTCTCCACATCCATGAAATGGGATACCGTTAATAGTGTACCCCATAATATTGAAAGCACCAGTTTGAAGAATGCCTTATATGTAGTAAACCCTCAGTAAATTTTGGCTCCCGTTATTCTATGCTGGCTTATCCGTGTCATTTTAAGGATTACTCAAACGTCTTTATTTCTTTGTCCATCTGTGGACAGTGTCTTTTGGCTCCCCACTTTGTAGAATAACACTTTTGGAATAAGGGTAAAGATGCCACCCATGTGTCAGGCACTGTCCAGGGAACATCCTGTCTGAGTTAATATGATATTCAGGTCAGACTTCTGAGTCAGCTGTCATTAGCTATGCCCAGGGCCGAGAGGGGTAAACCGAAGAGCAGTGGGGTGGGATAACTCACCCAAATCCATGGCCCAGAGGTGGCAGAGCCAGATTGGGACCCAAGGTGGAGGGAGCCAGGCCCCCACCCCTCCCCTCTGCCCCCACACCTGCTTTTTGTCCAGTCCAGCTCACCCTCGCCCACCTCCCAGCCTGTCAGCCGCCCTTGTCTCAATACATGAGGTCCACGCCATGAAAGTCTGCAGAAAAGTGGGTTTGCGTTGGAATATCAGATCAGACATCAACCCAGAGGGAAGAAGGGGTATTTGAGGATGTTCTTCCTGGCCTGGAACACAGAAGCACAAGCTCATCTTGGGTTAGCAGCTTATCTAGACGACTTTTCAGAAGTGCACGAGTTTCCAGCACTCTCCACAGCCTGCAGACCAGGGCCCAGCTGCCTCATGATCCTCACATCTGCGAGACAGCCCAGGTGGCCTGGATCAAAGTGTAGCTTCCCCTGCACAGCTCTGTGAGGAGGACGAGTCTTTGAACCCCTTGCTTCAGTTTCCTCCTTTGTGTCCCCCTAGGCCTCTGACTCCCTGGGTGCTCTCATCCCAACTGAGGGCTCCACTCACTGACCTACGCTGAAGGTTCTATAAGATCTCAGTTCTATCTTGATTTCTTCCCGAAAATCTCTATTTGCACATCCAACTGCCCTCTTGACTCCTCAAAGAGGATTTTAACAAAGACAAACTCTTGCTCCAGCTCACGTCCCAAACACTTCTCTCAGAGTCTACCTCATTGCAGCCAACGGCAACGTCACACCAGGCTGTGACCCTGGGAGTCTTCTTAGCTCCTCCCTCTTTGTCACTTGCAGCACCAGCTGACAATATGTAGCCCAGAAGAGCTGCCCAGCTGAGCTCAGTACCCCACAGACTCATGCAAGATAATAAAATGTCTGTTGTTTTGAACCACTAAGCTTTGGAGCTATTTGATATGCAGCTAGGGGTAACTGAGACATGGAGCTTTCGTGAACAAACATTCTATTTTGTTACTTCCCTCATATAAACTACCAGCTGGGTCTTCAAATGCATTCATTTTTCTACGTCCTAAACTTCAAGGCTAGCACACCACAACCACAGTTTCCCTGCCACTCTTGAATAATATCTATATGATTCCTTAATATATTTGTATTCAAATGGGCTTTAAAATTTGGCTCACTTTTATCATAGAGTCTGCTACTAAGCACCAATGACAGTAATAAGCACCAATGATGGGCAAGTATATTGAGTGAGCATTTGCCATGGGTCACCCACAACTCTAAGGGCATGCCACATGGTGACTGGTCTAATCTTTATATAGCCCTATGAGGAAGATGCTATTATGGTCACCACCTGACAGATAGTGGCAAGGAGGCTCAAAGGTTACCCAAGGACATACAGCTAGAAAAATGGAGAAGTGAGACTTGATTCCCAATTGTCTGACTCCAGAGTCCAAGTTCTTAACCATACAACATAGTGCCTCTCTGAATGGCAACAATCATTACAGCTTGCTATATCTCAGACACATGTCTAATTCATTATTTATTAAGTGATTCCTCACCGTAGCTCTTAGAGGTAGGTCTATTATTATCTCCATGTTACAGGTGAGGACTGAGTCACGCAGCTGGGAAGTCCATGGCAGAGTGAGAATCCAAGCCCAAGCATTCAAGCTGCAGAGCCCACGCCCTTCACCCTTTCCCCGTAGGTATCACTAAAATTATATTCAAATATACACACCATCATTGGAAAGTAAGACTTCCCCATGCCTCTTAATTCATTCATGAGCCACTACTGGCTGCAGATGACAATTTTGGACATATCATCCCAGCCCCAGATGCCTGCTATATGGGAGGCCCAGTCTGCTCACCCGGATGGAGCTGCCTAGTGCTGGCCTAACATTATTTCCATCTTGGGAAATAAGGCTATCTGCATTTGAATCCTTTCTGAGCATACTCTCTGCCTGGCCATCACTGAATGCGGGGCCCCTCAGAGCTGGAGACTGTGCCCATCTGGGACTGCATCCCACTTCTGGCCTGACTCATCCCTCCTGACCCATCTAGCCTGACCCGTCCCTTCTGCTCTCTTAGTTCAGGGCTCTAGTCCTGACGAGATGCTGAAGCAATAGCATTCTGAGTTGCTCCTTGATTTCTATAATCAGGCACATTTAGAGTCCTTGCTCTGTGCTATAATTACTGACTTCGTTCTGCATTCCAGACTTTCCAACCCCATGTACATCTCTGCTCCCTGCTACATTTTTAAGGTGGTTATTGCAGACTTTAGCTTTCCCAGACATGAAAATAGCTACAAAAATGCAAAGGATCAGTGCCCTCCCTTATGTAATCATTTCTGCCTTAAAATCAAGGGAAGGGCAGGTGGGGAGCTCTTTGGGGTCATGGTATTTATAACTAGGGGAAAGAATTGGGCCTGTAGTAATTCCCAGAGAAACGTCTGCTCCCTAAAATCACACAAATGCCTCATTGTCTCTTGCAGAGGGCCAGAATTTCCTGTTCTGAGCAAGTCAGACTGGACTCCTAGGTCAAGATTTCTATGACTGAGTCCTACAGAGGGGTTTACAAGGGAAGGTGATTCTCTTGGCTTTGGTTGAGGGGAAGAGAACTCTAAGTCTCTAGAGCAAATATTTGGACCAGGATCCATAGTAAGAGTCACAGTTTTTATCAGAACACCACATAAACATACACACACACAAGATGGGGGAGGGATGTCAGGAATGTTATAGACTAACAACAAATGTAAGAGACAGAGGATGGACTTTCATTGATCATTTTTAAAAATAACTGAGAAAAAAGTTTATAAGATAATCAGGGAAATTTGATGTTATTAACATTACAGTATTATGGCCTAAGTTAAGGTTACACTGGGGTAGGGCAGTCCCTTAGTCCAATGTAAGAGGTGTCCTTATAAGGAGAGGCAAGAGAGGGGAGAGGCAGGAGAAGGGAGAGGGCTGACACAGAGGCAATACAATGTGGGGACACAGGCAGAGACAGGGGAGGGCAGGGCAGGGCAGGGGATAGGGGAGATCCGTCTACAGGGAAGGAAAGCCACAGACTGCTGGCAACACCAGCAGCTGGGAGGAGGCAAGAAAGGACCCTCCCCAAAGGGATCAGATTGAGTATGGGCCACCACTTTTGACCTCCAGAACATGAGAGAATGAATTTGTATTAACTCACCTAGTACCTTGTTTCAGCTGCCCTCACAAAGGACTGTGTGTGTGGGTATGTGTGTGTGTATGTGTGTATCCTGCGTGTGTGTGTGTGTGTGAGAGAGAGAGAGAGAGAGTCCGCGAGCATGCCTATTCTCTCCACCTCTCTTTACTGAAATCTCTCCATAGTTTGGAACCTTAAGGACTCGCAGTGACATGGAGCATATCTTGCTCTCACGTCCTTAATGTATCACTTGGTTAATTAAATATAAATGACACACACACACACACACACACACACACACACACACAAGATAATCAGGGAAATTTGAATCCTAAGTGGATATCTGCCAATATTAAAGGAACTGTTGCTAATTATTTTTAGGCAAGATACAGGTATTGTGTTTGTGTTTCAATAAGGAGTCCTTATCTTTTAGAAACACATATTAAAGTATTGTGATAAAGTAATATAAGGTTAAGGATTGACCTCAAAATAGTCTTGAAGAAAAAGAAACTAGTATAAGGTAACATAGATAAAACAAATTAACAATGCATGTTAAAACTGAGTAATGGGGAAATAAACTGGGGACCCTATCCCTTCTACTATCGTGTTTGAAAATACAATATTGCAACTGTATAATGTACTTTATATTGTACAATGTATACAGTACATATTGTATAATGTACTGTATAATGTACTTTATATTAAGTTCGTTAAATTGAAAGGCCTGAAAGAAAAACCTCTGGACCAAAACCCATAAATAAATCAAACAGGTAGTGTTTGTAATAATTTACAGCATATGGTATTTTAGAGTGTGGACTTGGAAGCCAGACTATCTGGATTTGAACCCTTCCTTTGCCACCTACTAGCCATAGGCATGCTGCTTATTAACTGCATGACAATAGGTGAGTTAATTTATCTGTGTGCTTTTGTTTCCTCCTCTATAACTGGGAATAATAATGGTATCTACATTCTGGAGTTAATAGGGTTAAATGTCTTGAGCACCTAGAAGTATACCAAGCACATAACAGTCACTGTCATAGTAGCAGTCATCATAGTCCTAGTAGCAACATCAGCAATGGCAGTACACAGTATTCAGAAATCATTTTTTAAATATTCAACTTGTCCAAAAAACATACCACAACTTTGAAGTTGTTAATAGAAAAACTTTAGACAAAATTAATTTAACAGAGGTTCTTTGAAGAAAGAACAATTCAAGAATTGGGCAGCACTCAGTAGCAGAAGAGGTTCAAAGAGCTCCGCTTGGCAAGGTAGATTATATTTATGCCAGTAAAGTGCAAAAATGGCTTGAACGGGTACAGCTAGACATTTGCCCTACTGGGACCTGGTTTGACCAGTTCACTACATGTGATTGGCTGGGAACCAGCTATCTGTTAGGAAAATATTAGGTTTTAGTTTGTTTTAATTAAGGTAGGTTGCAATTCTTTACATAAGAACTCAAAGTACAGAGATAGCATCAGGTTAGTGGCCTCCTGCTTCTTTAATTTAACAGAATTAAAAGGGTATAAATGGAAGTGAATTGTGTCAGCTTCTTGGAACGTTCCTTGAAAAGAAACCTGGCACTTTAAACCCTCTGGGCTTCATTTCATCTTACTTCATTCTGGCTCCTTTGGGAACAAGGTATCTGGTGAGCAGCCATCATGGCCCATGTACTGTTGCTTGGAATAGAAGCCACCATGACAGAGAACAATAATGAAGAAATTAGAGTTCCTGAGGGCTTGGTGGACCAGTGCCTTCATGCCAGCCATGGGCTATGACCCAGACAACTACATGGGAGAAAAGTAAATGACATGTCTATTGACCTATCTGTGGCTTGGACTGCAGATGACAATAATCTGCATCAAGTAATCCTGGATGATATAGAAAGTTATAATTTACTTATCATAAAATCATAGAGGTATCATCACATAAGAGAGATCAAAGATTGATACAGCAATACATTCTGCATCCAAAGGATGATGTTTATTCTCTTTTCAATGTATGGAGCTGAGAGAGAATGAAGTCATTCTGACTTGTCCTGCCTCAGGAGTTTATTTATTCCTTTTCTTTTTAATCTTCTTTTCAAATCCCATGGTCTTAGGTGAAGCAAAACAAGAAAAGAAGATTGAATATGAGCTGCAAAGTCATGTTTGAAAGAAATCTGGAAGGTTCAGGTAGAAAATGTCATGTATACTTTATCACTCATCCTTGGCTGACAGCTCCTGGTCACATGAAACCTCTTCTGAGATGCCTTCTCTCATACTCTAAGAGAGCATTGGTCAAGTTTCCATCATTGGACAAACTCTAATACATTCTAAACATCTGCAAATACGTTGTCATGAGCACTTTGAATTCTCTTCCCAGTATCTATTCTCCTTTGAACGCTACCCTTTGTGGGTACCTAATTCTCATTTTACTATCCACATGACTTGGAGGAGCTCCTTCCTGCCCTTAGGAATGGAAAATATCCTGAAGCCCAAGCCAATCACTATATACCATTAATGTGACTGACTGCAATGATTGGTCCAGGAGTAGGTACATGACATAAGCTGATCCAATGAGAATGAATCTTAAGACAAGAAAGTTGTGTTTCTAGTATGACCAAATAATCTTCTATTAGGCCAATCTTCTCACACACAACTATAAACTCTGGACAAAATCTAAAAATAACTACCCTGAAAGCCCATATGGGAAGGGAATTGATGCTGGGATAGCTTTTAGTCTGAGGGGAGTTTCCAGTCTGGGAAAGAAGAGACAGCCAAAACTCTAACCAAAAAATCTAATGCCACAGGCATTAGAAAAGAGGGGAGAAATTCTAAAAGCAAAGAGAGATCAGAGATAGGGAGCCCTAAATTTAACATATAAACTCGACAAATCTCTAGCTGCCCCATAAACCACATATGTGTGAGGCAGATACAAGTAGCCTGGCTAAGGCTGCCACAGAACTGAAACCTGAGCTGTTTTCAACTTCAGGAGACACAGACCTTTTTGATTTGAGTTCAGCTACTTTAACTACCTGCTTAAATCATCAATAGTCTTCACAGGAACACAATAGAATCCAGAGTTAACTAAAATATGTTAGTCCCAATATCCAGGATATAATCCAACATTGCAGGAAAACCCCGTGTTTCCAAGAATATTGTAAATCTGCTGAAGGACATAAAGGAAAATTCATTCACAATGAATGAATAGATAGGAAGTCACAATTAAAACAAAACTCAGAATTTTTACCTGAGCCGTCCAGATAAAGTGTGAAGCTAACTCTCAGGCAATTCCTTTGACCCAAAGAAAGAACTTGAAGCTTCTTGCAGCCATGAAACAGAACCTTAGAATGAAACAAATACAGCAGAAAGAAAACCCAAGAATTAGAGAAAAACCTAGAAATAACAAGATTAAGTGCTTCTCTCTAGCCATACCTGAAGCCAACATCTCCCCTGGACTTTAATGTGAATCATTACTTTTCCCCTTTCTTCAAGCAACTTTGAGTTAGTTTTGTTTAATCACTTTCAGTAGAAAGAACCCTACTGATTGTCTTAGGTAGGGTCCTCCCAGAAGCAGGTGCTAAAACAAATTTGACTGAAAACAACTTATTTGGGAGACATAAAAGCAAGAGTAAGCAGGTAGGGAATTGTGATATGAAAAAGGAAAGAATCAGCCCAAGGTAATTCAATGAGTCTTGAACTAGTGTTCAACGACATTGGAACCTCAAGGAGTTTGTGAAGAACACAGCATATTATCCCACTTGAAGGGCAAGAAAATTGGGATTGTACTCATCAGGTCAATTCTACCACGGACTGGGGGTTATCCCCAGGGCATTAACTCACTCAGATTCCCCACTGCCCTACACACAGGCTGAGCCCCCTCCAAAGCAGTTAGGCAGAGAGCTGCAGGTGCTCACAGTAGATGTCTTTGGCATTTATAGGATCAACGAGGGCCAAGGGGAGGCAGGTGGGGCCCCAACAGTATCCGCTAAGCAGCACACATGACTGGCTTCTGTGCAATTCTGGGAGTCTTCGAAAATCCATTTTTTACTTTCACTATCATATGCCGCTAGGTAGGAAGGGGTCCAATACATAGCTGGAACACAAAAATTACCTTTTCTCCCTGCGTGGCAAGAAGAATATTCCATGAGGTTGGGGAGGGCAGGACAACAAGGCCTGCAGTAACAGATTTTCTACTTATTAGAAACTAATGGAAATCCAAAATTAAAGCGATGGAATGACAGACTTTAAACCATTTCCCACATAATAAAAAAGGGGAGGATTTCCTACACTTTTGATAACCAAAGTCTTACTTAATGAAAGTTTTTGAAAGGTACTAGAAGCCTGGGGCATTTCTTTGCTTTACCTCTCACAGAATTAAAACTGAGCATTTCTCTCTCAGCCTCAGCAATTGGAATAATGAACAAGGCAAGGGGCAGATATAGGATAGCTCAGTCTCACAGGGGAGCTGCCCACAGGAGGAAGAGATAACCCCTGAACAGAGGTCACGCCCTTCTGAAAATGTTCCAAGTGCATCCACACCTGGTAAATGGGGCAGGGAGGACGTGGTTACCATTTAACCAAAGGAATACTTGACTTTCAACTCAACATACATTGTCAAGTAGCTCTTAGGATTGTTGATCAATAGAAGTCTAGAATGGCTGATTTAATTTTATCAATGCCTTCATGTTGCATGTCCCCCAAATTTCACACGCTCACTGAACAAAGACTCCCTAAGCATACGTTATGTGCCAGGCACTGTACTGGGTGCTGGGAACAAAGCAGTGCGAATATCATGCCCGTGGAAGCTTAGGTATGGAGAAGAAAGTGCTTAGAGCTGAGAATTATATAGCACCTGTGCTGTGCCACGTGGTGCTAGGTGCTCTACTAGTGTCCTTTCATAAAATCTTCTCAGAGTACTCTATAAACTGGTGTTCTTATTATCCCCAGTTCATGGGTGGAAAAACGTTGGGCATAGAGAAGTTAGGACACTTGCCCAGGGTCACAGAACCGGGAACAAGGGGAGCCTAGATTCAAACCTGCCCTCTGACTCGATTCCAGAGTCTCAATCTCTACTCCCTCCCTCCTTTGCTGGTTGTTCATTCTGCAAATTTCTTGAACTGTCTGCCGCGTGCCAGTTTTCGCAGCCCCATCCTCACAGAACAAGGTCCGTGACTTCTCAGGAATCCCCTATTCCCTGCATCCCAGGGACTCAGGAAATTCACCCCAGCCACAGCACTGTTCTAGGAATGATCTGCTCATTTTCACGGACAGAGATGCCGTCAAGAGCACACAGGTGATGTAACTGAGGCCCAGGAGACTCAAGAAGTTGGCCTGTGGTTTCTGGAAAAACTTCCTACTTGCTCTTCTGACAAAGTTTCCAAAGGTGACCTGATTTCTCCTTTCCCCAGAGGGAATTCCAGCCTGAGCGTGAAGCCGAAATGGAACAGCAGGGCCAAATGGGAAGACAGGATCCTTGGAGATGTCTTGGGATTGCTGAATCACCCCTAGATCTACATAAAACCACCTATTTTTGTAACTGTTTAAGCCAATTTCAGTATGAGGTTCTGTTATTCGTACCAAACAGCATGCTGATACACAGTTTGTTATTAGCAGTGTGCTTTGGAGAGCTGTGCGCTGATTTTTATCTGGTCTCACATTTTCGAAAAGAATGTTCAAAGGCCAAACCATGTTTGGCAGGTGCAAAATACCTCGCCATCACCAAGGTATTGGTTGGAGAAGGGAGGATGTTCATTTTGAAAATGAGGTGATTTGTTAATGGTTGATATCGGGCTGTTTTGAAAATACCAGGGTCCCAAAACAATGATCAATAGAACTTCCAAAAGTGCTTTCAAAGATGCTAAGCTGAGACAATGTCTTTCTCTGGCAATTGGGACAACTCTGGATTCTGGGATCTGTTAGCTAAGTTAGTTCAAAGGGTCTCTGTCCCTGGGGACAAGTTCAATTCTGCACGCCTGATGACCTTGAGGCAAACGTGTGAAAAGTAATATTCACACTTCTGTTTGGTTGTCATGTGTGACTCCATGGCTGAGATCAACACAGAGAGAGAATAAGGAAATGCAACAATCTCTCCCAACTCCCCGTCTCCCAAGTTTTCTCTCTTCTATTAAACTTCTCCAAACCAACTCTCCAGAACCATGATGGGATGGGGAAAACGGACCTGGTCGTCAATTTGTTTCAGTCCAAAACCCCAAACTCAGAGAATTCCTGGTTGCCCTTTGGAGCTATTTTAAGATTTAACATTGAAAGCATATTTTTATTTTCTATACGTTTTCCAACATTTCCACTGAATGGAATCCACATGGATAGACTGTAGGGTTGTTTTTTTTTTTTCTTAAAAGAGAACATATGACTTTGGAGAAAGCGCTGGTCTTGTGGGTGCCTCTCCCATAGACCCCATCCGTGCCCGCAGCCCCAGACTCACTCCAGCCAGGAAGGAGCGAGGCTGCGTTCAATATAAATGCAAAGAGCTCCAGACATTCCTGATTATCTGTGCTGTGCATGAATAGAGACAGCAGCTTGCAAGTGGGCAGGACTTGGCGGGGAGGCCCCGCCGCAGATCCACAGCCACACACACCAACACGCTCCGACAAAGCGCCTGTGAAATCGGCCTTTAGTCACTAATTTCACACTCCGGGGACAGAGCCGCGAAGCGCTCCGAGCACATAATTCTCATTTTAATAACAGTCTCCTTAACCTTCAGACACCCTTTTGTGGCCCTTTTTCCCACCTTTTAAAAAATTAAAATGCTCGATTCCTTTTAGGTTAAGTCTCCGGCTTACTTTTGTTTAATCATTTCCTTACCGTGTTGACTTCGCAAATAGCAGAGAGTTTTATTTTGTCTTTAGATCATGGGCGAAGCTGCTTCTGGCTGGGCTACATTTTTCAAACGCAAAATGAATCATTCACATATTCTGCGTTTTTCCCTCTCCTGCAGCTTTCTAAATAACGTAGGCATTGTGGATGCCTCTGTCATGAGCACAAAATGCATTTGAAATGCTCTGCTAAAATAAGCTTTTTATCTGCCTTCAGATCATAAAGTGAGTTTTCCTCTCTAGCTTTCTGCAAACCTGAGAAATATCCTTCTCTTCTGGAATGTGTTGCAAGACTCAGGGGGGAAGGTTCTTTCAGGCAGGAAAAAGGGACGATTCTGAGTTTACCGAACTGATGAAGTCGACAGACAGGCAGGCATCACCCCAAAGAGGGGAATTTGCAAGGTTTCTAATGGCTGGAGTCATAAACCCTGAAAGGATTTGTACTGGGAATGAGGGTTTGATCGTTCCTGTTAACTCAGTTGGAAATTCCCACCAATGAGTCAGATATAATATCTATTAAGATGATTAAATATTATGAAAGCCTGGTTCTGTTGCGGTAGAAAATAAATCGTGGGTTTATTTCTAATAGAAATTGGCTTGTTGGGTTTTCATTGTTTTTTTTTTTAATAAGCCAGGGTTCTCATCCTAGTCCTTTCAAACATAGGATTGGTTTAGGAGTCAGGAAATAAGAGACATGCCTCTCAAAATTTAATTCCTGGTAAAACAACAGAGCCTGTCTTTATTTAAGGATTTAATATTTTCTTCTTTGTAGATTTTCTTGCATTGGTTTTGATCTTTAAACTATTGCATTAATATCATATTTATCTGAATTTCTTAGAGTTTTAGCAATCCTCCCCATCTCCCAAATTTTGTGCCAAAGGCAAGAGACTCACTGGACCCATCTTAGTCCCAGCCCCAAGTTCAGGGTTCAAGTCCAAGGGTGTGATGAGTTTCGGAATTCCTTTTTGAAAACAGGAGCTTCAGGGCCCCCAGCCTTTCCTGATCCAAGATAATAGGTTTGGGTCTGCCCCAGAGAGAGGGGAGATTTGAGAGCGTGTAGCTGGCCCCATCCTCAGGTCCCCCACACCTTACTGCACACTGAGAATTTAATCCCAGATGAGCAGCCACACAAAGTCATCTGCTTCCTGCCACCTGCCCGTCTTGCCCTCTCTTTTCCTCTCTCTGGGTTCTCTCTGTGACCAGCAGTGAGGCCAGCCTTGCACTCTCAGTATCATTCTATGTTAGAACCACTAGTGCCAGAAAGTTCCTCATTTGAGGATCTCTCAGATGAAACCCTCAGTATCATCCTTGTGGTACACATTAAGGTCCCCACAGGATCCTGGAGCAGGGAAGGATCTCCCCTTCAGCTGTGATCTTTGGGCAGCCCTAACCTACCTCTGCTCTGAGGTGGATGTAAAAGTCAGCTTTGTAACTCTCTTAAGTACCCACTTCATTTCTGAAAAATATCGACCAAAACTCTTGGATATTTGCCCTCCAAAATTCCCACCTTTTATGTATTTGGGAATATCTGGAAATGGGTGATTGATGTCCTGGAGGTGCTTGGTACTAGTTATTATAGGGGCAAAATGTTCTTGTAATAACCCAACACACGTCACCCTTCTTTTTATAGTATGTGGGGGAACGTATCCGCCATGGCCCCTCGATGCCGCATGTGCTGACATAAGCGAGGCTCCAGCCAGCACCCCGAGCGTTGGCAGAATGGGAGACTTGTGAGGAGGTGCCCTGGGCCTCTCCCACTCGCACCCCTCTCTCCCCGGGCGGGGAGGGGAGGCCATCATGGGACAGTTTCTCATTACCAAGCGGGTTCCGATGAGCTGATAGATCCTCTGTCTTCCCTCCCTCAACGTCACTGCAGACTGTGAACCTGCTTAGCTGTGCTCTGGAGCTGGCTCCTTGCCAGCAAGGTGTCCGGCCATCCCTGGGGGACCAGTGGCATCGACTCACCCACACGGGTTGAAGAACGGATGGATCATTTGCCCAGAAGAAGAAGATCACAGCCGTGCAACCACAAGGAAGAGGAGTAGATGCTGAGCGAGCAAAAGCAAGACCCGCTCACCCTCCGTGTGTCTGAATGGAAGAGGAAAGAGAAGAATTGGTTTATGGGGTTAAACCCCATATGGGGTTAAACTCCACATTATGGAGGGAAATAAAGGATGAAGCACAAGACAGGGGAAGAATATAAATCTGAGTCCATTGTGCTTACCAGAAAATATGTTCAACTGAGGATTTGCAAGCATTTTCTTTTCTCTTTTTTTTAATTTGGCAGAGGAAAGAATTATAAATCCGTGCGACATGCAAATGCCTTCCACACATTCAAGGATTACAAATGAACTTGTGCATTAGAAAATATTTTTGGAAAGGATAACATATTATACAAACAAAAGGCAATGTGGAACGTATTGCCCCCAAATGCGAGAGCTATTAAACACACATTTTCCTTGGGGTCCCGTTTCCATAGAGTAACCACGTTTTATTTACCTGTATTTAAAGATTCAAGTGTTGGCCTGGTGCCTTCGTTCCTTAATGAAGAGAAAGAATGCATATCTTGGGGTAATGATAACCAGCAGCTCCGTGATTCAAGGCTCTTGGTGGCTCTTCAATATAATTTGGGGTCTGGGTGATACATCTTCATGTGTCTGCACTAGTCTCTGATAAACACAGAGCAATGTTACAGCCAGCAGAGCCAAGGGGCTTAGTGGAACTGATGGAGATTTAAGAGAAACAGTGCAGTTCTCTTCACAAGGTGGAATAATGCGAAGGCGCTCCCAGCTCCTGAATGTAGGGCTGGACTCAAGGGGGAGAGAGAATTTAAAACACACCAGTGGTAGTGAAAAAAAAAAAAACCCCACTGTCATTGCAATAATAATAATAATCATCCTATCCCCTTCTCTTTCTGTCCCATGTGACAGTTTATAAAGCATTTCTGTGTTTCTGTCTCCCACCCCTCTCCCTTGCACCCCAGAAGTACTGGCCTCATCCCTGGTCCTTCAAAACTCAGGGCCTGTTCCATCATCTGAGCCTCTGCACATGCTGTTCCCTCTGCCTGGCACACTGTTCCCTCAGATTTCCCATGGCAGCCCCTTTTTAATCCTTCAGGACTCAGCCTACAGAGGCCCTCCCAGAGCACACAGAACAGGGCAGCAGTCCCATCCCAGTGACTCGTCATTCCATCGCCCCATCTGTTTTCTTGACCACATTTTTCACAATCTGAATATCTGCCTGTTTACCTGTATACTGTCTATCCTCATAGACCTGAACTTCCTGAGAACCCCGTGAGAACAGATGGCTCATGTTCACTGCCGTGTCCAGAAACCAACTCAACAGCTGTGTGTAAGGCGTCCGGTCAATATTAATTCAATGAATCAGCAGATACACGAGTAAACAATTATCCCGGGAGTTTTCACACAGGGATGTGTTGCTCTGCATTTGACTTGTTCATTTTTCTCATATTTTTCTCATATACAATTTGGGCCTGACCAGGGAGAGATGGCGTCTGGTCAGAGATATTACAGAGATATTTCACATGCTCTCTTTGGACAATAAACTACACAAGCACCTCTTCTCTATCCACCATTCTATACCTTCATAGATAAACCACCATACCTTGCATGGGCCTGAGAATTGTAAAATATATTTTTTAAACCAATTGTTAATGTAGGCAGAGACCCCACGCATATATACACACATACTACATAGGTACATGCACACAAGGACATAGGTACATTCCCCTGGGCCCAGCACACTCTAGGCATAACCCCACAATCAATCCTACAAGGAGGCCTGGAGTGAAGATGGTCCTTCAGAGCTGCAGTCAATGGGTGAAGGGGCTGGGCCTTTATACCCCAAGTTTACCAGTCTTTGGAAATAGATGGTCCCCAGGACCGATGGCTTTGGGCAAACCAGTTGCCATTGGCCAGGGGCATGTCCTGGGGAGGATTTCAGCAGTGAGCCCTCAGCAGTCAAACTGCCCGGCAGTGGAACGATGTGTGCCCACCCTGAATGGGGACCAGGGCGGCACATCATAGCCTGTGGTCCAAGCCACGAGTCTCTCTCACCTGCTCTTGCGAAAGCTTCCCAGCAGGCCCCCTTCCTTCTACTCTTGTCCCCAATTGCATATTTTCCACCTAGCAGCCAGAGAAAGCCTGCAAAAACGCAGGTCCAGTTCCATCTCTCCTCTGCTCTGAACCCTCCATGGCTCCCAGTTACTCAGAATAAAAGCCCGAGTCTCACAATGGCCACAGGGCCCTGCACCTTCTTCCCCAGGGCCCTCTCACCTCATCTCCCTCTGCTCCTCTGCGCTCAGCCCCTGATATGCCTCCCTCCCTGTTTTCCCTGGAAAGTGGCAGGTGCCCGCCTGTTGCTAGCTCTGCGCTCATGCTCCTTTGCCTGGAAGGCTCTACCCTCGAGTCGTGCCTGGGCTCCCTCCATCGGCAGCTTCTCAGAGAGGTCTTCCCTGACCACTCGGCCCCTATGCTGGGCTGAATAAGGGCTCCCCATATTAGTCCACATCCTAATCCCTGGAACCTCTGACTATGTCACCAAATACAGCAAAGGGGTCTTGCCTGTGATTAAGTGAAGGCTCTTGAGATTGAATGACCATTCTAGATGATTTGGGTGGGCCCAATTTAATCACAAGGGTCAGAGTCAGAGGAGATGTGATGATGGGGGCAGAGTGTGGAGTGATGAGCTTTGATGACAGAGGAAGAGGCCAGGAGCCAAGGAATCCAGGTAACTGAAATGAAAATACAGAGGCTGGAAGGCAGAGCAGCCACCACTGCCCTCCATGCTCCCAGCAGGATCCAGCCTGCTGTCACCCTGACTCAGCCCAGAGCAGCTGATTGCAGACTTCCGAGCTCCAGAACTAAAAGAGAGTTAATCTGTGTTGTTTTAGGCAACTAGGTTTGTTGTCACGGGTCACAGCTGCAATAGGAAGCTGACACACTTTCCCACTCACCTGTCTGCCCCCGAGCCAGCTGTGCTCCCCCCCCCCACCAGCCCGCACTGCCCTGGCCATGCAGAGCTTTACTGACTCATCTCTCTCCACTACCTGAAAGTCTATTCTATGAAATCAGGGATTTTACTAGTAGCTGGATCCCCAGTGCCTAACGCAGTGCCTGGCACTTAGTAGGTGTTCTGTAAACATCTGTTGCAAGACAGTACCTGAGTCACAAAGGGAAGAAAGAATAGACCCCAGCAAGGGGCAGGAGAGAGGGGCTTCCAGCAGAGATGGCAGCAAGGGTGGCATCTTAGTTGCAGCCAACCCCCTCCTTCCTTATGCCACTGCAGGACCCACTGAAAAATTTCCTCCTTGCCCTCCTGCCATAGAGAAGTCCCTGCAATTGGAGCAGTTGAGGCTGATTCAAGAGCCCCCGCAGGAGGCCTTAAGAGCACAGACTCAGAAGCCAGGCTTCCCCGGACTCAAATCCCAACTCTGCCACTCACTAGCTGGGTGACTTAGAGCTAGTTAATTGGCCTCTCTGTGCCCGCTTCCTCATCTACAGAATAAGGCCAATGACCGGCCCATTTCGTAGGGCTGGCGAGAGGATGAATGGAGTTAATCCACTTAGCGTAGCACCTGGCACACCGCGTGTATCGTCTACAGTTACTGTGTGGGTGGAAAAGTTCAGCAAGTTGCAAAGGATTCCAAAAAAGCAGTGAGAACATTCCGAGATGTCTACACTGATAAGTGAAGGGTGTGATTAGAAAACAAGCCCAGCTGGCACCAGAACATCAGCTTCCCTGGAGCCTGGGTCATAAACAAGAAAATTAATGACTGTGATAAACCTTCAAGAAGAATAAATTGCCCCACTGGCCTGCCCTCCCGTGCTCTGTTCCTTCCGCTCTCTCCTGCCCTCACCCACCCCTGGAGGTTCCTGTCCCAGGTGCCAGGCCATGACATTCACAACACACCCCAGCTCAGCCCCAGCCCTCCTGGCCTCCGCTCTGCCCCCAGATGTGGCCCCGTAAAGATAAAGCAGGATGTGCCAGCCAGGGCTCTGGGTACTGCAGGAGGGACACTGGTTTGAGTTGACCGCAGAAGAGAAGGAAAAAGAAAATAGACAGGATGGGGTCTATGGAGGCGGCGGCGGGGGTGGTGGTGGTGGTGCATTGTGTGGGTTTCCCAATAAGCCCCCTGCAATCCCTACCAGCTGTGGGGAAAGAGGGGTGAGGGGAAATGGGGGTCCAGTGGAGGCAGCAGAGCTGGGAGGCTTGCCTTGGTGGCTGGGGCTAAAGCAACAACTATAGGGGGTGTCACCAGGGACCTTCCATGGGGAATAAAGCAAGCGACAGAGATGCCCACTCTTCAGTGGCCTTCGTGTGGTCTCCAGGGCAGCAAGTCGAGGGGCAGAAAGCCAGGGGCAGGCTGTCACAGGCTTCCACATCAAGGTCTGTCTATTTCTGCCAAGGGCCATAGCAGGTCTCTGCAGGGGTCCACTCGGCAGCCCGTCTCAGGGGCTTTCCTGGCCTCTTCCTTTCTCTATTTTGGGTGACTTGGGAGGACATGAACATCTACATTGGAAAGCTCCTGGCCCCCAATGGACAGGAACTGGTCCCTCCCAGCTGACACCCTTCAGTTCTGTCCACACACCGGGGATCACGCCCGGCTCCCCGTGCCCCATCTCAGATGATGCACCTGCTATCAGGGCCCTGAGATGAGGCCTGTGGCCGCACCCCAATGTCTCAGGAGGAAACGGGGCTTGAATTTCTCCCATGACACTTGACATGGGTCTCATAGCGATGCATGAGAGAATGGTTGGTGACACATCCTCCTTGCAATAAGCGTCATTAATAAGGCGTGGAAGGGAAGGCTGGGCCAATGGGGGCTGCTGCTTCTCTAAAGCATCCCCCACCCACGCACCAGCAGCCTCAGACATCCCCAGGTGGCTCCAAACTCAGTGGATAACTCTCTGTGAATGTGCGAGTCTCACCCAGACATCAGCCTGGAGAAGTGATTTGTAGGAACAATCTGGGGGATTGAGCGGCTGCCACAGTCACGCCTGTTTGGGCCTCCTCTTAGAGGCTGCTCTGAGTCCAGCCAGACTGGAGGCGGGGCCCCGTCGGCCTCCATGTACCCTGACAGTCTGCCCCAGCTGCAAAGCCACCAGACCGATTTCACGGTCTTTTATGGAGCCCGCAGGAGGCCATAGCTAAGCATGTCCCCTCCTAATTAAAGGACAGCGGCCAGTTGTTTCCCGCCAGGGCCTACAAAGGATGATTGCTTCCGTCCCCAGGGAGTGGAGGGGAGCAGGTCGGATGCCAGAATCTGGTGCCTGCCACCTGGCACTGGTGGGAAGTGACACTTTAAGGAGTGTCAGTGACAGTGAGGGGGGCAGGGAGCACGGAGCCTCCATCCTGGCCTTAGTTCTAGCCCCTTGGGAGCCAGAGGATGATGTCCCAAAGCTGCACCTGTCCGTGTCTGGGGAGGGGAAGGCCTTTTGTGGGTGGGGATACAAATGCCTATAGGCCTGGGGGTCAGAGGACTTCTGTGGAGTTCGGGGAGGGATCTTGGCCACAGGACCAGGCCTGTCTCCAGCCACTGGAGCTGTGTGGAAACACAGCCCAGAATAGCCCGAGCTCCAAGCAGCCAGGACAACCTTGGGACAAGGAAGACCATGTCAGGCCAGGCCATGGCCCGTCACATCGCTACACCCCACAAGCCCTCCTTGGCCACCCAGGTGGGACACGTTCACTGTGCTTCCTCTGGACCCTGCATCCTGACAGCCCTCCCTCACCAGCAGCCACCTAGAGCGTGTCTGATTTGCTAAGGGAGGTCTCAGTCCTCATCTCTCTAATGTCCATAACCCCCACACTACCTAGCCCACTGCCACGATAACCCCAATGCTCACCACATGCTAGAAAGAATGGGTCAGAGGTTATACTGTGGACTCGTGACCCCAGATCAGCCAATAGACATGCCTTCTTTGTTCCCTTGTGGACCTGTGGACCTGTGAACCAACATCAGCGTGTGAAAAGCTCAGAGATGTCTCTCAGGAATTCAATTGTTTGACTCTTCTGAAGCCTCAGAAGATGGAGCTTCATGGGTCCACATCCTCCCATAGCAGTGATTGCTGGAGCAAAGCTTCAGCTGCCCCTCCACCCGAGCTCATTTTATACAGTTTGCCACAGTCTTCACCCCTCTCTAGTGCCTCCCCCAACATCCATCTGGCTTCTTACTGGCTGGGTGGCCTTGGGCAAGCTGCTCTGCCTTCCTGGGCCTGTTTTTCTTCCACAAATGGAAACAGTAATGAACCTACCCTAGGACTGGGTGCAGTGGATGGGGGCCCAGAACCCACTTGGAATGGTGTCTGGCAGGTGACAACTGGAGGTCCTGGCTGTTGGCTGGTGGGTCTAGACACCCACCCTCCTTACACATTTGTTACCTGCCAGGCCTGTTTCTGCACACAGGTATGAGCTCTGCTATAGAAGAAATCTGACCATGTATCTCCAGCCTTCTTCAACCTCCAGATCTCTCCCCAACCCCTCTACCCTCTAGAACCTAAACCCTGCCATGTGGGGGTTGGATTTTCCTTGGCCCTGAGCAGTGCCAGTCACTGGAGACTCCTCTGAGGGACACATTCAGACTCTCTCAAGCATCTGGTACCTGGTCTTTCATCCCCCATCCCACCATTTCCCGGACTGAGTGGGAGATTTCATGAGATGTGCAAGTATATTCTTTCTCTTTTTATCCCACATTCCATCCGCGAGATACTTAGAATTCAGCAGATGTGATGCAGCTCTGAGATTAATATTCCATGTTAAGTACACTGAAAGCAATCAGCAGCTGTAATCCAATTACTATCGGCTATACTTTTCACGCTATTTTGCCCTCAGCCTCATCCTTACCGGGCACCAAACACCACACATACACACACACACAGACAAAGCAGGTGACAGTTTCATGCCTCGCTGCCTCACATACAGCGAGGAGTGTTGAACGATGAACAGCTGATATGCGTGAATTACTGTGGGAGCTCGTGGGAGCTCTGAAGCCTTCAAACTTACAAACAGGTAACAGGCTGAGTTACCATGGAGATCAGGTTGGGACACCAGGGCTCAGCCTGGGACCCAGGGCCTCGTTTGCTGAGCAGAGCACACTGGCCTCTACGAGGGGGCACAGGAGTGGACCACGTCTTACTGATGTCTGACTAGCTGCGTCTGTGGGTGGGAAGATGGGGGGGGGTGAGAGCGTGTCTGTGTGTATGTTTCTCTATGTGTTACCATGTGTGTATGTGAGCGTGTGCATGTATGAGTGTGCATGTGGGGTGTGTATAGGAGCACGTGCATGTGTGCAGGTGTGTGTGGGCGTGAGTATAGATGAGTATGTGATCATGCATGTGTGCGCATGAGTATACCCACGTCTAAGTGTGTGCATGCATGCGTGTGCATGTGTGGGAGCATGTGAGTTTGCACATACATATGTCCAGGCCCCACATAGGATAAAAACTGAGTGTCTCCAAGGATCCCCTGACATATCTCACATTCTAGTCCTCAGGCCCCGAGGGGGTCCCTGAACCGACAGCTGGTGTTTCTGAGTCCAGGTAGCTCCTGACTGAGCAGGAAGGCAGCTCCTCCAAGCTGCGGAAGTGACCACCTCACTGCCTTCTTCCTCTCACTGGCCCCTGTCCCTTCCCATGCTGCTTTCTTCCCTGCCCCCATCTACCTGCCCCCCTCCCCACTCCCTGTCTCACTTTCTGTCACCTTCATCACTTTGTCCTGGAGTTCAGCCCCCTCCCCTCGTAGACTGGGATGAGAGAGTCTCGTCCTCACTCCCGTGTGACCACAACTGTTGACACCACGTTATACCCATTGTTCACTCTCACAAAGAGGTCTCAATCAGGGAAATGTCAGGTTTTGAGAAAACTAATGATCAATCATGTGCCTAAAAGTGTCAGAGTTGATCAGAATCCAGCCCTGGCCGTCTGCCTTAGCTTTCATTCCCCACAAAGTCAAATCAAGTGGGGTGCAGCACACACCCGTCATCTCAGCTAAGAGGTGGAGGTAGGAGGGTGGCTTGAGTCTGGAGCCTCGATGGGCTGTGGTGGTGCCTGTGAGTAGCCACTGCTCCAGTCTGGGTGCTGTACCCAGACTAGGTCTCTAAAAAGATAAAAATAAGAAAGAAAAAAATTCACGTAGAGATAACCCCTGTAGGGGAGTGGCAGGAAAACAGAGGGACAGATGGCCAACAAAGGGTCCTTCGTGGAGCAAGTCACCAATGTGGCACGTAGACAGTACAGCTCAGTCCCTGGTGCTCTGCAGCACAGAACACGCCCCTCAGAGTTGCCGGTCCAAAGGGGCTGCCCAGGGCATTAAACTCCCAGCACCTGGGTCTCCGCAGGCCTCACAGCCCCTGACCCATCAGGGGGACATGGAAGTCAGGCAGGAAGGGCCAGGTAACCCCGAGGCCTCAACAGGGCCTGCTCCACGTCTCCACTCAGCTCAGAGAGGACCCTCCCCACAGGCAGCTCTCAGCATCGCCTCCTGCGCTGCACACACTTCCCGCCTCCCAGACCCTTCCCACCCCCAGCTGCTCTGGGCCTTCCCAGCTCAGCTCCCCATCCATGTGGTAAGTCTGGGTGCCTCAGCCCTGAGAGAGACTCTGTGCCTGCACTGTCCTCACACAGCGCCACGTCAGGGACTGAGAGACACTGTCCTGCCCTCAGGAGTGGACATCCCAGGGAGGCAGAGAGAACCCCAAAGTCACAAAGGTGATGTGGCATGGTGACCTGCTATGAAGAGGGTGAAGCAGGGATGTGGAGTGAAGAGCGAGTGGCAACATGGGGCCTGGGTAGGTCACCAGAGCAGACCAGAGGAAGGGACCCACGGATGCACCAATGTGCCAGCCCTGGTGACAGCCCCCCAGACCCCCAAGCTACAGCTCGTGCTCTTTGACTTATTTTCAGGCTTCACAATGTCCTCCCCAAATCAGCAGGGCCCAGACAGTCTGGGTGGCATGAAGGCCGTGAGACAGAGATCCTCAGGCATTTTCAGCGAGACATGCATTTCACACTGACGCTGCACTCCAACGTCTGTTTACACAGTTTCCCCAAACAATACTTACCCTTGAGGCATGAGACGCCTCTGATGACTCAAGTCTAGTCTGTTCTGGTGTGTTGTGATTTTAAATGCCAGGCTTGACCCTCTAAATTGATTTCAAGACCCACCAGCATCACAGCCTGAGACCCACTGAGTTCTGCACCAGGACACATCCGCTTCCCTTGCAGACACGCTGGACCCCGTGGCCATTTTTTGGGGGAGGGAGTCAGGGCTGACCCTGAGGCGCACCTTCTCCTTCTCAGCCTGGGCAGGAGGAGGGTTGGTGCCCTCGAGGCCCTCGAGAGTCCTGGTCTTTGCCCAGCAGCCTGCAGGATGAGAGTGTTGGGGGTGGGGGCATCACCCCCACAGCACAGATCAGCAGAGCCCTGGCCTGAGGGTACTCAGCCCTGTGGGTCCTGAGCCTACCAGGAAGCTGGACTTGGGATGGTCTTGGAGAACAGGGAGTCTCAGTGCACAAATTGTCCCTTCCTAATAACCTCAAACCCATCTTCTGACCACACTCGGAACTGGGCTCCCAGGAGCTTGCAGATAACCCAGGGCCCCAAGTAACAGGCAGAATGCTCTGTTCAGACCACCAATGAGAGTGGCTCTTAGTGGCACCTCTGTGGTTATCACCCGTCTACTCCACCCCAGCCAGTGCCCTGGGTCCCGCACACGGCCTCGCTTCATGCTCACCCAGTTTAGATAATGGCACCGGCACCATCAGCAATGGGAAGAAACAGCACCTGGCATTCCTGGAGCACCTACCAGGTTCTCAGGACAGGGCTGAGGGCTCCACCGAGCCTGAGTCTGAACTCCACAGGAGGAGCTGTGTGGCCCCAGGTGGGTGACTTGACATTTCTGTGCCTCTCTTTTCTCAAGCATGGGTGAGGATAATGAAGTCCCTGCCCCCCAGGAACCAAGGCTGTGTTAGAAGGCCTGGCACACAGCAGGCAGGCTGACATTAGCCTCTCTTTACAGGTGAGGAAACTGAGGCTCGGGGTCGCTGGCCTGGCAGGAAGTGGGACTCGCAGCCTGGTCTGCCTGGTGCTGAGATCTTCAGCTCATGGCCGCCTTCAGAGGACACAGAGCAGAGGGCCACCCCCCTGTCCCACAGAGGGGGCTGAGTGTCTGAAGACCCCAACCACCTGCCTGAGAGCCCAGCTCCCTGGGAGACACCAATCACACTGTGTGCCCGGCATTCAGGCCTCCAACCACACACTCCCCTGAGCACACTCCTCATGGCCATTTCTCCGCAGGGACAGTGCTTCTGCTCCCCGGAAAGACCCACCTCATCCTTCCTGAGTGATGTCCCCTCACGTTGCCCAGCTCTTGACAGATGCAGTCCTGCTCCACCTGTCATTTCCACACTGCTACAGCAAGTCGTCTTGGACACAGCCTTTTGGTTCCCGACAGACACATTCACAGCCTGATTTCACCCACCTCCATTCACAGAGGCAGGTTTTCCTTCTCAGCCTCCCATGAGGCCTTGTGGGTTGGGTCTCAGGGAGGCGGGAGAGGGGTCCTGGGCTCTGAACTAGACGCCCCATCTCCCTGACCTGGGCAAGTCAGGCTGTGTCCCTGCCACCTCGCACTGGGAGCAGGGACTGGGGAAAGGAGGCACATTTGGCTTGTAGGACTGTCCCATAAGGCCATGTTTCTGAAAGAGAAGTGACGGCTGCAAGGGACCCTTTCACATCTCCTAGTTCCCATCAGTTTAAATGAGAGATGGGTTTTTTCCACCTGTTATTATAGTTTTCTTTTTCTTATTATAAAAGTTGCACACACTCATTTCAAAACCTTTTTAAAGTAGAAGAAAACTTCACAGACCTTTAAATCACTACTGATTCCAACATTGAGAACAAGTTGTATTAATATCTTGGTGCGTAGAGTTCCCACGTATGTACACAGAAAAACCTAACAGACAAGACACACCCTCTCTCTCTCTCACAGTTTGGCTTTATTAGAAAGGAATAGTGCTTTGTGTTCACTAAATAAAATTTTATGTCTGTATTTACATACAGCTACCTATAGGTCATTATTATTTTTAGTATTGATATTTGTGGATAGTCCATAAAGTAATCAATGAATTTCCTATTTTTTATCACCTTAAGGCTGTATCATCTACCAGTAACATAACGTTGGCTCAGACAGAAGTTTATCTCTCACAGAAACCAAGACTAGAGATTGCTGGTCTAGGGTGGTGATAGGGAATTTGGGGTTGTTTTAGCAGGCACTCTGCCATCCATAGGGTACAAACGTAATCCTTGCCATCGAGATGACAGGAACATCTGTAACTAACATATGCGTATTGCAGGAAGCCGGTCAGAGAAAGAGACAAATCAGAAATGAGACAAAAGAGAGAAGCCAGCTGTAAAACAAGGTGGTTTCCAAAAATGACACACAACACGGTCACTGCCTCCCATTGCCCGGAACGTGGTCAAGTGGCCACGCCTTGCTGCGAGGGAAGCTGGGGAAACGTAGCTTGTGTCCAGCTGCTGGGAAGGGGGCAGGCTGGCACGGGCATTTAGGCTTTCTGCTTCTTTCCTCCTATAAAATCCTTAGACATTCATCTTGGCATGTTTTTATATATTTTATAGATTAATAATTTTTCTTTTATTTCACTGGAATAAATTCCTGTAAAAGAAATTTGGGAAGCGAAGTTGTTTTCATTGGCAGTTGCTGTTATGCACCAATTGCCAAATTGCCCTCCAGGAAGGATGTGCCAATGAAGTTATCCAAGAGGTGGGGTTGTATTTAATGAAAAGTGTCTCCACCCCGCATTGCCTTTTAATCCACCCCTTGGCCTTTATTAGGTTTACACATCTCTTCAAAATCCTTGTTTCCTAGATCATAATCTTGGAATTTAATAACGTTTTCATTTAGGTCGTTATTACTATCAGATTTATTGGACTATGGGTGAACCCAGCCAGCACCTCGGGGAAAGAGCTGTTCCCTTCAGAGGAGAAGGAAATAAAAACCACTAATGCTCAGAGATTTTGAAAGTGAAGTGGGCAGGGAAAAGCAGAAAGAATCAATCTCACTCCACCAAGAGTGTGGTTGGAATGTCCACAGAAGGTGTCGCGCTCAGGGCAGCAGACCACGCACCAGGTGGGCACCCAGAAAGTGACCCTCTCTGAACAGAAAAAGAGTGAGCACCTTACAGAGTCACAGAAAGGGTCCCCCAGACAGAGGTAATGGCAGATGCAAAGGCCCTGGGGCAGGTGCTGGCATGGCCTGCTTGAGAGCAGAAAGGAAGCTGGTAGGGCTAGGGTAGAGGTGTGCCCAGGACTTTCTGGTTCTAGCACTAGCTATCCTGTGTTCCAAGAAACTTCTGAGTCTCGGGCAAACTGGCCTGATCTAGCTGCCTGGAACTTCCCTGGTTTTAAAACTGAAATTCCTACATTCCAAAAGCTCCCTCGGTCCTGAGCAAGCCGGGAGAGTTGGTCACCCTAGGTTGGGGCAGAGAGGGCAGAGTCATCTACAGCCTCCCTCACCTCTGCCACAGGAGTGACTCACCTGGTACACAGCATCCAGGAGAGAAACCACTTCTCCCAGTACTCCTTGCAAGCAGTGGTGGCTACGTGACTAGGCTGTGGCCAGTAGGGAAATGACACCTGTACAAAGCTGTTACTTTTAAAGGAAAGGTTTCTGTCCTCCTGTCCCCTTCTACTCCTCCCTGCTGGCTGGCATGAGACAGGATGGACCCTGTGGGGGAAGCCACACCCTCTGGGTAACAGATCACCAAGGTGGAAGAAGCCCTAGGCCCTGAAACTGTGGAAAGCAATCACCCTGCTGGCTTGGACTTTTGTGCACCCTGTCTTATTTAAGGCACTGTGATTTGGGTCCCTGTCACATTCTCTGAGGCTGTACCTAATTTGGGAGAAAGTTGAGGGCAGATAGGATTGGGGAGGTGGCAAGGGCCCAGATCACGCCAAGCCTGTAGGCCAAGATGAAGGAAGAAACAGATAACCTAAGACCCAAGGGTGGTACCTGCTCCCGGGTGAGGAATTTGCCCCTGTGTCCCTCACACTCTGCGGGAGCAACAGGATTTGACCCATCTCCCTGCAGGACTTTGCAAGATGCACTTCATAGAGTCATAGGCACTTGTCTCCTAAAGTGTCTTTTAAGATTATTTGGACCCACCCTGTCATTTTACCAACAGGGAAACTGAGGCCCAGAGAGGAAGTGGCCTGCCCATGTGCTCAAGAAACTGCAGTTTCCCTTGAATATTCTTGGTTGATGTGGCCATAGTTTGCTTCTACATCTGCTGAAAATCAGACCAGCTCTTCATTCATTCATTCATCCATTCACATTCCATTTATCAAATACAGTAGAACCTCTGTAAGTCGACCACCCAAGGGACTGTAACAAACTGGTCAACATAAGGAAGCAGGCCTACTGCGCTGATACGTACATGAAAATGAGGTCAGCTTAAGGAGGCGGCCAGTGTAGGGAGGCGGTCAACTATGGAGGTTCGACTGTACTGTCTGTAAAGCCAAGTGTTCAGATAAGCCTCAGTTCATATGAATTGGGGGTAGGGAAAAGTCCTTCACAGACAGAAGCCACATCTATGTCACTCACGGCCATATCTGCAGTACCTGGAACTGGATATGCTCAGCAAACACAGAACACGTTGGGGGAATAAACCGCATGCTCCCGGGGCTGTGGCCACCCCTTCTCACCAACCTGCTGCCTCTTCCTGGGCACACAGGATGGTAACACCTCACAGCCGAGTGAGAAGTCAGGCACTCAGCTTCTGGTCAAGAGAATAAGGGTGCAAGAGATGGAGACCTCACCAAGTGGGTGGGAAAACCCTCCTCTGGAGCCTGTGTCTTAGTCCCTTCCCGCAGGCCTTGGACCCACAGTTGGAGGTGGTGGCAGCACAAGACAAGGGGCCTGAATCTGAAGTCACCACCCTAAGAGAGCTGCCCCACCCATTGAGACTGTGGCACGAGCAGGACAGAACCCTTTGTGTGCTCCAAGCCCTGTCTGCAGCTCTAGCTCCTGGGAGGGTGACCCCAGCAAAGCTCTCAAGTGATCTCTTTCCCAGCCCAGGACCACTGAGCAGGGCCCCCATTGTCCGAGATCAGTTGAACGCCTGTACACCTGCTGTGGCCTGGAGCCCGTGCCTGGCACTGTGCATGATGAATCCAAGGACAGACCCAGTTCCTAGGTGGGTCCTGTCTGATCAGACCCTGGGACCCTCCACGAACACCTCCTGCATGCAGCACCCTTACTCCCTCCCCCCCGCCACCTGGAGCAGCTTATATAAAAGTATTTGCAACTCACCTCACACAGAGCTGATGGTTCCAGCTTCCCAGACACCCCGAGACCTCCTTGGCTACTTAGTAATCGGAGCAGATAGCTGCAAAGAGGCACAACTCTTTATTTTCACTTAATTGAAAAATTCACATCATCAAAGAGAGCGTCCGTGCTCAGTGGCCCTTTCCTCGCTCCGACAGTGACCATTAACCTTTAAAAAAGATGCTTTACGAGCCATTCGCCGAACCTCCTTCTCCGTGCTGAGGTGTAATGAGGCTCATAAATAGGCCAGATTCAAGAGGGGACAAACGTGACAAATGCCACTGATGAGAGCCCCAGGGAGAGCAGCCCCTAAGCCCCCCAGCCACATATATGTGTGGATGCATCAGTGGCCACGCCAGGAGCCCAGCCTCCAGCCACAGGCCTCTGCGGTGGCCCAGGCCAAGTCTTATTAGAGAGGTTGAGTTCAACGGCGCCAACGATGGCAGAAATAAATAAGTGAGACCCTGTGGCTCCTCTGGTTAAAATCCTCTGCTACCTGTAGGAGTCAGAATAGAAGCCAAGTCCTGAGAGCCGCCTTCAGTCCCTGCCTGACACAACCCCTCCTCCCTGGCTCTCTCCTCTCCCACCACAGACGTATTCAACAGGGTGATCCTGGTGTATTTGAACCCATTTTTATCCCCAGAACAAACATCTGGAATATACGTGCATGATTACAGAAGTTTTGAGGTGCACAAAAATCGAGAAACATAAAGTCTGCACAGATGAAAACAAAGGGAGTCCTCCCAGCAACACTGATAAGCCAAGCAAGTCAAAACTTGCCTGGGTGACTCTGAAAGGATACTGTCAATTGTGTTTCTTAGACGTGAAATAATGGACCGTCACACAGTCTGTCTCAAAACTTTCATAATGATCCACTATGAAGCATCTCCTCAAGAAAAAAGGCCCCAGACTCAAGCAACTGAATCAAAATTGGGGAAAGACTTAAGCCATCTCTTCGCAGAGGGGAAAACGTGAATGCAAAGACTCTTAACCTAATGAGATATCACGTGATACCCACCAGAGCAGCAAAACTCTCACAACCCAATAAATTCAAGGGCTGAGCAGATGATAGAGCCCAAGAGCTCTCACCCATGGCTAAGACTGATTACAAAATAATTGTTGTCATCCATGTACGCGAAAGTATGCATAGTATGAGTTAGGATGCAAATGACATGTCTTACTTAGGATGAAATTTTTTTTTAATTGAAATCTAATGACCAGAAACCTGCTCTTGTGCGTAGGAGAAGCACCCCCAAGACGGTCCACAGTCATGCAGTCCTCGTGGCCCCAGGCCCAGAATAATCCAATGCTCATCAACTTGTGAATGAAGACTTTTCTCCCGCTCCCCTCCTACCATGCAAAACCACACAGCGATGAAAATGGGTGAACTGTAGCTACCACGTCAACGTGGATGGGTCTTAGGAAGAGAATGGAGAATAAAGATAGACCCCTAGGAGATGCTCGATGCAGGCGTGAACAGAGGAGCATGCACAGAATAGAATTCCCGAACATCAAAGTTCAAAAACTAAATAGATGGTGAAACTATGGAGGAAAGTACCGGAATAATAAAGACAAAACCAGAAGCGTTTCCCTCGGCAGGAGAAGGGGAAGAGGCTGGGATTCAGGAGAGACACCCAGAGGACATCCAAGATTCTGTGTCTTCCAACCTTGTTCCTTCAGCTACTGAGATCCTGTGTGTTCATTGAGTCCGTATTCTTTATGCCTCGCCCATGTTGTACCAACGCTCTTGTCTTAATGCAATATTTAGTAAGACAATTATAAACAAGATACGTTAAAGGGTAAGAATGTGGATGAGTGTCAGGAAGGCCACGAAGGCTTTTCCTGATCAAGGGACCAGTCTCCCCTCAAGACACAGTTGCTTGTGGGCTGTCAGACCCCCTCACTCATCTTGGCAGGGGCCAGAACTAGCTGGGACCACACATCTGTGACACCTGCTGTATCACCAAGCCATGCCAGGTGGCTCAGCTGCCAGGATTCACATCATTCTGCACCTAAATACCACAAGGCAAGTGGGAAGGTCTGAGTTTCTCCACCAAGAGCAATTTTCAGATTAATTTCTATCCTCCCTCTCTGCCCCCATGAAATAGCTTTCTATAGCTTTGCTTAGGTCTATTTCTTCATTGATTTTTTATTTGAATATCATATTGAAGATGTATGTCTTTTGTCTCTGCCAGTTGTGATGTTAATCCTTTAATTCCTACTGTTGTTATTACGAATTACCATCACCATTTAATTTTTTCCAGCTTTCCAATTCCTACAGACATTGATCAGGGTCTTTCTGTTTCATGAGACAGAAAACGAATCCAAACTAAGGAAAGAAAGAACTGCACTGATCATTGTAACTGAGACCGTCACAGACCTGGTTTGCTTAGGTGACAGCTAGATCTGGCATCTCAAGTGGCATCCTTCTGATTCTCTCCCACCATCCCCAACCTTGCCTTCCTTGTGGTGGCTATATTCTCTTGGAGGCCCACTTCAGGGGCTGAACAGATGGCCCCAGTGGCTTCCCACCTACAGGGCCCAGCTCAGTGGCTCCAGCTCAGAGGAAGCTTTTTCCCCCAACATGCTCCCCAGCTCCAGGTGTCTCTCCTATGGGCCTGCCCTGAATCACATGCCCATCACTGGGCTAAACACAGTGGCCCCTGGGGGATGGACTGTGGGGCCACTTGGCCCAAGCATGGAGGAATGGTGGCCCCAAGATGTCGCTCTCAGGAGGCCTAGGCAGGAAGAAACAACAGATGACTCCTATACTGGGAAACAGCAAATTGAAAATTTTCAGTTGGAAATCCAAATGCATGCGGGATGATTAATCTTACACGCCAGCTTGGCCAGGCCACGGTGCCCAGATATTTGGCCAAGCAATATTCTGGATGTTTCTGTAAGGATGTGATTAAATGAGATTAACATTTAAATCGGTAGACTTGGAGTAGATTTCCTTCCACGAAGCTTAAAAAGAAGGAAAGCCTGACCTCCCCCAAGCAAGAGGAAACCCTGCAGCAGACGCCTTCTGGGGCCTCCAGCTTGGTGGCCTTCGGGCCTTCAGTCACTCCAAAGACCCTGACCTCTGGATTGTAACCAACACAGTGACAGACTTAATCCATTTCTGTCTGCTAACATGTCCCACGTGGAAAAGGCCGTTTGACAGACTGAAGCTGCCTCTGCCCAGATCCCCACCCAACTCACACATCGTTCTTTCTCTTTAATATTGAACTTGTGCTCATTTTAGAGACTGAGGCAGAAAAAGAGGCAACTACAAGGCCAAGCCGGTGATAAATGAAAAATGGGATTTAGGCATTCAGAGTGTGGTTTTGCTTTTTTGTGGCTAATTGACTCTGTCTAGGGAAGGAAGGAGGGAAGGAAGAGGCTCCCTGACAGGGTCGGGAGAAGGAACCGTGCTGGGGACAGACCTCGGAGTGGATGGTGCTGGCTCGGCCCTGCTCCTTCTATGGAGAAGGGCCCTTCAGTGCCCTCTGGGGATTGGATTCACCCTGACTCACCCGGGTCAGCAGACAGCAAGCTCTTCCACTCGCTCCTGCTGTCCAGAGCCCGAGGACACCCTGAGTCCAGCCCCTCAGAGGCCTGGGGCTCCTGCTCCTGGGGCCTTCTGGTCAATTCTGCTCTGCCTCATTTCAGGATTTAACGTGGATTCTGTCACCTGCAACCTCAGAACCTGGGACCCTGAGTGATGCCACCACGAACTCTTACCCAGGGCAGGTTCTCCTGAGTCTTCCATCCAGGAGGGTCCATCCTGGTACCTCCTGGGTTACAGAGCATCTCTGAGGAACCCCAGGACTTTGGGGGCCCCAGAAGCATCAAGAGCTTCAGGCGAGGAGCCCCTCAGAGGCAGGCGCTGTGGAGATCTATAGGGACCCACGGAACAGGTGGGCAGGGGCAGCACTAACGCCTCAGCACCCTGCCTGCAGGTTCAATTCTTGGCTTATGTTCCACCTCCCTGAAATCTCCCATCATCAAACAGCCAAGCCCCGGGCTGTCCCACTGACACTCTAGCTCACCCCGTTTTGACCTGGGGGCTGACCAGGCTTTTCGGGCTTCTCCCCACATGGAGCAAGGAGTTTTGGCAGGAAGTGGGGGGGGGTGATTTGCACATGAACCTGAGCATTAGCAAGGGCAGGAGCTTGTGATCCTCTGGGGCTAACAACTGCCCCATGAATAATGGTCCCTCTTAACATTTAATTAAACATTTATCAGATATATTTCTACAGAATTGCCCATCATTTGCAGGTGTCACTTCACGCATCAGTTTCCTGAAATGAGCAAGATACATTCATGGCTCCCATCTCCTCCCGCCCAAGCATCAGCCCCGTGGCCAGATGTCCCACTGGGGCCGAGGTGTGACTTCTGTTGGTGCGTCCAATGCACAGCTTGATGGGGTCGGGGTGGTTTTAATCAGAATGGTGAATTGGAAACGGTATGGAAACTGGGCTCTGTTGGGATCCTTGTGTTGACCAGGTCCCTTGAGAATTAAATCATTTAATACAGGAAATGGAAAAGTCCTCCTAATCTTCCTTCTGAGTGAGCCGTGAAATAGGCTTTGGGAATGGCTTCTAGGGCAGAGCGTGTGGCAGGCTTGGTGCCAAGATGGTCTCATGGGGTATCAGAAGATAGGGCACCAGCTAAATGGTGTGCCTGTACAGGGCATGTGGCCTGTGTCTACAGCACCCCGAATGCAGGAGACTGGCCTGTGCAGGTCTGGGATGTCTGGGACATGCCCACTGACCTCATGCCACCCAAGGCACCACCCGGAGCATCTAAGAACCAGAGAACAATTCCTTAGCTTCCCAATTAGGGAAAAAGCTTTGGGTCCCTGCACAAGGAAGCGCCTGTCTACACTCTGAATCACTGACCACAATTCCTAAGGGCAGTGTGCAAATTACCTCCGTGGCTTGAGGGCATGTCCCAATCTGCTCCTGTGAAGGTGAAACCGAGGACTAGCTGCTCCCAACAATTAATACTTTGCAAATTAAAAGAACAACAAAGCATAACAAGCACAAACACTTTCAACACATACTACTCTGCACCTGGGAAGTCACAGTAAGAGGCTCAGAATACCCACCAGTAGGGTGCCACCAGGCTCAAGGTCTCCAAAGGCAATCTGGTGCAATTAAAAAAGCACTTATTGCCTGGTGCAGTCATTGTACATGTAAGATATTATCACAAGGAGCTATTCACAAATGCAGACCAAGTTTACATAGTGTTGTGTTCATCACAAAATAAATTATAACAGCAAAACTTGGGAACTACACAAACTTCCAACAATAATATAAGAATGAAGAAGGGATGGATTTTCCAGACAAGGGAATGTTGAAGGATGATTTCATGACATGTTTATGTGAAATTTTTAATTACACGGAAAATGCTTGTTATGTTGCATGAAGTGAAAAAAAAAAAACATATAGACAGGGTGTATTTACAGTTAGCCTAAACTCCACAGTGGAGGGGGTATAATGTGGTGTGTCTGACCTCCTTTCCTTCTACAGCCAGGAACTCAGCTTTAAAGTTTTTGTGGGGTCTTCTTGGCCAAGAGGGGTCCATTCAGTTGGCAGTGACTTAGGATTTGATTTTATTTTATGGTTCTCCCACTGGTGGTGGCTAACGTTTGGCTGACCTGAGCTGGTCTAAGAGCAGCTCTGAATGTTGTATTCAGGCCAGCTGCACTTGGCTTCTTCTGGACACAGGCTGAAGGAGCAACAGCTCTAGGACACATGCTGGTCTTCTCATAGCAGTACATTTAGGGCTCTTCTTATAGCACTTGAACTTCTAAAGCAAGTCACTTGTCCAAGCCCAACATCTATGGGGCAGGGGCAAGTTCTCCACCAATTCACATCTGAACACTAACCTTAACTTTCACATCCCTCAAACCCTAACATGCATCATTAATAAGACTGCTTGTCTATGTAAAATGGTAGAAAAGGGGGAAACAAGAAGAGAGTAAAGGTAAATGACTTTCTTATGTAAAATTTCCACCAAACCTATATACCAAATAGGCTGGCAGGCAGCACCAGCAGGTGCCAAACTTGATTTAGTCCCAGGAGAGCCTCCTGAGCACTCATGCGGTTCCCCCAAATGCATCATCCCACACCCACACCACCAGCTTCCCCACCACACGGGCCTGGCTAAGCATGGCCAAGACACTCAAAAGGGATTTGTCTGCTGATTCAAATTTATGCTTATGATGGGCCCCATAGGGACACATCAAAGATGTGATCTCTTCCATGAAAATATCATGGTATAGAAGAGCTAAGAAAATTCTAGAAGCATCAGCTCTAGTCCTCCTCCATCACAGGTACAAGCCCATGAATTTGGAGATTGAATACAATGTCTCCCCAGAGTCAAAGGCAGAGAGACGAGCAAAGCTAAGAACACACCGTGAGGCACATTCAGAGATCTCCTGAGACAGCTTTTCTTCTTTTTCCCTCTTTTTTGATCACAACAACATGATGGAGTGTGGGGAACGGCAGAGTCCCCCAAATCACCAGCTATAACCATGGTGGCCTGGGTCTCAGGATCAGAAACTGCCATCAGGATTGTCTCAGAAAATCCGAGACATTAAGCCACTGATAACGTAACCTATCATCCGATCTTTGCCCAAGGTCAAACTCTGGAAATGAAACAAATGAGATGAAATAAAGGCTCTGAGAACAAGACAAGGTCAGTGTCACAGCCCCTCTCGTTGAGCCATCTGGGGTAAATACCTGGTTCCCAGTGCACTAGGGGACAAATGATGGAAAAATACTGTGCTGCAGATTGAGAGGAATGGAGGGCATTAGCAATGCTCTTCCAAAATGAGCTCCTTGATAAAAAACATAGACACTTAATTGTCCCACAGCATGTCACCCACCAAAGAGACAGATGGTGTCCTCAGCTTTTCTCTTGTTCCTCTGGGAGCAAAGTAAAATGGAGGTAAAAGGTAAAATTACCTGTCCTTTGGAAGCAGACTGCCATAGATCCGAATCCCAACTCTGACATTTTCTGTGTGACCTTGGGCAAATACCTCAACGTCTCTGGCCTTCTGTGTGCTCATCCACAACACGGATGTGATACTTGCCACGTGGGTGCTGTTACAGTGAAGGAAATAGCACAGGTGGAACGCCTGTGTCATAAGTGGCACCTTAGGTCCCTTCTTTCCCCAGCTAGGACACCACACATGGTTTCACTGTACGTTAAGGAGGTCATTAATCTGGGTGATGCTATAAAGAGCTCCTGAGTTTCTTTTCATGATTGTCATTAAAAGCAAATCATCCTGCATAATCTGTCTATTTCTTTTATTCCTAAACACTGCCAATTTGAAGGCAGCACAAAAGGAGGGGTTGATCACTTTCATGTCACGGGTTCTTGATCCTTGAAACAGACATAAACCCTGACTATCTCAGGGGAATGTGTGCTCAGACAGTGTTAGTGGCAGGCGATGGTCAGTGAGTGCTCACTGTGCTATGCCAGGCATATATTACCTTATTTAATCCTGACAACCACACTTCAAGGTAGCTATTATTACCAGACCTATTTTACAGATGAAGAAACTGAGGCACAGTTTAAGTAACAGGGCCAAGATCAGAGCTGTAAGTGGCAGAGCTGGGACCTGAGCCCATGTGCTCTGACTCCAGAGCCTGTGTATTAGCCCCTTGGCTCCATGAAAGATCATGACCACAGCTCTGTGAGGGTGACTGAGCCTCTAAGTTGTCTCCGTCCATCTACGCTGAAGTCACTCCCTTACGTGAGTCTCTATGACCCTGAAGTGTTTTTTAGTTTTTCAGAAAGCCTAGAGTAGAGCCATTTTGCCAGGGCCTGCCTAGATGTCCCAAAAGTTTTCCTTCTGCCCTATGAGAAATGAGGAGGAAGAGTTGGTAATGGCCAAAGAGGGGGAAAAGATGCCCCTGTGGTGGGCCTTTGCCAGATGTCTGATCAGGAGTCAAATCATTGCTGCTCCAACATCTGGTTCTCTATGACCTGCGAGGACTATTGGAGGGCAGGCTGCATAGTGGAACCAGGGCAGCTGGGCACTGAGTTCCCCAGAACAGAGGGGACACCTCATACCTGCGCCACAAACCACAGGAAAGACAGCTCAAGTGGGAGGAACATTGTGACTTATGCGCCCAGCACCTGTCACTCTTTCTGGGCCCTGGACCCCCTCGAGAAAAGCCACCCCTCCCAACTCTCTATCCGTGGGGCTGTGTGGCTGGGACCCAGGCCTGCTCCTTCTGTGGGGGATTCTGCTCAGCCACAACTAGGGGTTGAGGGAGGAGTGCCTGAGAACCATCATTCAAATGAAGCTCAATCCAAGGGTTGTTTTGGTACAAATGAAAAGGGGGCTCCCTCCCAACTGGGATGGGAAAGGTGGAAGAAAGAAAGCCGGGGTTTCTGGAGGTATCATAACCCCAAGGAGAGACCTGGCCTGCCAGTGAGCCAGCGGCTGAGAAAATGAACCTGGGGAGATGCAGACAACATGAGTCCTCATAATGGTGCTCAGCACCTGGATACAGCAATACCTGAAGGTTGTTCACTTCTTGTATTAGTTTTCTTTTCCCACATCAAATTGCCACACAGTCGCTCAAAACACATAATTCTGCAGGTCAGAAGTTTGCCCCAACATGACTGGATTCTCTGCTCAGAATCCCGCAAGGCTGAAATCAAGTTGTTGAGATCTTATCTGGAGGCTTTGGGGGAGAATCGGCTTCCAGCTTACTTCACAATGTTGGAATGAGTCAGCCCCATTGGTTATGAGACTAAAGTTCCCATTTTTTCTTGTGAGACATCCATCTGGGGACCATTCAAGGCTCCTGGAGGCCTCTCCCATTCTTCAGCATATGGGTCCCCCATGTTCAAGCCAACAACAGCATTTTGAATCCTTCTCATCCTTGAAGCCCTAACTTCCTTTCTTGCTGGTCTCTAGACCCAGCTGCAAATGGCTAATGCTATTAGGTCATCTACCTTCTGCTTAATTCAAAGTCGATTAATAACTTCAATTAGATCTGTGCAATCCTTGTTGTCATAGGACATCATAGCATCTCAGAAGTGATACATGGATCCCAGCATATTCACAAGGTGCCCCCACACTGGAGAGAAGGAGGCTATGTCAGGAATTCTGCCCTCCACACCCCTCAACTCCTCGGTGATGTGAGACCCGCATTCCTTTGCCTGTTTAAGGTGATTTGAATTGTTCCTCACTTAAAACCAAAAGACTTATTCATGCAATGGAAAGAAATGAATCGCTGATTCATGCCACAACATGGATGAGCCTTGAAAACATTACACTAAGTGAAAGAAAAAACAGACACAAAAGACCACATAGTGTACAAGGTCAGACAATCAAGTTCATGAACTCAACCTACTAAAAGTGCTACATCCCTCATTGCTGAATATCAGTACGGTCACCTTTAAAGTATTCCCCTTTAGAAGTTAGGCACCCATGCCAAGACCCAGTCCACCCTGAATGCACTTTTTTCTGGGATGAGTTCAAGAACTTGATAGTCAGACCTCAGGCAATGATAGCCCTGATGGACAGTCCAGAAAAAGAGTTCCAAAATTGCTTTGGCATCTGTGCACAGCTGCCCAAGGGGTCACAGGTGACCATAGTGATATTCAGCAATGAGGGATGTAGCACCTTTTCCAGGATGAATTTGTGAACTTTGTGGTCCAACCTAGTATGGCTCCACTTATATGAACTATTCAGATAGCCAAGGCCATAGAGACGTAAAATAAATTAGTGATTACCTAGGGCGGTTGGAAGAGTGACCACAATGAGTACAGGGAGGATTTTATTTTCTGGTGATGAAAATGTTCCGGGTTTGGACAATGGCATAAAAAAAAAAAATTGAATTGTATGCTTTTAAAGTGTACATTTTATGGTATGTGAATTATGTCTTAATAAATTTAAATAAAACAAAAATACCCCCAAAGAGTCCTGATTTAAAAGGAAAACAAGGAAATAAAAGATTTGGTCTGATAGGAGAAGCCAGGCTCATGTGCCCTGTTTGTATATAAATATGGAGCCCTGGATCTGAAGTCACCCCACTGTACCTGTCATACACCGTACGGTTCGCTGGGGAGGGAGAGGTGAGGGACAGAATCAAATTATTTTTAAAACTCCTCACATTATTGAGGGCTAGCTGACACGGTGCTTATGAAAGCTCTTGCTCAAAACCACCTATAATTTGACAGGCTTGTAAAAGAGAAATTCTTCTGAAGTTCTTTCCACAAAAGTAAAATTACTGGTTTATGATGAGTGTTACAAATCAGTCTTACTGCAAATAGAAACAGACTTCCACTGTAAGGACCAGAGACCATCTTCCCCCAGAGCACTTTCCAAAGAGGCCGTTCATCAGGAAGCAGTTTGCAGATCCCCTGGTGTGGGGGCAGGTTAACCCATCCAGCCACTGGGGTGAGAGGTCTGCACATTGCTAACCAGAAATTCTCCTCTGCGAGGGGCACAGTCCACAGGCCTCTGAGGCAGACAACCTTTGGGGCACATCCACCTCAGATGACAGCCCCTGCACACTCACAGTAGTGGCCCTGACTCTTATCCACAGATGACTGAATGGGAGCATAGCTCCTGATCCAATCAGGGCCAGTCAGAATCTCTTTAAGGCACTGAACTAAGAGGACACATATTTGGGGACCACGGGGCTTCTAGAAGACTGCTAGCACTCATCCCCACCTGAATCATGAACCTGGAGAGATGGAAGAAATGGGATGGGCTTAAGTGCTGGGTCCCAGGCAGCAGCCATAAAAGCCTATTCCCAAGACAGAGGACCAAAGGGCAAAGAGGGGAGGAAAGGAGAGAAATATTGTCATGTCTACCTGTCCCTGCCCTTCCACTTTGGAAGAAAAGGAGAGAAAGATAGTTATGTGTGCCTGTCCACTGTACCTCCATCTGGGGAGGAAAGGAAGAAAGATGATCACATTCACCTGCCCACTACAAATGCACTTTGGGGAGATACAGAGAGTGGTGAGAAGCTGAAGTTCATTGAAGACCTAAAGGTCCTGCCTCCATGTTGCCTTCTTCAAGATCATAAAAAAGAAATGAAATATTGATCACCTGTCCCACAAAGCCTAACATGGCGGTTACTTGTATGTGCCAACTTGACTGAGCTAAGGGATGCCCAGATAGCTGAGAAAACATTATGGTTCTGTGAGGGTGTTTCTGGCAGAGATGAGCATTTAGGTCAGTAGACTAAGGAAGATCCACCCTTTTCAATGTGAGTGGGCATCAGTCAATTCCTTGAGGCTCCAGATAAAACAGCAGAAGAAAAATGCAGAGGAAGAGCCAATTCTCTCTCTGTGTTGACCTGAAACATCAATCTTCTCCTGACCTTGAACATGGGCAATCCTAGTTCTCAGATCTTGGGACTCTGACTGAACGACATCATTGTTTTCCTGTTTTTACAGCCTGCAAGTGAAAGAACATAGGACTTCTCAGCCTCCATAATCATATGAGCCCAGTCCCATAGTGAATGAATGAATGAATGAATCTCCTATTGGCTCTATTTCTGGAGAACCTTGATGAATACACTTGGCTTCAAGAATCACATTTTTATTCTTTCCCAGCCAAAGTTGCATTGTGCATGCCTTGGTTTGCTCACTTATTCATCCTACAGATACCTGTTGAAGGCCTACTATGTGCTAGAAACCTTACAAGATGCAGCCATAGAAAATCCACATCCCTTCTGTCAAGGGCTGATTTTCTAGCGGAGGAAAACAGGCAGATAAGGATGCACAATGTGACAGGACCTGTATGACACCCTGTGACACTGTCTCAGGTTTTCTCAGCCTCCTGCTGCAGGATCTGACTCAATACAGGTCCACAGGACCCCACTGTTGCCTCATCTTCACCCTATTGGTCATGGAAGGACCTGTCACTTAAATAGGAGGACACACAACTCCCCGCTGCTGGACGGCTGAGATGGACAGCAGTTCCCACAGCCCACTGGGGGAGGACGTGGCACATCCTGCAGGGCCACAAGGGGTGCACCTGGAACAGTGTGGACAAGAAGGGGCTGTGGGAGGCAGACAGTGCAATAACAGGAGGGTGAGGTATCCCTGGTTCCTGTGGGACAAGGAGATTATTTGAATAATTTCGTGGAATGGAGGAAAGTAAAGCCAGGTAAGCTGGGGACCGGTGGACTGGGGGGCACACCTGGCCAGGACAGGGAGGTGGTAGCCAGGCCTCTGCAGCCCTGCAAAGATGCCAAAGCAATAAGAAATGTGCATTAATTTCAAGCCTCATAGCACACACAGCCTGAGACCAACACCCCAAGTTTCTGGATCCTCCCACCCAATTCTGACACAGCTAATGGGCTACAAAAACAAGCACAGGGTCTGGCTTCCCAGCAGCTGCCAGAGGGACCAGGTGATGCAACCTGGTGGTGAAGGAGAGGCGACTCCCTGAAGAGTGAACTCAGACCACTGAGGGACAGGAGACAAGACAGACCAGCCATGAGAGGCCTCTCCTGGCCTCACTCATGTGGACCGTCCTGAGGGGCAGTATTTGTGCAGCCTATCTGGAGATGGTCCGCGTGACCTGGTGACTGGCCAGGTCTCCAGCAGGCTGTCACCAGCTAAGTAGCTGCTTCCCAACCTTCCTGCCTCACTCGCCTTCCCCCACTCTTGATCCTGGGATTGCACCTGCCACTAAGGTGGGGGGGCCACAGGCTGTGTTGTAGGAGACCTGGACTAAGATCCTCTCATCCAGGATCCCTGGGAAAACCATGAGCCGAAAAGAGGTGATGCTGTAAAGGACAATGACACAGAGGAACAGGGCGGGTAGGGCCAGAGAAGTGGGGTTTTAGCCTCATCTCCCACTGAGTCACATGAAAACGAGAGCCTGGGGGATAAAGGATGACCCAGAAGCCCTGGGCTGCACATGGAGATGGCTTCAAGGGGCTAGAGCTGCCTGTGAGTGATTCTGACATGGTCAGAGTGGAAGGTGCTGGGGAAGTTGTGTGTTTAGAGCCGGAAGATGGGGGTCTGTCTAGGGCCACAGAGGCCTGGGGCTTCCTATCCATCCCTGTCAACTGAGATGTGAGCCTGGGAAGGAGAGGTCTTAACTGGAGGCCAAGGGACCCCAGGCACCTCTGCAATGGAGGATGGAATATGGGGAGAGTGTCCTTCTCAGAGGGAAAATGCTCGCAGCCATCAGGAAAGGACTGGTCAGCACAGGTGGGAAGCCCACTGCTGGTCACCTCGGCAGTGTTTCTGCTGGCGCCATGGCCGTGCTCTCCCTTCCTCTGTGTGTTGGCTTTGTCCTCTGGCTTGTGCCCTCATGGAAACAAGGTGGCTGCCATATCACCTGACATCACATCCTCTCAGGACCATGATGATAATGATAGGTGATAGAGAGAGTTGCTCCTCACCAGTCTTTAAATAGAAGGCCCCAGAAGCCACCCATCAAAAGGCTCCCAAATAATATCTCTTTGACTAGACCTGCCTCACACGCTCCCCAAAACCAATCCTAACAAGGTCAATGAGATTCACAACTGACTCAGACCAATGACGGTCCAGGCCCTGGTGCCGGAGAGCACCTTGCTTCCCAGCATCTGAGCAACACGGGGCTCTGTTTGTAAGGAAGGGGGTTATCTGAAAGTTGGGGGTCTACACCAGCAATGAGCCAGCTCCCTGTGAGTTACAGCGGCACAGCCCAGTGTCTCGTGGATAAACGCGGGATATACTTACTTTTTTTTTTTTTGAGACAGAGCCTATCCCCCGGGGTAGAGTACCGTGGCATCACAGCTCATAGCAACCTCCAACTGGGCTCAAGCAAGTCTCCTGCCTCAGCCTCCCAAGTAGCTGGGACCACAGGCGCCCACCACAACACCCGGCTATTTTTTGGTTGAAGCTGTCATTGTTGTTTTTGGCAGGCTCAGGCTGGATTCAAACCCGCCACCTTGGCTGGCACCTTAGCCACTTGAGCCACAGGCGCCAAGCCAAGGGATGTACTTACAAAAAGACATAAAGATTCCACGTACTCCTCAGAGCTCTCTCAGGGGAAGTTTTGGCAAGTCTGAAAGTTTGACTTGTCATTAGAGGCTGTGGTTCCTACACAGCTCCTGAGTAAGGCCAAGGCCCCGTTCTCCCCAGGACGCTCCTCGGGATGCTGTGAGATCAAGATTTCTCTCCCGGGACACCAGCAGAAGCAGGCTCACTTCTGCCCTCATTCTCATTTATGTTGCTTGGGGGACACTGAGGTGGGAAAAAGGGATTATGTAGTTTTTAAATGAGGAAATTAAAGCCCAGAGAGAGAAAATGGTCTGTTCAGCTCTCAGAAAAGGTGGCAAGGCTGGGATGTGAACAGGTGGACCTTGGCTCAAGGAAATTCTAATGAGGCGTCAACATTTTCTCTAAATGTTGGTTGGAGCCTGAGGTTCATTCACAAGAAGTCGTGACGGATCGACCACAGAAGAATCTTCAAGGTGGGCCTGGATGACTTGAATCTTCTGATAAAGTTTTTTAACCCTAATTATCTGGAACATGCAGCCAGCTTTGCCTTTCCTGGTTTGTGCTGGTTCTCGTGTACACTTGGGCACGAATTCACATTGGCCGCTGTTGGTTTTCTTCTACCTGTTGGAATGAGGATGGACTGGGGACCTCTAATAACCTGTTTCCATTCTCACTGGTTCCATGACATTATTTGACTACGCAAGATCTTTAATACTTCACCATCACAAAGGCTTGATTTCATATGTGAATGATTCAGTGTCAGATGTTAGAAGGAGGGGTGGGGGCAGGCCGTGTTTTCCTGCTGACACTTTTTAAATGGTTCCTTATTTCATATTGATACAGATCAGGGACCGTGGATCACACTGACAAGCTCATAAATTACCTGCTTCTCACCGACAATACCAAGGTCTTGCTGTCTTGATGGGATAGGTGATGTTGATTGCTGAGGGTGTCTGTGAACTTGAAATTGTGTTGTTTACCCGCCAGGGACCTTGAACTTGAGACCTTCCTTCCCCACACGGGGGTACAGATGGCATGCCTGGTGTGAGTATCGTAGAAAGACATAAATTAGAGCCATTAGAGAGAGCTGGAAGAAAGGGAAGGATGCGTTGCTAATTGAAGCATCATTGCAGGGCTTCTGAGAAGCGGAAAGAGACACAATGTCAACAGCAAAACCCCAGAAGTGACAGTGTCTGTCTGTGCAAAGACCACTGGCTGCATTTGAAGCCAGAGGTCATTACCACCGGCAATTTACAGGCTCTATGACTCTGCGGGGAAAAGAAACTCACTCTGACATGCAACAATATGTTAAAGTGGGCATTTTATGATTTTCCAGGAGCAATCATTTCCAGATGACCACTTCAGGGATCCTTTAAGGAGGATAACTGATCACCTGACAGAGAACTCGGACCATTTCCTCCTCACAACGGAAGAGGGGAAAATAGCCACAATCCAGTTCTTTTGAGAGAAAAGGAGCATTTTTCAGAGAAAACAGTGCAACGTTTATAACAATGAAAGCCCAGGGAAACAAAAATACATCTCGCCTGCTTGACAAGTAAGATTTAATTAAGAGGATCGCCGTGCTAGAAAATCGGGTCCTGCCTGTGCCTCGCAGGGGAAAGCGACAGGCTTAGGAGTGAGCCTGTCCTAGCAGAGCCACCGCCTGTCCTCCTCTTACTTATTCATGAGCGTCCTTGTCACTGGGTTTCACAGCTTCACCTATTTTTAGTTAATATTTTTTTATTCCAAATGCTACTTGTGTTACTTAATGAAATAGTTAATTGATCCCACAGTAAGCCCAGATGAAGCAGAGGCTGTGGGCAGCCCGAGGGATGGTGATGGCGTTAATGCTGGGACGGAGACCGGGGCTCCTGGCCGTCTGCAGGGAGAGGAGAGTGTCTCCTGGTTCCCCTGCAAACCTGCAGCCACCATGGAACCTGACCCCTGGCTGGTAATCCCCATATCCCCTTATCTCCTGGTACATCCTGAAGCTTCTCCATGCCACCCACATCAGGCTCAGTTCTGAGAACAAGACGGCACTGCTGAGCTGACTCTTGACCCCTGCTGTCTACGCCAGAGCTGCTCGCAGAGTATTTCCTGACAGTCGTCTCTGAGTGTCCCCTGAGACGTGCCCAAGGTCCAAAAGAGAGGTCTTCCATTCCACCCAGGTTCTTATCTGTGAAACAGCCCACTGGGGACATCCAAAGGGTGAATCTGACCCCAGAATACCCCAGAGGCTGCCCTCAGCCCTCAAGATGGTGTCCCCACCCCCACAGGTCCCTGCCCCTCTCCCACCACTCATCACTGTGTTCTCTCAGTCATGGCCACACTGGCCTTACAACTAATCTTGAACAAACCAGGCTTCTGGGCACCCCAGGACCTTTGCACGTGGCCTCCACCTCCTGGATTTTCCCCACTCCCCACCCCGATCGTTTACCAAGTTAGTGCCAGGAGCCTGGTCATTTGTCAGTTCTCAGATGAATGTCACCTCCTTAGGGAATTCTTCTGTGTGTCTCATCACCCCCCTGTCCTGGCCCAGACCCTGGGTCAGGTCCCCTCAAAGCCCCTCTCACCATGATGCCTTTTTTTCCCAGCCAGGACCAATCATAATAAATGAGGTCTTGTTATCTGAAGACAATCTGTACAAATAAAAAGCCTATTTGAGAGAAATTCAATTAAATTGGGTACCCAAGTTTCACAGTAAACGATCTGTGATTTGCTTAACAAACACTCACTTCGGACTTGCTTTAAGCCAGGCCTGCTCTCAGAACTCCACGTGTGTGAAACCAGCTCTTCCTCCAAAGCACAACTGTTGCCACCGTCACCCCCACTCTGCAGAGGAGGACGCGGAGGCACAGGGAGGCTGCTTGTGCAGAAATCGGCGCCATCACGTTGCATCCAGGTCACCTGGCGCCAGGCCCTGCTCTCAGCCGTGGCACCTGCCACCTCTTCCAATAAACTGCTTAATTAGAGCTTTATTGAAAAGGATGGAACTAATTTGGTAAAAATAAGTCTTTATCTTTTATTTAACCATATTTAAGTTATAGTGGTAAATGTGCCCTAATTGATAGAGCAATCAAAGACTGAATTGAGTACTAGAATTTGTGGTTTTCCTAATAAAATGGAAGCTGTGCAGTATCTTACCCTTCTCTCTCTCTTTGCAACCTGACCAAAGGAGTCACTTTCAAAAAGGATCAACGGCTCCTGAGGCCTCTCCCCAGGTCCTCTCTTCCTCCTGTCACAGTCCTTGTGCCCTTTGGAATGTTCTGGCTCATCTTCATCCCTGATGGTGTCTCTTCTTCAGCGTTAATTGGTCTAAACCTTCCATCCTCATTGTCAGACTCTGTGGGTGATTCACATGATGCAAGATGAACAGGCTCACCCACAGCCCATGGTGTACCCCCCCACATCTGCAGGGAGACCCTAGCAGGGACCAGCCTGGTCGCTCACACCCAGGAAGTCCAAGGGAAGTGTGGGCAACCAGCTCTGAGAGCCAGTTCTAAAATGTTTGGGAATTTTGCTAACTGATTGTTAAAACTTTGGCAGCCTAAAACCAGCCATTGTGGGAGTATTTACACCAGGGAAATTGGCAATTGCTATAAATCAGAGTTGTTGGGAAGTTTTTTCCCAAAGAGCTTTATTTTTACCAACACACCACCACAGGCACACCTCACCCAAAGCTGGGACTTTGGGGAGAAGCACTCCTTATTAACTGAGGGCCCCCTCCCTGCAGCTCCAACATCCAGGGGTGCTGATCCCCAAAGCCACTGTGTTGGGACCACTCATGCCCCTAAGCACTGTGCCTGAATACCACCTTTGCCTGCATTTTGGGACATGCATTCTGCTGGTCCACAGATATTTATTGAATGCTCACTATGTCCAAAAACTGTCCTAGGAATGAGGGCAATCTTCATGGGAGCAATTAGACACCACAGTGAAGTTCACTGATCTCATACTTGTGACTTCAGCCAAATACACGAATACACATATCAGAAAAAGAAAGGGGAGTGACAGTTTCTAACAAAATAGGACTATCCTTAACCAGCCAGGTACACACAAACAAAGAGGATGCTGAACAGTCAGGCTTCAGGCAGAGTCAAGCTATACACCCTGGCCCAGGCCCCACTATGGCCGACAAACAGGGTGAGGGATACCCAGTCTCCTGACTCCAAGCTCTGTCCGTGAGATGCGCCTCAGACCCTAGTTCCTCCTAGCCATGCCTCAGTGGGCAGGGGGCCCGGCCCCACCCTATCACCATCCCACCCCCATCACTCTCTCCCCTCCTCCACCAACTCCCATCAGCTCCCTGGACCGTCTGCCCCAACCCAGAGGTCCCTCCAGCACTGTGATGGTCAGTCATCCTGCCCAGTCCAGTGCTGCCACTGTGGGTAGGGGAGGACAGGATCCCCTTAGGGTGCCCTCACCTCAGAAAAGAGCATCTGAAACACCATCAGACCTGTTCCCTTCTGAGTTTCAGCTGCCAGCAAAGCCACTCTGCCTCCTCTGTCCACACTGTGCAAACAGCGTCTGGCTCTTTCCTGGCCTGTTGTCACTGGAATCTCAACACATTGAGATGCCAGATCCCAGGAATGTGGACAGAGGGGACCGGATCTGTTTCATCCATTTGACTGTTTGATTAATATCCTCCCTGGTTCCGCCTTCCCCACTATTCAGTCATCAGACCCAGCCACAAGCCTGACACCTCACAGGCCTGAACCAACATTTTCCTGCACGAGTGATGGTCACTTTGGTTTGGGAGGGGCCGTGAACTTGTTGACCTGAGAGTGAGAACTGTTTCCCATGCTTTTGATAATCAAGAAACCTTTGATTTTAATTCATTCATCAGGGGTGTTTTTTTCTCCAAATGTTGATTTCGTTCCTATTTTAGTTTCTTTGTCCGTGTGGGAAGTAAATACAAATTGCCTGAATGTGGAATGCAGTTAGTGGAGCTGCCTTAATTGGCTAATTTGTCTCCGCTGGAGTGCAATCAGAGGCGTCTGCAGTCTTCATCGGGCGCTGTTTAAGTTAGCAAAAGTGTCCTTTCCTTCCGCAGCTGCAGGTGTCGTGGGCGGGTAGGGGCTGGGGATGGGGCAATGGACTTTCACCCGCTCACCCTAATTCTCACACGCCAGCTGCTAAATGCATTGTCAGACAGCAGAAGGCAAAACCTTCCCGTGTCATGAGATTCTTCCTCAGGTGCACCTTCAAATCGTGGAAGTAGCTCCTCAGCCCATGCCCATGAGTTTTGAATTCCGTCGAGAGCTGGCCAGGGGTCAGGAGGCTGCACCTGGACCAGGCCCACCACCCACTAGGGCTCACCCAAGCCACAGCAGCCCCCAGGTGTCTCCCATCCTCACTGTGACACAGGGTGAAGCTCCCTGATGGGGAAGGGTCCTGCCAGGGTGATGTCCTACGAACCGCACCAGGAGCAAAGGGGACGTCACCTGTTTTCCAAGACCCACTCTCTGGGCCAGGGTTCAGCTTAGGTGAGAGGGCCAGGGTGTCCTACTGATGTCTCAGCCCCAGGGACACAACCCTTCCCTGCTACAAAGCTTCCTTTTACAAACAGACAAACTCTGGTGGGGATTTTTTAAATATCTGTCCTTATGGCTAATTGGTTTAATCTTGTTTCTTTATTGGACATTATTGTCTGAAATGAGCAATGTTTATTTTGTGTCCCTGGGAAGGTCTGTAACTTCTCTAAGCCTTAATTTTCTTGCCTTTTAAAGGTTGCCACTGGACGGGGGTTGAATGATGCGGAAGGTCCCTGACATGGTGTCTGATTCAGACGCGCCCATCAGTGAATTCTTTCCTTCTGTCTTTCCTTCCATCGTTCCTTTCTTTTTTCCTTCCTCTCTCTCTCCCTTCTTTCCTGCTCTTTTCCTAATTGTCCTCCTGAATGACAGAGAGACGCTTGCTCTTCAAAATCTGTCTATATTTATCCTTTAATCGGAAAAAAAAAAACTGTGTCTGATTCTGCCTGACATACAGAGGCGGTGGAGACAGGAAAGGTTTTTACAAGGCAGTCAAGGGCCAAAGGCTTGTCCGTGATGACAGTACATGTTTTCTGATTTCTTGGAGTTTATGTGCATTTTCTCTAATTTATTATTTTGAAAAGTACCCAAGCTATAGAAAAGTTTCAAGAGTAGTGCAGTGAACACCCACGTACCACATCCCCTGCATTTTGATAAACACTGCATCATTCTGGCTGTGTAATCTTTATGCTACATATATATTTTTTATTACATTTTATCAGTTAAACCATTTGAAAATATGCCACACAAAACATAATGTTTCACACCTAAGCACTTTAGCTTGCATGTCCTTTAAAAACGATCTTCTACCAAGTCTCCCAACCATTTCACCTCTAAGAGATTGAATGTGAGTGTAGAAATATGGTTTAATAAGCAGTCCAAATAGAAAGCTTTTTTCCTTAATCCTGGAATCCTCTCAATTATCATGCATTCCCTTTGGTTGTCATGAGTCATCTCCTGGAACAAGGCACCTTTTGTTTGCTCTTCATGACATGAACGTGTTTTTAAGATTTCCTCTTGTCTCAGAAAGTTAGAAGGTGGATTCCGATCCTGGATGTCCACAGTGCTGGACCAGAAGCCTACTATCTGTGCGTAGGAGTCTGTATTCTCGGGGGTCTCGGGCATTTCAACAAATTTCCAAGACAGCTGTATCTCCCTCCACTACGAGAAGAAACAAAGACACATGTGTTTTGTCATCTTGTCCCATCCAACCACGTGAGCCAGTCTGAAAACTCTGCTGCTAGAGAGGTGCACTCAGGAGCGATCTGTGAGCTCTCGGTCTCGCTATCAGGCGAGATGGGGGGTAATTGGGACTATTATCCTCACGCTGCCATCAGGACTTGTGGCTGTGACAACATCAAAGGGCATCTGTACAAAAGCATCAGAAAAGCACAGGTGTAACCGGAGCTGGTCTCAGCAGCCTGGGCCTCCCACCCCCACCCCAGAGCTGCTGCTGTTGAAAAGCAGCAACGGGCCCAGAATCAGCCCTGAAAGCCACAGGGGAGTCAGGTCTGCAGTGGCCAAGCAGGTCATTTTGTCTAGAACCTGGGCTCTTTAAAGGTGGCGATGTCTGGCCCAGAAGCCTGCAGAGGTGGAGCTGTCCACGCATTCGTTCAGGACGTATCTAAGCAGGGCCCCCTGGGCACCAGGCACAGCAAAGAACAAGATAGGTAAAGATCCCTGGCCTGCAGGAGCTCACAGTCTGCAGAGGGAGACAGATGACAAGCAAGTGACAGCCCAAGACATTATGTACGACTACCATGTGAGTTCCTCAGTCCTCACCATGGTTGCCCTATGATGGCAAAGAAGCTGCCCCCTGGGCTCTCCTGCTGAGGAATCCTTGGGCCACAGAAGCCCACATGGCCTGAGAGTTGAACCCTGGGAAGCAGATCCACGTCTTTGCCCCACCAGTGCCCCCTTGGAGGCCTGTTCCTCTCATCTCCCTGAGGTCAAGGAGCCCATGGTTGTCACCTGCTCACTATCCCACCAGGACTGGCAGCTTTTCTGTCTTGTCTCCTTCTCACTCTTCTGCATCTCGGGGGTCACCTTCTGGAAGAATCCAGCCTGAGTCCGTATGTCAAACGCAGAGTATGTCAGGTAGTGGGGATGCTCTGGAGAAGCCGCTTCCTACCACAGGATGCACTTGACATTTGGTGGCAGTGGTGGTGGCTGTGATTGTTCAGAGATGGGACAAAGGAGCCTCGCTGAGAAGGTGGCCTTGGAACAGGTGCCTGGCAGACATGTAGAAGAGCATCCCAGGGCAGGTGGAGGAGAGGTCAAGACCCCAAGTCAGGAGCATCTGTGCTGTTCTAGCAAGAGCCTGGGGCTGGGTGACAGGAGCAGAGGGGACAGGGCAGAAAGAGGAGAGAGATGGGCAGGGCAGGTGGAAGGAGCCAGCACCTTGTAGGTCCTGTCAACCAGGGAAAGGTGGTGACCTCTGCACAGATCAGAGTGAGAGAGAAGGCTCAGGATTGGGCCACCGCTGATCTGTCAGTTAACAGGAGGACAGATTACAGGGAAGGCTGAGCTGAGCGGCCAAAGGGGCCTGCTGTGATTATCCACCCAGAGAAGCCAGGAAGAACCTCAGAGAGGGCAGGCGGGTTCACACGGGAAAATGACACCCCCAAATCCGTGCTTCTTTCACTCTTTGTTCTAAATGGCAGTCCCTGGTTGCAATTATAACATCAATTCTGTGTAATATAAGAAAACATATTTCCTCTAAAATTTTTCACTTGACTTTCCAAGTCAAAGTGTTAATCACTTTTCCACTCTCCATTTCAAAACTTGGAGTCCCTATCTCAAGTAAATTGACATTAAGGAACTATTTTTCTGTTTGACAAAGACCTCTCAAAGTCAATCAAAAAGACTCTGAGGACATCAAAATGTGCATTTTCCATCAGCTTAGATCATAGCAGAGGCCAACTAATGTTTGGGGGTTTTTTGAGACAGAGTCTCACTCGGTTGCCCTGGGTAGAGTGCCATGATGTCATGGCTCACAGCAACCTCAAACTCTTGGGCTTAAGCAATTCTCTTGCCTCAGCCTCTCAAGTAGCTAGGACTACAGGTGCCCACCACCACGCCCAGTTAGTTTTTCTATTTTCAGTAGAGACAGGGTCTCACTTTTGTTCAGGCTGATCTCAAACTCCTGAGCTCAGGCAATCCACTGCCTTGGCCTTCACGAATGCTAGGATTATAGGTGAGCCCCCGTGGGCAGCTGAGACCAGATAATGTTAAATGGGTGGGTGAACACATAATACCAAGGCACCCGATTTGCTCCATCTACTCAAGCTGGTTAGAGAGAAAACAAAACTCCTAGTCTTACAGTGCAGGAAAGGGAACGCGGGGCTCTGGCCAGTCTGGCTTCTCTGGATGAGCCCTCAAGAAACCACCAACTAACATAAGACACAGAATGATTTGAAAAGGAAGAAAATGATCCCCCAGCAACATGTGCCCCATTTGCAAGAAAATTACAACGAAGGTGCATCCCCTATCTTGGGTTTCCATGAAGTGAAATCCTTTTTTTCTTTAATATACTACCCAAAAAAATAAAAAATTAAATTCTCATCAATTAAAAGCTTCATGGAAAAAAATTAAAATGGAAATTTATCAAGAAATTCTAGGATACTATTACTACAAGTACAATCGAGAGCTGGAGGAGAACTTACAAACCCAGAATAGAAATCTGAAAAGAATAAAAGAAAACAAAACCGTATTTGAATATTAAAATACTGACAAGTTAAGCTGATTCTACAATGAATAAATTTCATTGTCATTTTCAACCTTACAAAAAAGTGAGCAAAAGACCTGAACAGAAGCTTTTCCAAAAGAAAATAGACTAATGGCCAGTAAACTAATGGCAAAAATGCTCACTCACCATCTCTAGTCATCAAGATTATATGAACAGAATCTACAGAAGCACTAAAAAGCTATAAAATTATTTGTAAGGCAGAGGACAAATGGTTAATTTGTAATGTATACAGAGAGGTCTTACCAAATAACTAGAAAAAGAGGCAAAGGTTCCAGATGGACCAGTGCCAGAAGAGCAATGTTAAAAGAAATTAGGGAAGGAGGGAAAGAGGGAAGAAGGGGGGAAAAAAAGCAAAGAAAAGGAAAATAAATAAGGAAAAGAAAAGATATTTAAATTCCTCTGTAGTCAGGAAATTTCATATTCAAGTCTGAGTTATGACTTTATGCCTGGCAGCCTGGCAAAAATTTTAAAGCATCATAAATCCTATTGCCCGCTGGGCTGTGGGGAAAGTGAATTCTCCTGCACTCTAATAGAAGTGTGGAGTCATAGTCTCTCCTAAAGGCAATCTGGCAACATTTAGTAAAATGTTTAAAAGTGCACATACCCCGTGTATACAGCCTGCTCTTGAACTGTTGGAAATCCATCCTATTTGTACCAAAATGTGCAGAGATATTTACTGTAATGTTGTTCGTAGTGGTGCAGAACCAGAAGCCAAACAAACCCCCATTACTAGAGGAATGGCTGAGTACTTTGCAAGTACATGCAATCCACGGAATACTGCACACAACATCTGTTTGTAAAGAATTGACTTTCATTTAGAGCAATACAAGATGACTGGATGGTGTTTTTACAAGGTTGACTGAGAAAATCGAGATACAGAGGATTGTGTATCAGATAATATCATTTTTCCAAAACAATGACTCATCTCCCTAAAAAAATTCTTTCAAACACCTGTGTGTGTGTGTGTGTGTGTGTGTGTGTGTGTGTGTTTGCCTAAGGGCAGAGGAGGAGAAAGTCTCCACAGTCACCACCAGGCATCCTATGATCCCATCATGTACATGTCCAAGTGCATCTCTGCCTAAGAATGTTACAATTAAGAAACCATCTGGCCTCACATTTGCAGTGAGAGAGGTGAACCCTCCTCTTTATCTTCTTTCTTTCAAGAAAGGCTTGAATGAAAAGAAAATCTGAGCCAGGTCTCAAAGGATAAATCAGATTTCAACAAGCAAAGATGGCCGCAGCAAGACAGAAAGATGGAAAGAACTCCTGGCAGAGGAAATGCTTCAGACAAAGGAAGGCATTTGGAAGGGCAGGTGCATCATCCCTTCTACAAATGAATAGAGACCCAGTGTGGTAAGCAGAATTTTCTACAGTGCCCCCCAAGATGTCTTTTCCCCTGCCCAGTGTATACACCCTATATCATACCTTCCTCTTGCCTGAGAGTGGGACTTATGAATAGGATGGGCTCTCACTCCTGTGAGTCGATTATGTCATATGGCAAAGGTAAGGAGACATTACAGATATTATTATTGAGGTCCCTAATCAGTTGGCCCTGAGTTTAAAATGGTGCCTATCCTAAGTGTGCCTGGCCTTAACAAGGAAGCCCTTCAGAAGAGAATCCAAGACTCCTCTGGAGGGATTTGAAGTCAGAGAAATGTTTCCTCTGCTGTCTTTCAAGAAATGAGCTACCCTGGCTTCTACGGCTACAAGGAAATGAATTCTTCCAACAACCAGGTGAGCACGGAGGAGGCACTGAGACCTCAGCCACAGGCGACATCTCGATTACAGCCTTTGAGACCTTGAGCAGAGGACCCCACTAAGGGGTCAGACTCCTGACTCACAGAAACTGTGAAGTCCTAATGCTCATTGTTTTAAGCTGCTGGGTTTATGGTAATTGACTTAGCATAGCCTGCCTTGGGGCAGGCCCCATTTGGGATTCTGGAAAAGCCACTCCAAGAAGTCAAACTAATAAACAAGCTAGTTACCAAAATACTTTGAAAAAACTGAGCAGGGATTTCAGGCGGAGAGTAACTGGGATGGGGGCTACATTAACAAGGGGGGTAGTTGGCAAGGGCCTCTCTGAGGCCTCCCTTTTGAGTTGAGACCCAGGCAGCGAGAAGGAACTGGGCAGACAAAGAGCTAAAGGAAGAGCCATCTCAGCAGAGGGAACAGCATGTGCAAAGTCCTGGGGACACCAATACTGGTCCTGCCTGATAGACCGGGGATCAAATCACTTCTCGCTGAACAAAGCTCTGGTTGTTGCGTTAGGCTGTGTCCTCAAATGATATCTATCATTTCCCATGGTAGAAATTAAGCTGATTCTACAATGAACAAAAATATTTTCAACCTTACAAAAAAGTAGGCAAAAGACACGAGCAAAAATTTTTCCAAAAGAAGGTAGACTGGCTCAGCGCCTATAGCTCAACTGGCTAAGGCGCCAGCCACGTACACCTAAGGTGGCGGGTTCGAATCCCCAGCCCGACCCGCCAAACAACAATGACGGCTGCAACCAAAAAATAGCCGGGCGTTGTGGCGGGCGCCTGTGGTCCCAGCTACTTGGGAGGCGGAGGCAGGAGACTCGCTTGAGCCCAGGAGTTGGAGGTTGCTGTGAGCTGTAATGCCACGGCACTCTACCCAGGGGGACAGCTTGAGGCTCTGTCTCAAAAAAAAAAAAAAAGAAGGTAGACTAATGGCCAATAAACATGGAAAAAAATGCACAATGTTCTAATCATTGGGAAAGTGCAAACCAAAACCACAGTGAAATGTCAGCTAACTCCAGTGAGGATGGCTTTTATCAAAAAAATCCCCAAACAACAAATGCTGCTGTGGATGAGGAGAGAAAGGAAAGACGGCAAACTAGCGCAACCTCTATGGAAAGTCATACAGAGACACCCCGAAGAACTCCAAGTGGACCCACCATTTGAGCCAGCAATCCCACTACTGGGTATTTACCCAGAGGGGAAAAAAAGTCATTCTATGAACAAAACACATGAACCTGAATGTTTATAACAGCGCAATTCACCATTGCAAAGACCTGGAATCAACCCAAGTGCCCATCAATACCCAAGTGGATTAATAAATCTCAGCCACAAACTAAAATGGGGAACTAATAACTTTGTAACAACTTGGACAGAACTGGAGACCATTCTTCAAAGTGAATTATCACAGGAATGGAAAAACAAACAGCACGTTTACTCACTATTAAATTAAAACACGTGCACGGTTTGGTAGTGAAACTCAACAGAAAACGAGCAGGTGGGGGGCAGGAGGGGAGGGTACCTAATGGCTACAGGGAACACAATCTGGGTGAGGGGGCACACTTATAACTTGGCTCAAACTGTACAAAAACAATTCATGTAGCCAAAACATTCATACCCCCATAATATTCTAGAAGAAAAAAAGAAAAAAAGATGATAAAACATCATCATATTATTTTCATATTCACAACCGTCTGTACAGCTCCCCAGATGTGATGTACAGCTCCCCAGATGTGATCCACAGCTGGAAACCCTAGTGCCTAGGAAGACACCATGTGGGTTGCAGGGATGAGGAGGGACACACACAACACCTGGAACGTGCGTTTTCTTTTCATGGATTTTTTTTCTTTTTTTTTTACAGTTGCCTGCAATTTTGGCAGGGAGGACCAATTTTCCACTAAGAGCAACAATACAAAGTTGCTTTTAAACATCAGCTTTACTGGGATATAATTTGCATACAATAAAAGTCACCAGTTTTAAGTAAACGTCTTGATGAGTTTTGACAAGTGTATGCAGTCCTGTAAGTGCCACCACAATCATGATCTAGAACATTCCCTCACTCCTCAAAAGTTCCTTCCTGCCCCTTGGCAGTCCATCTCTTTGACGCCCCAATTCCAGCCTCTAGCAGCCACTTTGTCACCTTAGCTTTGAATTTTCTAGCATCACAGGACACAGAGTGTCTGGCTCCTCACGGAGCACCCTCCATGGCGCTTTTATCAGAAAGTCGAGTCTCCTTTGCTGTTGGGTAGCATTATATTCCATTGTATGTTGATACACTTATTCCTTAACCCATCAGCCAGTCCATGTGTATTTGTTTCAAGTTGGGGTTATTATGAATAAAGCTGTCATGTGTGGACACATATTTTCATTTCTTTTGGATATATGGAGGAAAGGTCAAAGGGCACGTGCATGCTTATCTTTGTAAGAAAGTGTGAACTGTTTTTACCAAGAGGCAGCAGCAAGGGAATTATCACCAATAAACTAGGACGTTCCATATGCTCCAGATATTTGCAAACACTTGGCCTCATCAGCTTTGCTCAGCTTAATGGTTCCATGGAGATTACCATGATGATTTTTTTTTGGCAGTTTTTTTTTTTTCTGGCTGGGGCTAGGTTTGAACCCACTACCTCCAGCATATGGGGCCAATGCCCTACTCCTTTGACCCACAGGCGCTGCCCCATAATGATTTTACTTTATATTTACTTCTTGTTTTAGCAAAACACTGTATTGGGTATGTTGGGGCTCAGAAAATAGCACCTCAAAGCGAAGGCCTGGGAAGCTTAAGTTCTTCCCTGACCTTTCCTGTCCTGCTGTGTCTCAGTCCCCCTCTTCCCTGAGGCTAGCCATAGAAACCAGAATTCCTCTTCCAGGGCATAAAAGCCAAAACACCTTTTGCCAAAAGCCAGCCATAAAACCTAAAATTATTCTGCATAAAAACTGGCCAATAGCTCAGTGAGTAGGGCGCCGGCCACATACACCGAAGCTGGCAGGTTCGAGCCCAGCCCAGGCCTGCTAAACAACAATGACAACTGCAACCCAAAAAATAGCTGGGCATTGTGGCTGGCGCCTGTAGTCCCAGCTACTTGGGAGGCTGAGGCAAGAGAATATCGCTTAAGCCCAAGAGTTGGAGGTTGCTGTGAGCTGTGACATCATGGCACTCTACAGAGGATGACATAGTGAGATTCTATCTCAAAAAAAAAAAAAAAGCTGGCAATAAGGAAATTATTTGACTTGTTTTGTTGGACTGTAGGTCATAAGACCGCCATTCCAGTGAAGGTCCTGCCCCACACCCAGGAGAAGGAATTCATGCTCAGACAAGACAAGAAGAATCTAGACAGACAGGCCTTGTCGGGTTTCCCCACTCAATCTGTTAGCATTAGAGAGGACCTTTTTGTCTAATCATATTTCTGCACAGCAGTCTATCCTTTGTTGAACTTAAGCATAAAAATGGGCAATTTCTCCTGTACCTTGCGGTCTTCGTTCTGAAGGTTTCCATGTATGCCTGTTAAATAAATTTGTATGTCTTTTCTCCTATTAATCAACCTGCCTCATGTCAATAATTTTTCAGTGGAATTTTAGGGGGGCGGCCTTGGTCTCTATGGTATCACATGCGATTTTATTTTGCATCAACAAAGATATTGAGCATCTTTTCCTGTGCTTAGTTTCCACTCATACATCTTCTCTGGTGATCTTTTGCCTTTTTTTTTTAATCACCCTAGTGTCGTGGTGTCATAGCTCACAGCAACCTCAAACTCCTGAGTGGGAGCAATCCTCTTGCCTCAGCCTCCCAAGTAGCTGGGACTACAGGCACCCACCACAATGTCCAGCTAATTTTTCTATTTTTTTTTTTTTTAGTAGAGATGGGGGGGTCTCGCTCTTGCTCAAGCTGGTCGTGAACTCCTGAGCTCAAGCAATCCACCTGTCTCAGCCTCCCGAAGTGCTAGGATTACAGGCAAAAGCCACTGTGCCCGGCCTTTTTTGCCCTTCTTTAAATCAGGTTGTTTGTTTTCTCAATATTAAATTGATCTCCATAATCTCCACCCCCCGACGTGACTTCCATTATTACGTTACATTGCATGGTGAAAGGGACTTTATAAATGCCATGAAGATTACAAGTCAGCTGACCATTGATATAGGGAGATCATCCTGGATTATCCGGGTAGGCCCAGCATAATTCCGTGTACCCTTAAAAGCCAAAGGGAAAGGCACAGAGACTCAAAGCATGAGCGCTCGACTCACTGTTACTGCCTTAAAGATGAAAAGGACCACACAGAAAGCCCGAGAAGAAAATGAATTCCACCACCAAGCCATGGACCTGAAAGAGGACCCAGACAGAACCACAGCCCCTTGATCCGTCACCCGCCGAGACCCTGAGGCAGACCCCGCCTATTGGGAAAACTGTAAGATAATAAATGGGTGTTTGAAGTCCCTAAAGTTGTGGTAGTTTGTTACATGGCAATAGAAGAGTAATCTGCATACATCATCTCTTCATGAAAAGTAAAAAATAAATAAATAAATACATGCCCACAAAAGTTAAATTAAGAGGTCCAGAGGTTTCAAGAAAAGTGAGAATGTGTATTCTCGTATCCAAGGTATTATCACACGAGCAAAACGCGCTTATGTTGAAAAATACAGCCAACCCCTTGCCTCATATTCACCTCCTGTGTGGCTGCTGGAGGGGTCTGGACTTGTGACTCCAGTTTCCAGAGTCTCTAGATCCTCCTCTTCACAGTACCCCATCACACAGGAATCTCTGGGCTCTTCATTCATAGGCAACGGTCCTGCTCACGTTTTCCAGATGACATCACCCGTGCACACACACACGCGCGCACACACACACACACACACACACACCCTGCTGCGGCCCTGGCTCTACTGCGAAGGTGTTTTCTTTGACTCTGTGTTTTTTTCCTCTTCGCTTCCCCAACATGTCAACACCGACAGCCGCCTCCCCAGCTAAAGAGGCGCGCGCTACCTTAATTACGCGGGTGCTATTGAGACACTCCGGCGATAGACAAAACCCTTCATTTGGGGCAAATTAATTGTACACAAACAAGAGCACATTTCATCTTGAATTAAATTCTTCGACGCTCTCTTGGCAGAGAACTCTTTGGCTGTTTCTCTTCTTTTCTTTTTGGCGTTAAGTCTCCCCCTTTCCATGGGAGGTTTTCTTGGCAGACAGGGCCAGGCTTTGAGGTCCCTGCAGGGTGTCGTTCTGACTTCCCTTTACCGGTCATTCTGCAGCCTCAGCTGAAGCTCCACCCACTCCAGCCCACCTGAGCCTCGACCTCACCCCCAGCCCTGTGCCTTCCCATGCTGTCCTTCCCTGAAAGAGTACAACTGCCCCCTCACCACCACCCCCACCCCTCCACAAGGGCTGCCCTCCCCAAGGCCAGCAGCCGGCCCAGGTAAACGAGTGTTTAAACGTGATGAATCACAGAGCAGAAGACGCAACTGGGGAAAGAGCTCACTTTAGCCGCAAGTCCGAGATTTATTGCTGAGTGCCACAAATAATGAAATCATCAATCTTCCACGGGCTAAAAAAGGAACCCACCACAGCAAGTTTGGAAAGGGCAGTAAGGAAAAGTCCTGCCTTTGTCACCAGAGCAATTTGTGGCCTGGGTGCTCTGTGACCTTGCTGCCCTGGGCACCCCGGTCATTGTGCAGAAATGATGCCCCAGACCTGCAGCCTTCCAGGACTGGGTTATCCTTGACCGCCAAAACTTGCAAATTCACTTATGGGGGGGGGGTCCTTAGGTCCCTCTGACCACTGTCGGTGCCTCTGACCACTGAGTAACTGTCACACCCATGGGTGATTTCTGGTCCATGGCTCATCACAATAGCACCGACCTTGGCTCCGGGCCATGAAAGTGCATCTCAAGGCTCCGGAGTTTTGGAACTCATGTCCCCTGCCCAATGCTCCCAGCTTCAGCACACGTGCTGGCCAGGGTCCCAACAAGAAACAGGCTGTCGTGCAGTGGGGTAGGTTGGAGAGAGTGTGGTGAAGACTCTGCTGACTGAGGCATGGGCAGGGCGTGTGCAAATCGCTGGGAAAGTGAAACGCAGCGAGGAAGAAGCTGTGCGGAGGCCTAAGGGCTCAGAGAGCGCCCAGCACACAGCTGAGACCTCGGCCCAGGGTCTGAGCCAGCCTGGGGCAACTGCCCCCATCTCCAGCTGGCTGTCCCTGTGGCCCAGGGCAGCTATAGGTCAGAGAGTGGGCACAGTGAGGAGGCCGTTAGGGTCAGCCTGTCAGGGCACAGGACTAGGTGGGGAGAGATTAGTGTGTAAGCCTCCTGTGGCTGCTGTGACAAATGACCACAAACCTCGTACCTTAAACAACACACGTTTCTCTCCTGGTTCTGGAGGGCAGAGTTTGGAATGGATTCACAATGCTGTGCCCCTTCTGGAGGCTCTGGAGCGACTCCATTTCCCTGCCTTTTCCAGCTTCTAGAGGCTGCCTGCATTCCTCAGCCCCTGGCCCCTTCATCCTCAAAGCCAGCAATGTAGCATGTGCAAATTTCTCTCCCTCCCGGCCTCCTACCTCTGTTGTCTTCTGCCCTGGCTCTGACCCACCTGCCTCCCTTGTGAGGACCCACTTGGATAATCCAGAATGATCTCCCAGTCTCAGGATCCATAACTGAATCACATCGGCAAAGTCTCTTTTGCCATGGAAGGCCACATATTCACAGGGCCCAGGGATTAGGAGGCTTTGGGGGCTATTCTGCAGCCCACCATGGCTAGAGAGAGGAACAGGAGGGGTACAGAAGGCTTGCAGTGCCTGGCAAACATACAAGCATCCTACACGGATTAGACACACATTTGTCCACCCAGCAAGAAGCACCAGGATGTGAACTCTCTCTATCCTCGGAGGAAGGGTGTAATGTGTCCAGGCCTCTGTGCACTAAAGACATGAGACCCTTAGACTTGATCTGGGCAGGGCAAATGGACCCTCATGGATACAAATGGCTCTAATCTAGACTGTCTCATCTTCCTGGATCACGTCCCAGATCTGGTCCCTCTGGGATGTCCTGCTCTCTCCTCCTCACCCTCTTACCTTTCCTACCCAGCCTGGCTCATATGTCTGCTCCCCTGGGGAGACCTCCCTGACATCCCCTCTCTGGGCCAAATGACACTTGTTCCCCTGGACAGGTGCACCTGTGGCCTTGCCTCCCCCTGAACCCACCAACCACAGCAGGGCCCGGGAGTATTCCTGGCCAGGAGTTGATAGGACATAAGACTTCTGCCTCCATTGATGAGGTGTAGACAACCCACTTTGGTCCGTTCAGCCCCAAATGCTCCATCTTTCTGTATGAACATCCTCTTCCCCCGACACCAACACCCTTGGGTCTGCAGCAAATCATTCAGTCATGTCCTAGCACCGAATAGCCATGGGGCAACTCTAATCATATAAGTGGGATACCCCAGCACACATTTTACAGGTGACAGGTGACGCCAAGGCCATGGTCACACTCCAAGGTTTGTTCTCCACCATTAGAACATGCTAAAGAATGCCTGGAGCATGCAGCATCCACCAATACACCCTTAACTATAAATTCATCACAGCTGATACGTTCTCACGTTTGAGCATATCTCCACAGGAACTATAGGGAATAACCTTGGACTTCTCTTGACCCTCTCTTCCTCTCACATCATTTTCAACTAATCAGCAAATCCTGCCAGCTCTGCTTTCAAAATAAACCCTGAATCTGACCACTTCTGCTCCCCACCTCCACTTCCCAGGCCAGGCCACCAGCATCTCCCACCTGGAATATTCTGGCACCTCCTCACTGCCTCGGGCTCCTTCTTGCCCCCTACGGGCCATTTCCTAGGCAAAGACCTACCCAGATCCTGTCCCTCCTCTGCTCAAAGTGGGATCCGTCCCACTTGAGTCAAATCCAAACTCCTCCCTGTGGCCATATGGCCCTACACATGGCTCAGAACTTCCCAACTTTCAGGCCTTACCCCCAGCCTCAAGTCCACTGCCCAGGCTGCTCAGGCCTGTGACTCCTTTGTGACCCTCCTGCACCCCACACTCGCACCCACTCAGGCCCTGTGCTGGCTCGCCAGATGCTCCCCCAGATTCCTCTATATTTATCTTAGCTCAACCATGACTTCACAGAGTGTCCTCTCCTGGTGGCCTTCCTGGGACACCCTGTCCCCTTTATCCAGTGTGCTGATTACTTTCTCTCTGCCTCCGCACACTCCTCCACTCTGCTCTGTGCCTCTGGAGACAGCCCTGCCCACCACCATGGCTGCACCCCTCCAAAGCACTACCAGGGGACTAAGGACAGGAGAAGAGCTGCCCTCAGGAGCTGGGCCAAGCTGTTGGCAGCAGCTCCTGCTATGGCCTTCTCTAGCTCAAGTGCAACTAGGCTTAGGCATGCTGCCCCCTTCTCTTGCCCTTTGGGCCTTCGGAGCCTGGGACACCCCTTCTTAGCCCCCAGCCCCACCACCACCACTGGTGGCCATTTCATGATCTCTTTCTTAACTTTCTTCAATTGATCTTTTTTTTTAATTTTGGATTAATATGAGGCTACAAACAATTAAATTAGATTGTTTACGTTTGTTAGGTAGAGTCCAAGTGGTAGTTGAGCCCTTCACCGGGGGGTGTGTTGTATTCCCTTACATTGTGCCCGTTAGATGGGAGCACACCAGTCTCCCTCCCTCCTCTTCTTCTCCCCCCTCCTCCCTCATACTTGAATTCCATTGTATTTCTCTCCCTTGTGGGCAGGTAGCTGTTTATCTACTGGTATCATATTAGTATCTAGTACCTTGGATACTTGCTTTTCCAATCTTGTGATACTTTACTAAAGAGAACATTCTCCAACTCCATCCAGGTTAATAGAAAAGATGTAGAGTGCACTTGTAGCTCTTTGAGGATTCTTCATACTTCTTTCCAAAGAGACTGTACAATTTGCAGTCCCACCAACAGTGTGGAAGTGTCCCTTCTCTCCCCATCCACGCCAGCATCTGCAGCTTTGGAACGTTGTGATGAGGGTTATTCTCACTGGAGTTAGGTGATATCTCAGGGTGGTTTTGATTTGCATTTCTCTGATGATTAGGGACAGTGAGCATTTTTTCATGTGTTTGTTAGCCATCCATCTGTCTCCGTCAGAGAAGGTTCTCTTCACGTCTCTTGCCCACTTATACATGGGGTTGTTTGCTCTTTCACCATTGATTAGTTTGAGTTCTCTGTAGATTCTAGTTATCAGCCCTTTGTCAGATTCGTAGCTTGCAAATATCTTCTCCCATCCTGTTCTCTGTTTGCTTGGGTGGTTGTGTCCTTAGCTGTGCAGCAATTCGTCTTTCTAATGAGGTTTTTATGTCCTGCCCTAAAGAGAAGAAAATTTAAAACATTGTCAAAGATACTTTGACATAGCTTCAACTCATAAGATACATGCCAGTTCTAGAGATGGCTAAGACATGAAAATACACATCTTACAATCAGTGAACCATACATACCATATGTTTATTTGTATCTTGTCTGTTTTGTTTCTTCCACTAAACTGGGAACTCCCTGAGGCAGAGACATTGCCTGCTTTGCTTCTGGTGAATTCCCAGAGACCAGAGTGAGGCTTGGCTCATGGCAAGAGCTCACTACATGAGAGAGATGTCATCCTGGAGTAGCTGGCTTTCTGGGACTCTGCTGTCTCCTAGCACGTAATGCCACATTTGGAGTGTATGACCAACAGCATATAGAGATGTGACAGTATGGCACTTGCAATATTAGGTTATTGTGGTGAGAAATCAAAGCCACCTGCCACTAGCCATACCGAGGAACCTGACACCCATCCCCCTTCCAACTCTTGCAAGTCTCCAAAGACAACAGCCCTGGCCAGTGGTTCATCTGCAACTGGGGGACAGGTCCTGAGTCACAGCCACCCAGCTAAGCTATTCCCAGAAATCTGAGCCTCAGAAACTGTGGGAGATAATAGCTGCTCCATTGGGGGGGGTGATTTGTTACACAGAAAATAAATAACCAATATGCAACCCTAACTTAGTTAACACTCCTACATCTCAGAACATAACCCTGGGACAAAACACGCTGAGCTGTGCCTGATGCTCCTTAATTCCTTCGAGGTTCCTGACTGCTGAGAGGACAGGCATAATTCCCACCTCCATCACACATCATCATGGGCCCACATGAAGAAGTGAAGGACATTCCTTACACATCTGTTTTGGTGAAATGAGCAGTTGTGCATCCGTGGTTCATGCTGCCCCGGCCAGGGGAATGCCCGCCCTCCCTCCCTGCCTGCCCACCTCACCACGATGATCATCATCACATTTCAGCTTTTAAAAAAATCAAAAACGTATGGCTGGGTACAGTCGGAGTCTCAGTAGAAGTAAACGGTGCGGGAATGTCAGTGGAAAGAAGCACAGACAGAATAGGGAGGTGGGAAGATGGGGAGCTCCAAGCAGAGGGGAGGCTGGGCAGGTGGAGAGGAGGCCTGGGCTGTGGACAACCTAAGCTGCCAGCAGAATTGACTGTCCAGGTTGGAAGTCACACGAGAATTTTTTCAGGGATATAAAAAGCGAGAGATCCTTAAATTACTGGGGCTTCCAAGAGATAGCAGGGATCATTTATTAGAGAGGCCCCAACATTGCAAAAAATCTAAACGTGTTCTTTGCTTGGCTTTCCTCAGGGGAGGATGAGGAAGAAGTTGCCTTTGGAAACCATAATATAGTTTTCTTATGGAGGCAAAATACACAGAGAGAGAAAGAGGATGGTTTGGGAAAGAGAAGAAACCAGGTGATGGGAAATGGTGCTTCCTTACTCTTGGTGTCAAGATGTATCTGACACAGATAAAACAAAAACCAGCTCAGAGCTGTCCTCTGGGCCCTCCCTGGGCCCTCTCCACAAGTCCCAGCCCATGCAGCGCTCCAAAGGAAGTGGCCTCCAGGCCACCGCTGCCTCCCCAAGACCTGTGAGTCCCTCATGTTCTGGTGACCATCTCCCCCACATGGTGACCAGTTTGTGACAGTCCCTCCGGTGATCCGCTTACAGAAGTTCTGCTGGATTGTACTTAGAGCCCAGGAAGAGAACAGGAAGGGGCCATGCAGACACTGACTATTCGTGCGTCCTGCCTTGGTCGGCAGCCAGCCCCATCCTCCTCAACCACGCTCACTCTCCTGCACAGCAGCCCTCCAGCTCCTGAAATGGAAAAACCCATTTCTGAAAATGCATTCTTCCATTGCTAGAGCCTCCAAAAAATTCACTGTGCATTTAATTTGGGCAATGATTTTTATTAATTCCCTCTCCCCGGTTCATCTTGGCTTATTCTGTTCTCTTTTTTTCCTTCTGTTTTTTAAGGACAAGTACCTTCACCATTCCTCTTTCGAGACTATGAAATAATGCAAGCCTTTGGAGCGTAAATTTTCCTCTGAGCGCAGCTTTAGCCATGTCCCCAAGGTTTGGCCATGAACTGTTCTCTCTTTTATTGTTTCCTAGAAACCATCATTTTAGTTTTGATTTCTGCTCTGATCTGGGAGATATTGGGGAGAGAATTCCTTCCCATGAAATGCACATATTTTAAGTGTCTGGTTCAATGAGGTTTTTTTTTTTTTTTTTTTTTTTTTGCAGTTTTGGCCAGGGCTGGGCTTGAACCCGCCACTTCCAGCATATGGAGCCGGCGCCTTACTCCTTTGAGCCACAGGCACTGCCCTGGTTCAATGAGATTTGACCAACGTGTCTACTAGGGTAGACGTGAGCCCATCAAGACACAGAACATTGCTGGCCTGGCTATCTTTTTGCTTATTTTAATGTCATTTGTTTATGATCCAAGTACAAAGCCTATCAAAACCTTTATTTTTTTATATTTTGTGAAGGTTTCTTTTGTACCCCTCCAAGGGAATGATGTATAAAACATTATTAAATGTCAAATTAGTAGCGTTTCATCTCTCTTTCCACGAACCGCCCCTTTACAGTGCTGCTAAACTTAAACTATAGTTCTCATCTGGTTCGATGTTGTCACGCCTTTCTGTGCATGCCTCAAAGACCCCCCTCCACTTTGTGAGTTCCTGGAGGGTCCGAGCCACAAGTGCCACCTCTTGTCCCTGCGGCTAGACCAGCACCTGTGTGGCAGAGATGCTCCATCAGTAGTCACTGAGGGGAGAGGAATTAAATACACCTTTCCTGTGGCCTGGAGAACCCACGCAAGGGCAGGTGGTTTAGAGAGGCATTCCTCTGCCTCCCGTCTCATTTCTAGCTGGGCTCAATTCGTGGCAGATATTTCAGCCTGATCTTCAGAGAGCCTGAATAATTAAAGGAAATCATTCCAACATTCACCTATTGGCTTCTCTGCCAAGACCCAGTGGCTTGAATTAAGTAAATCATTTAAACCATCACAGCCTCGTGTTTCACGGAAGGCGTTGACAGACAGAGAGTCGATGGATTCAATTAGGGCAGCAGGGCCAGTGGGAGAGAGGTCCCTGGCCAGGGTATTGCCATGGCCTTCAGGGGCATGTCACAGGGGACAACAGCAGCTGCCTCTGCTTGTCACTGCATCTCATCCCTGAGCTGTCCAAGGGACCCCTGTTGAGAGACAGGAACATGGGGCTCAGGGACATGAACTCGGAGCCTCTGAGGGATGCTGTGGGCCCCTGCAAGGGAGAGGGCATCGGACAGCCAGGAGGGAAGAGCAGATGCCATGCTGGGGGTGGCCTGTAGGGGGACACTGTACTACCTGGCTGAATGTCTCTCATCCTCTCTCTTCTCCCAGGTCACCTGGACCTTCACAGCACTCATCAGACCCCTTCATACCCTGGTTTTCCAGATCAGCTGAATTCTTGACCATGACCATGAGGCCCTGCAAGGCCTGGCTCCTCCCTGTGGCCTCATTAGCACCCTCTGCATTCCCACTTCTCTCTGCTACTCACTCAGAGCACAGGCGCCCTCTCTTCTCAAGCCTGTACCAAAGCTCTCCCCAGCCGGCGGGCCCCACTCCTATTCCTCCCAGCACAGGAACTCCCAAACCACAAACAGCGAGATGATTTGCCAGAGCAGGGGGGTCCAGCACTCAGAACAGAGTCCTATAGTGATTCTTCTCCAGCTTTCTCAATTACCTCAAAGAAAACATCTCGGTTTGGTGCTGATTTGCCTTTAGCTCCTTTTCGGCCTTACTTTTCATCCACGTGGACAAATTAAAAAACAAGCTTACTGCCGAACGCTACACTCCTGTCCAGGGTCACCGCCTTCACTTCTGGAGTTGGCATCCTCCGACAGCAAGGGATGCTGGTTTTCTGCTTGCTCCGCAGATATGGTTTTCCTTTCAAATAAAATTTCCTTCGTGAAAACAAAAAGGGGATTGCTAAGCCACACGTGCTGATGCCGGAGTTGACAGGAAAGGCCAAGGGACCAAGGCAGTGATAAAAATCACCCCCTGTGTTGCTCCAAAGTCATAAGTAAACTATGTTCCTTACAGCTGCCCTGGGACATGAAACTTGGAGAGGTAAAAAGCAGGAGAGTGAGATCACAGCATGCTCAGGTGGCTGGACCCTGGCCGAAACCAGAAGAGCAGCTGCAGGCCCCAGAGAATAAGAGCTCAGCAGAGGCCGGCAAGGAGGGCCGAAGGAGCAGGAGACACGCCGGCTCACAAACTGCAGAAATCTTAAGAATGATGTCGGACGCCCCGTACACTCGGGATTCGAGCACCTGGGTTGCAAAAAGAATTGGGGGTCCTTTCTAGCCAGAAGTGTTTGTGACCTGGACAAATTTTTGTAAAGAAGTATCAGACACAGGTAAGTCAGGCCAGTTCCCTGGGCCATGCATAAACAGCCATGCCTGAGTCAGCCTCTTTCTGGAACCTTTTTTTCCAGTTACTGGAGCCCATAAGCCCCCCGTCACCTGAGATGGTTGAGGCTGAATTTTCTGTCACTTAGCAGATGAGCGAATCCTGATTTACAGAAACCAGAGACAATGGTTTCCTCATTTACGGATTGAGAAAAATTAATTAGACAATTTTCCTAATTTATGGAAACTGAGGTCCCACCTCCCTCTAGCTTGGTACTCTGATTTTGGAAGCTGTTGCCATCACCATTATCTGGGACGCCCCTCCCCTGTCCTCCCACAGCAATAAAAAGGGAAAAAGAGACAAGAAACCAAAGGAGGTAGATAGAATGACACCCGGGTTCCCCACCTCATGACCCTGCCGTCCCTGGGCTGCCCACCCTGGTCCTCCCCAACTAATGACAGAAAAGGGGGAGAGACGATGTTCACACCCCACAGGCCACGTTTTGTCACCAGGAAGCCTGGGAAATGCAGCTTTATTATAGACAGCTGGGTTCCCTGCAACTGTGGGGACACTGAGGTCATCTAGTGATCTCTGCTACAGCTCAGGAACCCCTGCCCTGTCTCCCTCAGGGCAGCCTTGAGTGTGGACAGATGACCTGCAAGCCCCACACCAACGTGACAGGACATCTTTATCACAGTGACCTGGCAGGTGTTCCCCAGAGGACAGCACTCGAGTCTGGCCAGGACCACACCTTCTGGATAGCCCAGGGGATGAAGGCATGAGTTGACGATGGAGAAACAGCCACAAATGCCCCTGCCCCCTTCTTGGGGCTCCCAGGGAACCCCAGGACCCACCCTCGGTGCAGCTGGTTCCTTCCCACACTGGAGACACAAGACAGGTGTCAAGGTGAGGGGACCCCCGGTCAGTCACTCTTGCATTTGACTGAAATCTGGCCTCTGAGCCAAATGCTAACTATAACAGTGTGCAATCTGTTACCTGCTAAAAATGTGCTTATTCTTATCTCCACAGGTGCGGCCGAGTTGCGGGGATAATGCTGTTTTCAGCACTGGTGCAAGCAGGTGGCAATCAGATCCTAGACTCTTGGGGACAGCGTCTATCTGCCTGGGAACTTGTCTCCGGGAGTGTGACCAATGGACGGAGGAAGGGCCAATTAGAAGAGACGCAGCAACCCCACGGCCATTAGAGCGGAGTCAGTGGTGGGAGGAGGCGGCTCCCTGGCTCAGCCTTGGACTTGGAGGCACCTGCAGTCTGTGAAGCCTCAGCTCCCAGGGCTAGGAGACTCTCACCCAGCAGGAGGGGGCGCTGGGGCCACATCCATCAGAGGAAAGATGGAGCCAGATGGCCAGGGGAGGGGCCCAAAGACATCAGGGGTGAGAGAGGGAGGATCCAGAGACTTCATTTATTCATTCACTCATTCATTCTCCAAATATTTATTGAGTCCTACTCCATGCCGGCATCCTGCTAGTGCTGGGTTGAAAGGAGCATATCACTGCCTTCATTTATTAACATAATATCTCCACAAACAGAGGCAAGAACCATCTTAGGCACTGGGAGTATAAGAGTGAAACCCCTACCCCAGCTAAAACTCTAATGGGAGGGCTCAGCGCCGGTGGCTCAAGTGGCTAAGGCGCCAGCCACATACACCTAAGGTGGCAGGTTCGAATCCAGCCCAGGCCCACCAAACAATAATGATGGCTGCAACCAAAAAAATAGCCAGGTGTTATGGCGGGCGCCTATAGTCCCAGCTACTTGGGAGGCGGAGGCAGGAGACTCTCTTGAGTTCAGGAGTTGGAGGTTGTTGTGAGCTATAATGCCATGGCACTCTACCCATGGGGACAGCTTGAGGCTCTGTCTCAAAAAAAAAAAAAAATTCTAATGGGAGATAGGTGCCTTATATCCCCCCCAAAAAATGAACAAAGAAATAACAACAAGAGCTGGGGTTTCCCAGGAACCCTCCTGCCCCGTGTCTCCAGTTCTGCCTTCCCAGGTCCAGCAGGTGTCCACATTCCCACCTGCCCACATCTTCTGCCCAGATCATCTCCTGTGCCCCCTCGAAGGCTCAAACCAACAGCCCAGCCCTGATGTGCTCTCACCCTGGAGACACCACCACAGTGTCCAAGCAAGCTAGACCATGGGGGAGGCCTCCCCTCACTTCTACCTTCGAGATCCAGACATGCAGAGCCAAATTCCCACAGAGAACCCAGGCTTCTAGAGAGTCCAGGAAATGCCATGTTTTACCCCAAGCTCCACTCAGGAAGGTGCAGGAAGGAGGAGGAGTGGACCAGGTGACCTGGGCTGTCCTCAGGGCCACCCTGGGCTATTCACCCCAGGCTCACCCATGAACTTCCAGACAACAAAGTCCCCTGACAGGTCCCTGCAAAGACACCCAGTGATCCCATGCAAAGGGCAACAGCCCCTTCCCGGGGAGACTAGAGTCCACTCATCTTAAGAAATGGGCTGGGGGCTCGACGCCTATAGCTCAACTGGCTAAGGCGCCAGCCACGTACACCTAAGGTAGCGGGTTCGAATCCCCAGCCCGGACCCGCCAAACAACAATGACGGCTGCAACCAAAAAATAGCCGGGCGTTGTGGCGGGCGCCTGTGGTCCCAGCTACTTGGGAGGCGGAGGCAGGAGACTCGCTTGAGCCCAGGAGCTGGAGGTTGCTGTGAGCTGTAATGCCACAGCACTCTGCCCAGGGGGACAGCTTGAGGCTCTGTCTCAAAAAAAAAAAAAAAAAAAAAAAAAGAAATGGGCTGGGAGCTAGGGGGACAGGGGTGGCCTAGGAGAAACCTTCTTTGTGACCCTGGAGAACCCCAGTGTTGGCTACAGCCTGAGAGAGGCCTTTGGAGCCAGTGCCTCTGCACCCCTCAGACCAGCAGCTCCCAGCCCCCGAGGGGAGGCCCCTGCCCCCCTGGGTAATGACCCCTGTGACATCACCCATGAGTGAGGCAAAGGAGGAAAGTCAGCGAGGCACTCGGCTCCTGAAGGGTCTGACCTGGAACTCATGACACCCTAAGTGCGGGTGGAGCTGCCACGTTATAAATTCCCCAGGACTTTAAAGAGGACCAGCACCCCTGCAAGCTGAGTATTGGGGCCACTGCTGGGCTCTGCGAGGTCAGAGCGGGTGCCCGGCTGTCTAGACACTTGCAGCCTGCAAGGTCCACACAGCAGGATTCCGCTCAGCAAAGGCATCAGATGCAAAGTTCGCCCGGTGTGAAGATGCGTTGTATAAGGCCTAGAAATCGTGTTTCCTTCTGGGTTACCTGAGGACTGGACTGTCCAGAGCTGTCATGCCACTGGCATTTGTCTCTGATGAAGCTGCTGCAGCCCCACCAGGGCAGACCCATCTCCACAGCAAGGAGCACTTGGTTCAGGTTCACTGGGAAGGACCATCTCTGCTGTCCTTGGTTTCACGACCTCACATGAGAGAGCCGACGCATGTCCATCCAGGAATCAAGGCTCTTAGCCCCTCATTCTACCTCTGCAGGTGACCCCAGAGTGACAGGAAGCCGACATCACCTCCTGGAGTTGGAGGCCCAGGTGCCCCACCAACCCCCAGCCGCCAGCCCGGCTCAGGAGAAACCAGGTACATCTGCCTGCCCCCGTGGGGCGAGGACTGCAGTCTCAAGTGGAGAGTGGGAAGTCACAGATGAGACGGCTTCTAGGGGTGGGAAACACCTGGGTATTTTTTTCCTTTTAGAAGCCAGATGCTGGAATGCCAAGAAATTCCTCTTACCATCGTGCAGTGCGACCATTTTCACTCACTTCTCCACGGAGGTGAGCAGGACAGTGAGAGCCCTGCGTTTCCCAGGAGCACCGCCTCTGGTTTGGATCCCACCCCACCGCTTCCTAGCTGTGTGACCTTGGGCAAGTTATTTAACCTCTCTGTGCCTCAGCCTCCTCATCTGTAAAACGAGGATAACAAAACCCTTGCTGAAGAAGATTATTGGACAGACTAAGGCAGAAAGTATCAGCAGAGCACTCAGCGCAGCGTCTGTCCCTAGGTGTGAGGGTTTAACACGTCAGGCACCATCATCATCATTATGATGAGAAATGGAATTGCTGGATCACATTTAATGATTAATATATTTTTAATTGTTTGAGGAACAGCCATACTGTTTTCCATAAGGGTTACAACTTACATTTCCACCAATAGTGCACAAAGGTTCCAAATTTCCCACATCCCCACCAACATTTGTCTATTTTCAGTTTTCTTGAGAGTAACCATCTGAACGAGTGGGAACTGTACCTTATTGTGGTTTTGATTCGCATTTCTCTGGTGGTCTTTTCATGTATTTACAGGCCATTTGTGCATTGTCCCTGGAGAAATGTCTATTCAAGTCCTTTGCCCATTTTCTAACGGGGTTATTTATTTTTTTGTTATTGAGTTGTGGGAGTTCTTTGTATGTACGTTCTGGATGCTAAACCCTTATAATACATATGCTTTGCTAATGTTTTCTCCCATTCTATGGGCTGCCTTTTCACTCTGAATTGTGTTCTTTGGTGCAAAAGGGACACAATTAGTAGTCCAATGCATCTATTGTTCTTCTGTTGCCTGTGCTTTGGAGTTCATAGCTAAGAAATCATTGCCAAATTCAATGTCATAAAGCTTTTCTCTTATGTTTTCTTCTGAGAATTGGATACTTTTAGGTTTATGTTGAGGTCTTTGATCCCTTTTGAATTAATTTTTGACCATGGTGCGTAAGGTTCTTTGGCATGTAGGTAAAGTTTGTCCAACACTGTTTGTTAAAGAAGCTGTCCATTCCCCGTCAAGTGATCTTGACACTCTTGTCAAAGATCTTTTTTTTTTTTTGAGACAGAGCCTCAAGCTGTCCCTGGGTAGAGCGCTGTAGCATCACAGCTTACAGCAACCTCCAACTCCTGGGCTCAAGCAAGTCTTCTGCCTCTGCCTCCCAAGTAGCTGGGACCACAGGCGCCCGCCACAATACCCGGCTATTTTTTGGTTGCAGCCATCATTGTTGTTTGGTGGGCCCAGGCTGGATTCGAACCCGCCACCTTAGGTGTATGTGTCTGGCGCCTTAGCCACTTGAGCCACAGGTGCCGAGCCGTCAAAGATCTCTTGACCAAACTTGTGAGGGTTTATTTCTGGGCTGTCTATACTGTTCCTTTGGTCAGGAAAGCTACTGATTGCTGTAGCTTTGCAGTAAGTTTTGAAATCAGGAAGTGTGTTATCTCCAGCTTTCTTCTTTTTTTTTTTTTTGCAGTTTTTGGTTGGGGCTGGGTTTTTGAACCCGCCACCTCCGGCATATGGGGCCGGCGCCCTACTCCTTTGAGCCACAGGCACCGCCCCATCTCTAGCTTTTAAGATTGTTTTAGCTATTAAGGGGCTGAGATTCCACATGAATTTTAGCATGAATTTCTGTATTTCTGAAAAAAATCATTAGCATTTTATAGAGGTTGCTTTGAATCTATGACTGGCTTTGGGTAGTAAAAGCATTTTGACAGTATTAAGTCCTCCAACTCATGAACGAACACACCTTTGCATTTATTTGTGTCTTTTTTTTTTTTTTGTAGAGACAGAGTCTCACTTTATCACCCTTGGTAAAGTGCGGTGGCATCACATAGCTCACAGCAACCTCCAACTCCTGGGGCTTAGAGGCGATTCTCTTGCCTCAGCTCCCGAACAGCTGGGACTACAGGCACCTGCTACAAGACTATTTTTTTGTTGCAGTTTGGCCGGGGCTGGGTTTGAACCCGCCACCCTCGGTATATGAGGCCAGCACCCTATCCACGGAGCCACAGGCGCCACCCCATGTCTTTAATTTTTTTCAGCAACATTTTGTAGTTTTCAGTGTACAAGTATTTCATCTCCTTGTTTTAAGTTGATTCTTGTCTTTTCTTCTTTTTGATACTATCATAAATGGAGCTGTTGCCTTAATGTCCTTTACAAATGGTTTGGTTTTGTGTATGGAAATGCCAATGATTTTTGCATGCTAACCTGGCATCCTGCAACTTGCTGCATCCATTCATGAGTCCTAACAGAGGGTTTTTGTAGAAATGTCAGCGTTTTCAACATATAAGATCATGTCATCTGAGAACAGAGATTATTTTTTTTCTTCCTTTCCAGTTTAGGTGGCTTTTGTTTATTTTTCTTGCCTCATTGCTCTGGCTGGGATTTCCACCGGGCTATGCTGAATACAGGCGCCTCTTCCGCGAGTGTTTGCTCGATAGCTTTCCTTCTCTTCATTCCAGCCTTACCTGGAACATCCTCTCCCTAAAGGGGGCCAACCCTGACAGTGCCCAGCCCCCGGCCTAGTCCCTTGTTATCACATGATCACGTTTTATTTTACACCACTTCCTATCATCTGAAATTACACCGTTTATTTGTTTGATTGTTTATTTCCTATCTCTGCCTCCCGGACGGGGGATGCCTGTGTGCAGGGACCCATCCTTCTTGCTTTTCCCTAGGGGGGATTCTGGCACACAGAAGTTCCTTGAGAAATGTTGATTATGGCTCGGCGCCTGTGGTTCAAGCGGCTAAGGCACCAGCCACGTACACCTAAGGTGGCGGGTTCGAATCCCAGCCCGGGCCCGCCAAACGACAATGATGGCTGCAACCAAAAAATGGCCAGGCATTGTGGTGGGCGCCTGTAATCCCAGCTACTTGGGAGGCTGAGGCAGGAGACTCGCTTGACCCCAGGAGTTGGAGGTTGCTGTGAGCATGATGCCATGGCACTCTACCCAGGGGGATAGCTTGAGGCTCCATCTCAAAAAAAAAAAAAAATGTTGATTATATGAATTGGTCAAAGGTGGGGCTGAGACACAGGCAGATGGAGACTTCCACACACCTGGCCATGCCTCCTTCTCTCTAGAGTTTTCTTCTCTGCATCCCAACAAAAGGCCTTCATCTACCAGGTTGATTCTTCACCCTGTTCTATAATTGCTCGCTTTCTGGCTGGGGTTGGTCATCGTAGAGGGGATATATCACAGTGGCCCAGGATTGGGGCTGGGGAGGATGCATCTTTAGTACCTTGAACAGTCACAATAATAATAGCATCATATTAACAACCTGCATTGCAGTTTCAAGGACTTAAGCATCCATCATCCCTGAAAGAGAAAGCTAACCAAAATGCAGATGATTATCCTGAAAATGAAGGGACAAGAGAGAGGTTTAAAAATTAGCAAGGGAAGGATTTTTGCAACATGGAATGTTTCTTCTTGGTCTCAAGGAAGAGGGCACTTGAAAGAGAAAAACAGTGGGAAAGGACCACATTTTATCTTAAAGATTAGTTCAGAGCAGAGTGTCAGGGAATCTGCAGTAATGGAGGTTTGGGGATGTAATTTTTTTAAAAATTAAGAAGGAGGGGGAAAGGCAGCAGGCCCTGAGCCTCCAGCATGGTGCACACATCATCCGTCTGCCCCTGGCAGCAGCTGGCAGGGGTGAGCACATTACAGGAGAGTGAGGGCCACCTTCCTCCCTCGGCCCTTTCTGCTCTGGGTTTAGGGATAATCAGAGTTTTATGGCTTGTCTCTTGAGAGCGATTAGAAGCAAAGCTGCCAATTACAGGCTAAATCTCAAAGCGCTTTTACAGAAATCGCACTTCCTAAACCCAAAGCCCTGATTCCCAAGCTGCCTCTTGTCATCTGTGACCCCAGCAGTTGGTCAGCAGATGACATTAAGTTGACACACTTACTCTGCCTCTACCGTGTGCCTGGGACTGGGGCACTGAGCCTCCAGGTGCAGTAACCTGCCTTATCCTCCCCTGGGCATGGTCCAACAGCACCGTTGGGATCCAGCTCCCAGACAAACGGAGCCAGGCTGGGCAGGACCTGCGCTCCTTGAGGCCCGTGGCTGCAGGACCCCAGAGCTGGCATCAGGCTACATCACAGGCTACTAAGTGCTCAGTGCCCTCACTGTGGAAAAGAGGTTTCAGTGACAGTCCTGGATCCCAACATCATTCCTGATGCCTCTTCCCAGGAAAAGTCCTCCTCCTCTGAGGCAGTGAGCCCAGTGTGACAGGACATTGAACCAGATGTTTTCAGAGGGCTCTGGATTTAGGCTGAAGTCTCATAGCTAGAAGTATTGGAACCCATCTGGGCTAAAGAATATGGAAATACCCTTGGTTTCCACCGATGCCACCCAATATGAGAGGGGGATATTTGAAAGGGGAGTTTGGGGGCTTGGCACCCATAGCACAGTGGTTACGGCACCAGCCACATATACTGAGGCTGGCAGGTTTGAACCCAGCCGGGGCCTGCTAAACAACAATGACAACTGCAATCAAAAAATAACTGGGCGTTGTGGCAGGCGCCTGTAGTCCCAGCTACTTGGGAAGCTGAGGCAAGAGAATTGCTTAAGCCCAAGAGGTTGAGGTTGCTGTAAGCTGTGATGCCACAGCACTTTACCCAGGACGACATAGTGAGACTCTGTCTCACAAAAAAAAAAAAAAGAAAGAAAGGGGAGTTTTAAAATGGAATATGCAGGAGATGCTTTTCAGCTAAGCAAGTAGGGGGCTTTGGGAGACCCACTTGCAGAGGCTGGGGTGTCTCAAAGAGAGGGTGCACATCTTCCTCCTCTCTGCGGGCAGGGGCCCCATGCAGATCAGAGTGTGGACAGGAGAGGCCTCCCCTCTCCTGGAGAAGGTGGGAGTGGTAGGAGGCTGCCCTCTACACAGAATAGAATTGGGTAAACTGCTCCCCCAGGGATGTTGGGAGCACCCATGGGCAGAGGGAGCGCTGGGCTGGGGCCACGGGAAGGTGGAGTAGGGTCACCAGGGAAGGGTACCCAGGGACAAGAACTGAGGGTGAGGTTTGCAGCAGGGCAGCAGGGGGCATTCCGAGTGCAGCGTCCCAGTGTCTGGAGCCATGTGGTGGGGCCCCTCGTGTCTCTGAACAACCCCCTCATACACTACTTGGGTCAGGTTCCCCTGAAGTGGACCCTGAGAGGGACCCTTATGCAAGAACTCAGACAAGAACCTGGACCAGAGGGGCAGTGGGGAGTGGGGACAGGGGACAGGGAAGGGCAGGAAGCCAGGCCAGGCCCCACAGGGAGGGAGGGAAGCTGCAGCCTACCTGGGGGAGTCCAGCCCAGGGTGTGAGTCCCAGCACTCTTTGCCTCACCCCAGGGCCAAGCTGGGCTTGTGACACTGCACTCCTGGGGGATATATGGGGGGGAGGCCACAGATCCACAGCCCCAAGGGAGGGGTGATGCCCTGGAGAGGGCAGTGTGGGGGAGCACAGAACACGGGAGAGGACCAGGACACGGCTGGCACCCCCATGGCCACTTCTTGTTCCTCCGCTCACTGCCTGGGAGCTATGTTGATGCCACTGCACTCCAGACAGGGTGATGGACGAGGCCCTCTCTTAAAAAATATATATAAAATTTAAAAGTTTTCCAAAAGGCTGGCGTGGTGGCTCACACCAGTAATCCTAGCACTCTGGGGGGCCAAGGCAGGTGAATTGTCTGAGCCCAGGAGTTCGAGACTAGCCTGAGCAAGAGCAAGACCCTGTCTCTAAAAATAGCCAGGCATGGTGGTGGGCACCTATAGTTCCCAGCTACTTGGAAGGCTGAGGCAGAGGATCATTTGAGCCCAACAGTTCAAGGTTGCTGTGAGCTATGACTCAGAGGCACTCTACAGAGGGTGATAAATGAAACTCAGTCTCAAAAAAGAAAAAAAAAATCCCTCTGGGTTAGTGATTATGCCTCTACAAACTCTAACCAGATGCTCCCCTCCTCCAGCCTCAGTTTCCCCACTTTTAAAGTGGGAATGGTCCTAGCTGCCCTGACACCTGATGGCTAATCTATAAACCAGGAGGAGCTGCCGGGGCCGGGGCCGGGGCCAGAGCCATTAATAAAGCTAATTCGGCTGACAGGAAGAGTTTAAAAGAAAAAAAAAAACACCGTACAAGCCGATAATTGGTGACCATCTTTTTGTCAGGGCTAATGACCTTCTGTGCCACATGGGCTGCTGGGTTCAACCCTGTCTTCTTTTTTTCTGTCATCACACAACGTTCAGCTTCAGTTTCTCGGAGGTAGGATGGGGGCACTCAGGTGCCGGTGACACCATCTGAGAGCAGAATCCTGTCCAATAGAGAATGCGAACCACACGTGTCATTTCAATTCTTTCAGTAACCACATCACGGGGGGAAGAAGTGAAAAGGAAACAGAAGAAATTAATTTCAGTCATATACCGTATGTGACCCAAGCATGAGACAGTAGCAAGGGTAAGAAGCCCCGGCCGCCCCCTTCTGCCTGCCCCCAGCTTTCCACAAGTCCCAGACTTTGACGACGTGCAACTCTCCGGCAAGATGTTTTGAAGGCAAAACAGGTTAGAGCACGTGGCCCCAGGTCTCTTGCCTGAGTCACTATAGTCCTTAAGATAAACAACCCTAGCGTTCGCCTTTTTCTCTATATAAGCTAGCATCTGGGCCAAGAGTGATGGCTCACCCGTGTAATCCCAGCACTTTGGGAGGCTAAAGGGGGAGGATTGAGCCCAGGAGTCTGAGACCAGCCTGGGCAACATAACACCACCTGTCTCCACAAAATAAATAAATAAATAAATAAATAAATAAATAAAATTAATTTTCCAATATTTCATTACACAATTTTTTTAATAAACACACAGTACAGTTAAAAGAATTATACCATGATCACCCAAACATCCACCACCTACATTTTATAATTTTTTTCTTCTTTTTCACACGTGAGGAATTTGTTCATAGGGAGGTCACAAGTTTTGTGCCCTTCATGGCGATGACCCCCGATTCCTTCTGGGCATGTCATAAACAGAGGAGCCATTCTTCAGGTCCCTTGCTCTGAGTACACCCCTAAAAAACAATTCTTTTTAAATAGCTGGGTGTAGCGGCCTGCCCGTGAAGGCATAGCTGCTCGGGAGTGAGAATTGAGCCAAGAGGTTCAAGGGAGTTGTGATGTTGCCACTATGCTCTAGCCAGGGTGACAGAACAAGACCCTGTCTCCTAAAAGAAAAGATAACAACTGACAGGGTTAATGTTTATATCTGTAAACAATAACCAGATGTACTCCTGCACCCAAACTTTAATGTGACTATGCACATACCATATTGTCACCACCGGTGCACAAACTGTATATTGAAATACTATCTCAGAGCCACCTGGCAGAACCAGGCTGAAAGGCTCCTGGGCCAAAGGCCACAGTCTATAGTCTACAGTAAGACGTCTGTATAAAACTAACTTTAAAGCTTTAAAAGCTTGACTTTTCTCTTTAGTCAAACATGACATATCTGAAATATGATTTCAACATATAGCAACCACAAAAATGAAGATCTTTTATAATTTTTTCATACCAAGTCTTCAAAATTTGGTTTGCATTTTTCATAGAGAGCACCTCTCTGCGTTTATAAGAAAGACTCAATCTGTATATGTACATGTATTTTGGGGAGTGGGGGACAAAGTCTCACTTTGTCGCCCTCAGTAGAGTGCCATGGTGTCACGACTCACAGCAACCTCAAACTCTTGGGCTCAAGTGATTCTCTTGCCTCAGCCTCCCGAGTAGCTGGGACTACTGGAGCCCGCCACAATGTCTGGCTATTTTGAAAGACGGGGTCTCACTCTTGTTCAGGCTGGTCTCGAACTCCTAAGCTCCAGCAATCCACCCACCTCGGCCTCCCAGAGTGCTAGGATTACAGGTGTGAGCCACAGTGATCTATATTTAGATTTCAGAAAATACGTAGTTAAAAAAATAGATTCACACGAACAACTTACCCCAACCATATTTAAAAGTTTTCCAATTGCTGGATCACATATCTGGTTTTGATAATTTAACTAAAATGAAATAAAATTAAAAATTCTGTTTCCCAGTCACATCAGCCACATTGCAAGGGCTCAGTAGCCCCCTGTGGCAAATAACAATCGTCTTGGGCAGATACTGGGCAGTTCCAGACATCTTCCTGATCTCTTTTTAAGTTTTCCGTCCTTACCACATCCTTCTTGGTGTTCATAAAAACAGCATCTTGCATCCTTTTTGCCCTCCTAGTTATCCATTTGCCATGTTTATTTAAGTTATACGATTGCAATACCAAGTACTTTCAACAAATAGCAACTCTGTGGGCATTTCAGACAGGAGCTGATAGCCCCAAGCTGTGGACCAGTTCAGCTACCTGTTTGCAGAAGGATGGGGGCCTGGGAGAATCAGGGGAGTAGGATAAGGAAGTCGCACAGGCAAGATCAGACTCTGCATTTAAAGCTCTAAGTTCAATGCATGGCCTACAAAAATTTGTCATTGTTGTCATTTCCACTAATCCAAAATCATCCCCATCCACCAAAGCCCTGCTCTGATGGCTCCCTAACCAATATCCTAGAACCCTAGCTCCGTTCTGGTATCTAACCCTGTCCTGTGCTGCCCCTTGGCTCAGCCCCAGGGTCCTCCTGATTGGTCTGTGGTTATGGACATTTGGCAATTCCCTGGGGACTGTTAGCAGTCATGGGGAGGAGGGGTGAGGATGGCGTAAGATGGCCAATTGTATTGGAGAGAAGAATACCCCTCACTTGAAGGAGAGATTTCTCTCCATGTCCAAAGACCTGGACAAGGAGGTTATGGTCCCAGCTGCTGGTGGCAGCTACGTTGACCCAAAAGGGAAAGCAACTTGAGAATGAAACCACAACAGCAGGTGGCAGAGCAGAGAGGCTGGTGGTGTTGAACATGGCCACTGGATCAAGCCACCCCAGAGTCTACTTCCACCATGGGAGATAAATTCGCTCACTCGTGTAAGCTGGGTTCATCAGGAGTTTCAGCTAACTCATGCACAATCCCTCCCAACATGACTTCCCTGACTGCCCCCTCATACACACACACACAACCAGCAATCCCTCCTTTGTCTGAACCCTGGCACATTTCTCACTGCCCTAACCCATTGCGCCCTGTGTGCCTGTTATGTCCACGTGCAACTCCCCCACCAGCCAGGGGCCCACTGAGAACAAAATCTGGCTTATATTTTTGCTCCTGGCCCCCGCATCCTGTGCTTAGTAAGCGCTCTGCGAATTTCATTGCACAAACTAATGTATATTTTATTGCATTCGCTTTAGAAAGCTGGATAGATGTCTGGAAAGCACTGTTTTGTGTTGTGTTTTTAAGAAACTCATCACTGGGGCTTCCCATTTGGGCTCCCCCCTCCATTGCTGGAGGTTCCGTTCCCCTTCTTTCTCTAATCCACCTCTTTTATCTTTCAATAAACTCTGTCCTTTCATTTACTCGCATGGTCCGTGGTTTCATTCTTCGATCTCTGAGATCAAGGACCTAAGATCAAGGACCCAACACAGAGAAATTCCGGCTACACTGTGATACAGTTTCTGGCTTACTATTGCATGTTGGCAGAGAATAAACACCTGACCACAGGACTCCGTGTGACCTGAGCTGCTCATGGAGAGCTGAATGTACAACAGAACTCCCTCATCAAGAGAAAGCAGTATTTGAGATCAAGCTCCAGCAAGTCTGGGAAAGTTGTAGGAATACATGGCTAAGAATCCTAGGGTGCCTGCCTTTTCTTCAACCCTCAACTAAGGCTGCAATCAGCTCACGTAGGAAGAAAAACCTCCAGCTGGATTTACAAGCGATTTTCCACGATACCTACCAAGAGTGAACCATATTATAGCCCCACCCAGGAGTGGCTTGAAAGACACAGGAATAGACATCCTCCAAGGCAGAACTCAACAAGATATCTATTGGTTGATGTGCTCTGTCAGAGAGATCACCAGAAGTACAGATCCATGCTGATTCATGGGCAATGGCTAATGTTTAGCTGAATAATTGAGACTTGGGGAAAAAAGAATACAAAACGGATGACAGGAAGGTCTGGAGAAAAATTATGGTACTGGAACTCTCAGAACAGATAGTGTGAAGGTCCCATGTGAATGTTACCCCCAAATTATCCCCCTGCAGAGAGAACTCTCAGTGATCAGGTAGACAAGGTGACCCATTCTGTGAATGTCAGGTGGCCTCCTTTCCCTGGATACTCTGGTGCTTGCAAAATAGCCTTGGCAGCTGGGATGAAGACTAAGCACTGACTGTCACCAACGCAAATCTGGTTATGACCCCTGGTGAGTAGCCAAGTTGCCAATAGCAGAGGTCGTGGCTGAGCCTTTCACATGGCACCATTTCTGGGGGGATTATGCAGCCAGAGAGCATGAGGTTGACAACAGTGGGCACCTTCCTTCAAAGAAGGAGTTCTCTGAACACGTGGTCCTAAGAAAGAAAAAAAAGAAAGAAAGATACTCATCACTGAGATGTATTCTGCTGTTAGACAACACTGCTATCTTTCGATGCCAGTAAAGACAAAGCTTAAGATGTTTAATTTTGTCAGGACAAACTACATGTCTATAAAGGTCCCATCGTCTTTTTCCCAGTTAACAGTATTTGAAGACTCATCATTTCCTTCCTGAAAGTTAGCTCCCTCTTTAACATTCAAACTCCCTCAAACAGAAGTAGCACTTGCCCACAAACCCATCTGGACAGGTGGCAGCCAAGTTAAACCTCCTCCGTGGGCCTGGAGCACCCTGGGTGTTCATGAAACTGTCATTCATTCATTCTTCAAATGCAGGGGTGCCTCACCCTATCCAGAAGTAGACTGGGCCATTAGAATAAAATCCAGGCTGAGCCTTTAAAAGATCAAAGCTACAAACTGTCCTGGGCCACTTTAGAGATGGGATTTTAGGAAGAAAGAGTTTGGGTTTTAAATCAAAGGTTAGTGCTGCAGGGCCCTGGGACATTGTTTGGCATCAGAGTCACATGGCACACGCTCCTGTGGGCTTCTGATGCTCTTCATCTCTCCTCCAAGCCGGTTGTTCCCACAGCAAAAAGGACCCCTGCATCCTTCAGGAGATTAGGCCAGATCTTAGAGCCGGTCTGATCTTCTCCATCCCTTATCCTCCCACATCCAATCTGTCGACAAAACCTGTCACTTGACCTTCAAACCCCAGCCACTACGTGGTCTCCTCTCCACACAGCCCTTGCTGGACTATGACAAGTGCCTCCTCACTGGTCACCCTGCACTGACCCCTGCTCAGACAGCCATATAAAGTCCTTTATAAAATCATATAAAGTCCTCCGTGCAAAACCCTCTAGTCACATCCCATCTTGCTCAGAATATGACACAAACTTCTTTGCCATGACCTGAAAGGTCCCAAAGTATCTCAACTCTAGCTACTGTCCTTCTGGCTCCTCTGCCTGACCTTCTTAGAACACACTAGGTGAGCTCCCACCCCAGGGCCTTTGCACATGCTGCTCCCGCTATCTGGACTATTCCTCCCCCTAGATACCCATGTGGAAGATTCCTTAATTCCTTCAGGCCTCTGCTGACCAGGCACATCTCAGGGAGGACTCCCAGGCGCCCCTCCAGTCACTCTTAATTCCAACATGTGTGTGCCACATATGTGTCTGTGTGACTGTGCTTGTGATGGGTGGGGTCTGCCTACTGTCCCCCACTCCACCTGGAATGTCAGCTCCCTGAGAACTGGGCCTTGGTCTGTTTCACCCACAGCTGTGTCCCTGGTATCTGGGATGTTCCTGGCACACAACAGCTGCTCTGCAAGGAGCTGTTGAGTGAATGAACAATGTGTCGCTCCAAGAGGGCTGTTCGGAGGGGAGTTCCCAGAGATGGACAGAGCTGCCTGGCCCAGAGCGTCTGAAATCTAGGGCTGGACTCCTCGTCCCTCCAGGAAGAGCCACTAAGAGCCTAAGTTGCACTGTGTTTTCTCAATACAAAGGCTCTTTCTGCAATTCTCTGGCCATGGGGACCTTTCTGAAGCCAGAGCTACTGAACATGGCCCCACTAAACACACTTTCCTAGAAGGAACCTTAGATGGTCAGGTCTACCTGGGTCCAGCAGCTCCTCTGTTCCTCAGGGACACAGCCAGACAGTCAGAGGTAGAGCTTAGGGAATCCCAGGGCTCATCTGGTGAGGCACCTGCAGACTAGTGAGGGGACATGACTGGCCACTAAGAGTACAGGGGACAGACCTGGCCCAGGCTAGGGCACTTTCCTGATGGAAGTTTCTGGGAACCTTGGCCCCAATTTCATTCTCTCACCATTCTTACCAGTTGGCAGAGCAGGAGAGCCCCACCTAGTAAATTAAGAAACTGAGGCACGGCCAAGGTAAGTGATTCACTTCTCTTCAAAGGACTCATTACCATGGGGCCCATAGTAAGTGGCTACAGTGTGGACCCTGAGCCTGCGGCCTGGGCTGGGTCCTGGCTCAGCCACTCAGTCTTCCCATCTGCAGAGCAGGTAATGAGCATAATTGACCCACGCATTTTACGAGCATGATGAAACCCCAGCACCGCCAACCAGGAGGAGCCCGACTCTGGAGCCAGACGCTGCTTCCGCCCCAGCAGCCCCTTCACCTGCCACAGCTCCAAGGCCTGCGAGTGGGGGTGACTGAAGGCCTCAGCACGGGGGAGGGGGGTACAGGCTGATTATGGTGTTTTGTTTGCTTCTTTAGATGTCTTCTGTTTCACTTTTACAACACAACAAGCACAACAATACGACAAGTATTTGTTAAATAAAAATACATAGAATGAACATAAAGCGCTTAGGCTGTGACTGATGCCAACAGACACTGGGTGAACTCCACCTGCCCTAATTGTTATTGACCAAGACCAGAGCCGAGAGGTGTCCAACCCTCCTGCTTCCCTCCCTGTGCATCACGAGCCCCCAGGCCACATCTCTACCCAACACCCCTTCTCCTCCTCAGGGTCACCTTTGCACCCTGCACCCTCCTCCCACCGGCTGCCTCCTCCAGACACTCTCTCCCACACACGTGCACACACCACACACATGCAGGCCCTTGCACACTCTCACTCTCTCATACACACAGTCCTTGAGACCTATTGGGCCCTCCTACAACCCCCATCCCAGTCCAGATGCCAGGACTCAGCTAAGGCCTGGCCAGGGGAACTTGCTGGGACTTGCTTCACTGCTGAGATGACAAAAGGGGCTGGACAGGCCCCTCATGGTCTCCCTGCCTCACCCACTCCCAGCTCTGTGCCTCTCCCAGCAGCCATAACCAGCCCTGGACATCTGCTTAGGCCTCTCTACTTCCCCATACCCAACCTGGAGACTCTGGAAGTGTGGTCACCCCACAGTGGGGGCCAGGTACCCAAGGCAAGCTGGACTCTGATCTCCCTCAGAACCCAGGAAAAGGCAAATGCCACAGGCTGCACAGGGGCCACAGAGAGGAATGGATAGACCAGTGCAGTAGCTAAGAGGGGACAGACCCCACTCGGTATAGCCTGAGCCCCAGAAGGTCAGTGCTGAGCTGGCAGGGGCCATGGTCACACCCCATAATCATCCCTCCTCTCTGCTGAGTGCCCCGGTTGACCAGAGTCACCTGGCAGTGTCAGAAGGGACAAAGACGAGGAAGGTGTGGTCTCTGCTCTGCACTCACATTGGCTCAGCAGAGACCCTGCACTCCACTGGGACAAGCACAGCCAGACTCAGAGAGGGACAGGATGCCGTTCTCACTAGGCTCCTGGGCAGACAGTAGGTGCAACAGTCAGCAACCAACAGGAGAAGCAGGGTGGAATCCTCCGGGGGCGGGGTGGGGTGGGGAGGGCAGCAGGAAGCAATTAGACCCACTGGGAGTCAGGTGGGCTTGGGGACTCAGGGCCAGACAGAGGAGGTAGTGCTGGGGCTGGACCTCCAAGCCCAAGCCAGAGATTGAAAAGAAAGAAAGGGGGCAGGGAAATGAACAGCCTGGATGAAGCCAGAGAACATACTATGTGGGAGCGAAAGGGGAGTTCTGCTGGGCAGAGTAGACAGGGAGAAATGACAACCAGGTCCAGAGAGGGGCTGAAAAGCAGAAGGCAGAGGCCCGAGGCGTCCACTACAGTGGGAGGACTACGTCCCCTTCACTGAGTCGTCACCTGCCACCTGTCTCATGGAGCGCAGCCTGTGGCATTGAGCATTGTAGAGATCAAATTATCATTTCTAAATTATATAGATTTATTTTAAAAACAAACTTTTGAAATAAATATACACAATTAGCTATATATATAGTTATGTTAATAGCTTAGAAACCAAAGCAACATTATCAACTGCAGCTGGGGGTGAAGGCCCAGGCTGGCTCTCCTGGTTCAAAAGGGACTCAGACGTATTAGCACCAAACTGAGACTTTTCTCCTTGAGGGAAGGGAGATGGAGAGGAGCAACTTTGTAATTGAGCGTCTGAGCATCACATCAGGAGGGTCTGAGTGGTGAATGCCACTTGTCCTCAGCCCGGGGGGTGGCAGGCGCCATGCATGTCCCGCACATAGCCTGGACACCCCCCAGTGGGCTCAAACCCACTTCTAACTACCAATACCTTCTTCTCTTGCCTGAAGGCTTTTGTCCACGGCCTTAGCAGCCCACTTTACCCACACACAAGGCAGATGGGAAGTTCAGGGGAATAATTAACACCCACTTCCAGCAACCCTCAAGGAATGACTCGTAGAAGTTGGTGTATAAATACCCCGGCTCCCTCACTCCTGGGCATCTCGCTGGCTCTATCTCCCAGGCTTGCTCCTTGGGATGAACTCCCTCTGTCCTCTGTGCCAGCAGCTGGATATCACACCCTGAACTGGTCACCTCCCTTCCCTGTCTTGCTTCCTGATGTCCCACCAGAGCTTCTTGAGGTCACCTCCTGTGTAAACTACTAGCCCTCAGATTCTTGTCTTAGGGTTTGCACCTGGAACAATGCAAACTAAGGCACCAACCATCTGTGACATTTTTCCCACCCCCAGTCCCAATGTCAAATTCCAAATCTGAGAGACTCAGTTCAAAAAGACCTAGAAGACAGCTTGGCTCTTATAATGAGATGAGAAATCAGCTCAGGAGAAGCATGCGTGGTAATTTACACTGGGAGGGCAGGGTTTTTCCATGAAATATTTTCATATGGCATTGATTACTGAAATGGAAAGCAGAATGAAATCAATCAGATTTGCATTTGGAAAAACTCTGGCTGCTGCTGTGCTGCGTGGATTTGGGGCATGCCAGGGTGTGCACGGGGTGCTGGGCTGGGCACCACTGCAGTTGGCAGGGATGACAGTGGAGGAAGCTGGAAGGGGTAACCGCCCCAGGCAGATATTTAGGAAGGGCGGTCACTGGGAATTTGTACAGGATTAGGCTGGAGGGAGGAGATTGGGGAAGAGGTGATTTCTGACTTACAGTGGAGACGGATCAGCCACTCCAAAGACAGAAAGAGCAGGAGGAGCAGGTTTGGGGAGAGAGGTCAGGAGTTCAGACTTAGGGTGCTGAGCGTAGGCGGCCTTCCCAACAGCCAGGTGGAGCTATCAAGACGCCTGCTGGGAATGTGGGACCTGAACCCAGAGGACAGCCAAGAGCGATAGAGACTATCAGCCTGCAGATGTAAATGAGGGAAGGGGTAAAGATTTTAAGATGGGGGTATGTGTGTGTGTTTCTTCATTTTTAAAAAAAGTGTAATCATTTTAAAATACACATAACATAAAATTGACCACCTTAAACATCCATCTGTATGCACCTGAGCTGTTTCCACCTTTTTGCTATTGTGAATAACACTTCCATGAACAGGGGATAAAAACATCTCTCCAAGTCCCTGCTTTCCATTCTTTTAAGTATATATGCGTGTGGATATGTATATAGACATACACACACACAGAGAAGTGGAATTGCTGGCTTGTATGGTAGCTCTACTATTTTTTTTTTTTTTTTTTTTGAGACAGAGCCTCAAGTTGTCGCCCTGGGTAGACTGCTGTGGCATCACAGCTCACAGCAACCGCCAACTCCTGGGCTCAAGCGAGTCTTCTGCCTCAGCCTCCCAGGTAGCTGGGACTACAGGCGCCCGCCAGAACACCCAGCTATTTTTTGGTTGCAGCTGTCATTGTTGTTTGGCGGGCCTGGGCTGGATTTGAACCCTCCAGCTCCGGTGTATGTGGCTGGCACCCTAGCCGCTTAAACCACAGGTGCCGAGCCAGTGGCTCTACTTTTAATCTATTGAGGAACCACCATACTGTTCCCCATGGTGGCTACACCATTGGGTACGCCCGAGAACGGTGCTCAAATGTTCCAATTTCTCTGTATGCTCACCAATACTTTTTATCTTCTGATTTTTTGATAGAAGCCATCCCAAAGGGTATAAGCCAGTTGAGGTTTTTATTATTTTTTTATTGAGACAGACAGAGTCTCACTTTGTCACCCTCGGTAGAGTACTGTGACATCCCAGCTCACAGCAACCTCAAATTCTTGGGCTCAGGTAATTCTCTTGCCTCAGCCTCCCTAGTAGCGGGGACTACAGGTACCTGCCACAACGCCCGGCTATTTTTGTTGATGTTGTTTACCAGGCCCGGGCTGGGTTCAAACCCACCAGCCCCGGAGCATGTGCCTGACACCCTAACCACTGAGCTACAGGCGCCCAGCCCCGCTTGAGGTTTTTAAAATACAGATGTCAAAAAGGTAGAGAGCAAGAAAAGGACCCGGACGGGCCCAGAGCATGTCATCGTCCTTCTTACATCATAATGACCTCACAACCTTGAATCTGCTGGGAATGCTCTTGGCTGTAGATAATAATCCTGTGAAGGCATTTACTGTTTTGTTAAGAAGGAATTTACCTAACAAATACAATCAGTGCAACTTAATTCTTTGCACCCTCCATGAATCCCAAACAATTAAAAAAAAAAAGTTACTGTTATGTTAAGAAGTCCCCCCTCCCCTAGCTGGTCTGCAGTTCAGGCTCCTTTCTGTTCTGCCCTACTCAGCTGATTGGTAACACAACGTCACCTGTCCTGGCCATACATAGCGTCCCCAATGCCAGGCATATACATGCGCACACAGGGCCATAAGAAGGGGCCACAAGGCAAGCCCTCCTCCTCCCCCAGGACCCTTATAAGATGAAGAAAACTACTTCCCCCGAGTCCAGCAGATGCCTCCTCACATCTGGGTATGGGTGGCACCTGGGGGCTTGTTAAGCCAGAGATTGCCAGACCCCACCTGAAAAGTTTCTGATTCAATGAGCCTGGATGGGGGCTCAGACTATATTCCTAAAACATTCCTAGATGACACTCCTGGGGACTGCATCATGAGAGCCACCGGCTTAAGCCATCTTGAACCATGCTCTTAAGCTGGGTAAATTACCACTTAAACAAAATCCAATTTCTATCAGCAAAGGAAAAGGAAGTAGATGTTGGTAAGAATGAAGATTTTCTGCCACAAACTCTGCGGAGCTCCCTTGTATCTGTTCCACCCACTAGTCTCTGAGCCCTAGGGGACAGAGGCCATGGAAGTCACCTTTCTGGGCCCTGGGGTCTGACATAGTTCCTAGGACTTGGTAGTAACCTTAAACAGACTGGTCAAATGTCATCAAAGTTGTCCAGGGCTCCTAGCACTCTGGTCACCCCAATCAAACTACCATCCTAGAGCCCATGCGGGTCACCTCTGAGACACAAAAGTACCCCTTCCTCCCTGGTCTCAGTGACAGCGGCTTCCCACAAGCAGCTCAGGCACCTTCCTCCTCAACGTGTCTTCCCAGGAGAGACCTGGCTTCCTGTTCTAGTGGCACCAAGTATCAGAACTCAGCCCAAAGAAGCCAAGAGCAATGCCTGCTTGGGGGTCTTTGCTGCTGCCTACACCAGGCTAAGACAGACAGCCTGTGGCCTTCAGTCTCAAATAGTGTCTGTAGCTCACCAGGGTGTGGTCCTTGTAAAAGAAACAAGCCCTCGATTCACTAATTGTCTAAACAGACACCACCAATAGAGACGTCCTACAGCCCAGCTAATGATTCTTTATAAGCCTGAGCGAATCCACCAGCAAGCAGGCCGTACATGCCACATATTCTTTTACCAACAGGGGAATCATTTAGAACGTTGCTGGCATGGAATAAGATTAATAAGAGAATAGTTTATCCTCCTGTTCACACCCTCACATTTGATCTGTACGACAGTCCTGGAGGGAGGAACACGAGGGGAGATTTGGGTGCTGGTTTTACAGATGAGCATCTACTATTCGCAACCATGTTCCCAGACACGTGCTGTGAATGTTCAATAAACAGTAGCTGCTCCACTCATCAGTCACGCTCTGCAAGGTGAAAGGAGCACACTAGGACGGGCCCAGCTCACCCAGAGGCGTCTACTGGATGGCAGCCCAGCCCTATGGGCACCAGCACCTGCTGGAGCTGCCGACAGCCGGGTACAAGCACAAACAGGTGAGTCACCCTCGAGCAGCGGAGGGTGAGGACAGACCTGGGTGCCAAGCAGAGATTCCACCAAGTCACGGCAGGGGACGGATAGGAGGCACCTCGAAGGCCAGACCCACATGGCAAGGTGAGGTCTTGCTGGAAGAAAGGCAAAGAAGGGCTTCAGGGATTCTGGAACAGGCTGGCCCTGGACGCTGAGCAGGACCAAGCTGGCCCCAGCCTCTCCACAGAGTCTTCCCAGGGATTAGGGAGCTGCACCAAAGTGGCCCAGGAGGAGAACCGCTGGGTCGCCTTCACTCCTGTTTTTGCCTGGCTGTGTGTTCTTGGGGGTGGTGCTCCATCCTTCTGGGAGCAGTGGCCTCTGTGTACCTGACTCTGGGTCACGAAGGAAGTCAGGCTAGGCCCCTTTGACATACTCTGATGTCACCAACTCTGACATCAGGCAAAAGAGGTCAGACTGGGCCTCTTTGACATACTCTGATGTCACCAACTCTGACATCAGTCAAAAGGGGTCAGGCTGGGCCCCTTTGACATACTCTGATGCCCTACACCATTGGTTCTCAACCTTCCTAATGCCGTGACCCTTTAATACGGTTCCTCATGTTGTGGTGACCCCCAACCGTAAAATTATTTTCGTTGCTACTTCATAACTGTAGATTTTGCTACTGTTATGAATCATAATGTAAATATCTGATATTCAGGAGATCCCCAAAGGGGTCGCGACCCACAGGTTGATAACTGCTGCCCTACAACACCCTAGTTCCCAGCTCCCCTCCTACTCAACCTCTAGGGCAGTTAGGACGTGCAGACCAGGGAGTGGGCATGGGGTTCCCTGCTAGGTGGAAATGGAATCGTACCCCTCCCTCCTCACCTCTTCCCCCAGTACGACCACAGACAGGGCTCTATTGGCCTGGGTCTGGGCTTCCAGCAGAACAACCCTACAGCCCAGCCCCAGGCCAGCCCCTGCCTTCCTCCTACCCTCCCACAACCAAAGCTGCTTCTGTGCATGCTTATTTGCTCTGTTGGCCAGAGCTCTGTTGGCCAGGGCCTGGGCTTCCAGCAGAACAGCCCCGCAGCCCAGCCCCTGCCTCCCCCTACCCTCCCCACAACCAAAGCTGCTTCTGTGCACACTTATTTGCATGTTTTAAAATTGCCTACACCTTGATTTCAGGGTCAGCTAGGCCCTGAGCACCCTCTGGAGACACCTTACACGCCTCCCTTTCCATTTCCCAGGCCTCCCACTGAGCAGGCGTGCTCAGCTGGGACTGCAGGTTGGCATCACCTGGGGAGCTTTCTAAAACTGCCCGTGCAGTATCTTATTGGGGTGAAGAAAAGTTCTCAAACTGGATTATGGTGATGCTTGCACAGCTTGGGAAATTTAAAAATCATTCAATGGTACATGTAAAATGAGTGAATTTTATGGTATGTAAATTATACCTCAATAAACTTGTTTTTTAAAAAAAATACACACATCCGGACCCATTGTTGATCCATTAAATTAGAATCTCTGGTTTAGGACCTGGGCTGCAATTCTTGCTCTGGTGTCACTGTGAGGACATCTCTTCCGTGCGACCACGAACAGCCAAGAACTGAGTGGCTTACAACAGAAATCTACTCTCTCACAGTTCTGGAGGCCAGGAGTCCAAAATCAAGGTGTCAGCAGGGCCACCTTCCTTCCAAAGGCTCCAAGGAGGATGTCTCTGCCTCTTCCAGCTTCTGCTGTCCTTGGCTTGTGGCCAGTCACTCCAGCCTCTGCCTCCTTCTTCACCTGGGCTCTTCCCTGTGTGTCTATGTCCCCATTTCTCTTCTTAGAAGGACACAAGTCATGATTTGAGTATTATCTCAACTATCTGCATTGCAAAGACCCTATTTCCAAATAAGGGCACATTCTGAGGTTCTGAATTAGCATGAATTGAGTGGGGAGGGCACTGTTACACCCAACACAGCAAGAATGGGCTCTGAGGCAGCCTTGGTGAGGCCAGCCAACCCAGCTGGCAGGTGTGGCCTCCTCCTTCACTTCCTTAGTAACTGTGCACCCATCAGGGCCCCAGGCCACCTCCAAAAAGCAGATCTGAGGTTCATGTCCCTGCTGATACCACCACAGGGGCTGTGCAGGTGTGACATGGTAGCAATTGTGTAGATTAAGTGTCAGCTTTGCAGATACCCAGTGGACATCCTAGACATGGGAGGATGGGGATAGGAGAGCCCCACAGGTCAAGTCCTGTCAACTAATCCAGTCTCACCTGGAAAAAAACGCTGTGCTATTGATATTTACCTGACTGGCTCCCAATGCTGCTTCTCGACTGGTTGCCAATTTGCAGGGTGGGGGAAGAGAATGATGATTAATGTTCATCCCTAAAAATAATAACTCACAGCCCCGTTTCTGAGCCAAACCCTGTCTGACAGTGTTCCACATCGATTCATTTAATTCCACATCAACTTTATGGAGTAGGTACTCCCATTATCCCCATTTTCCAGGGAAGATTAAAGACGTGAAGTACCTTGCTCAGGACGTCACAGATTGAGAGGGGCTTGGGACTGACACTTAAGCACAGCAATCTGGCTGCAGGCTGTGCCCTGAACCAGGACTCAACAAACAGCAGCCTATGAGCCAGATCCAACTCACCTGGTCTGGTTTTATACAGCCCATGAGCTCAGAATGGTTTTTACATTTTTAAAAGGCTGTAAAAAGAAACAAAAAATATGTGACAAAGAGCACGTGTGGTCTGTAATCCTCTGTACTCTGTTCTTCTGCATAAAAGGTTTCCAATTTCTGCCTTCACGACACTACACAGCCTCTCACACCCTGAACAGCCCCCAAGAAAGGGATCAGGAAGACACAGAAGTTGTAGGTGGAAGGCTCTTTCCTGTCAGGGAGTGAGACCCATGAGATGATGGCAGACCATCTCAATCACACAGCCAGCAGCTCAGGCCCATGACCCAGATAGGGCCGATCACAGCACCATGCCTCATGGTCCCAGGGATGGATGTGTCAAACAAGTCAGGTCAATGGGATGCAATCCCGGACTTCCACTGAAAAAGAGGCTTAAGAGGAAAAGGGTAAATTTATTGCCCACATAATTAAACATTCTAGTCTTAACCCAGGTGTTCACTCATGTAGTAGTTTTCTGTTGCTGTAAAACAAATCACCACAGACTTAGCAACTTAAATCTGCACAAATGTATGAATGTTATCTCATAGTTCCTGTGGTGAGGAACCCAGCTGTAGGCTAGTGAGACCCTTTGCTCAGGATTGCAGTAGGCTAAAATCAAGGCCTGGCTGAAAGTGAACAGGCAGTGACCCCATCTGAGTTTTGGGGTCTTTTTCCGAGCTCCCTGGCTGCTCTGTGGTCTGCTCCACAGATGGCAGTTTGCCCCTTTGAGCCTACTTGAAATGCCAACTTTAGGAAGGGCCCAGTGCCCTTTGAGGGCTTCTACCTGATTAGTTCAGGGCCAGAGAGGATAATCATCCTCTTCATGAGTTCAAAGTTAACTGATTGGGACCTTCATTACATCTACAAAATATTTCATCTTCACCCAATCATAGGAGTGAAATTGTCATGTCCACAAGCAAGGCCCACATTCAAGGGGATAGGATCCTGCAAAGCGCATATGCCAGGAGGCAGGAATCGGGAAGGCCAGCTTAGAATTCTGCTTCCTAGGAGAAGATTCATCCACCTAACTCATGCCTCTGCCTTGCTTTAGTCCCCAGCCCATGTGTGGCCACTGGTGGCTTCTCAATTATCACCCAATTCAAACCCAGGGGAAAGAAATTCCTAACACTCAACGGCATCAACAAAAATCCTAGATGAGGTTCCCATTGGCCCAAAATGAATCATGTACCCACATCTGACCAATCACTGGTCAAAGCATGGAATGCACAGATTGGCTAGATCTGAGTCACATGACAAACCTGGAGCCAGGGATCAAAGCCATTCCCCAGGCAGCAAGGGGAGTGAAAAGAGGGCAGGAACTGTTTCCCCAAAGGAAAACCGAGTTCCTGTCATAAAAACTGGGAAAATGAAAAGATTTTTAAAATAAGGATAATTTTTTTTATTTTTTAACTGAGGATATGGAAGCTGGAAACACTCCTCCTTGACCATACCCTTCCTCCCCCTAAAAAGCAAATATCTGTATCACAGGCACACTGTCCGAATAGACTGCCTTATTGATTTTCAGTTAAACACAATTTTTATTGTCTAAATTTCAACACTTCTCTTGAATTCCTAACTCTTTTTTAATGCAGCTATATGCCACTGCATGTGGACACCTAGAACTGGATTTTTTTTTTTTTAATGTGCAGGTCAGTAATAAGGTAAAATTCACAGCAGATTCTACACCCCAGAGTGGCTCAGGAGGAGACCCATGGAGTATGTGCCCTTGTCACGGGGCTTAGTCTCATCCAGTGGGGAGAGGGGCTCTGTCTATCCCCTCCTCTCCAGGCTCCTTGTCTCAGGGGCAAGAATCAAAATATTTAACCCTGGGCCTTGACCCATCAGCCCAGATGCCTGCTGCAAACAACCAGAGCCTTTTCCAGGCCAAATGTTGACCTGGCTGGTCTCACACAGGGCAGCACACAGCCAACAGTCTGGCTGCATCAGCACTTCCAAGAAGTTCTCCCAAGGGCATTACGCTTGGAGACAGTTTCTGTGTGAGCCTGTAAGCAGCCAGTGGTGCTTAAAATCACGGGCCCCTGGCCAGCCAATTTAACATTAATTATAAGCACTCAAGGAAGGTTGGTTGTTACATGCCAGGCCCTGTCCTAAGCACTTTGTATATAAACTCACTAATAACTCACAACAAGAAACAACGAGGGTCAATCTCTCACACGTGCTTTCTGCTCGCTGTGGCGCCTGCATGGTGACAGCCTGGTGTTGTGTCCTGAGGACGCCTCTCTCATGCACTAGCCAGTTCCTACTCAAAACCCATGCACTCACCTTGCAAACGATGGTGCCATGAGTCTGCCTTCCAGTTCCAGGTTAGAAGTTGAATGGATCGCAGCAGCAGAACAGCTGCAATTTTAGCTAGCTTACAAAAGATTTTATAGGAAAGATCATCGCCATAAAGCAAAGATAAACCTTCACATCCAGAAAGACAACCCCAAGATAGGACACGCCTTTGACATGGAGGATTTGGGAGGTAAAGCTGTGTGCTGCCACTGTTGGCATCCAGACAGTTCCCCTTCTGTGATGGATCTCACATAAAAGGCAGCGAAGAACTGGTGACAATGTGGGACCTCTGATCATCAAGAAAAAGGAACGTAAATGGACGGTTTTGATGCTGCAAACCAATTTGTCATGATGTTACCTGACGGTTCAATTAGACCCACTTCTGTCTAATTCACCTCCCCTGGGTTCTAGATGAGGTATACTGCAGCTTTCATGCTGATGGCGTTTCCCTTACTTGTTGAAAGGCTGTGGTACACATTTGCTTAAACAAAATAAGAAGGAAAAAGTAAAAACCAACTCATGGCCTGTGAGTTATTCTGATCTTGTAAGGATCCATTTACATTGCATTTAGAACATTGACACTAGAATATAGTTGTATCTTGACATCAATATATTAAATTATCCTCAAAACCATGTATTTGCAGATTGTCAGTTTAAATAGAACATATAAATTCCAAAGAAAAATCATCACCTTTTTGTATTTGTTAACCTAGAAAGTAAATGGGGTGTGATTAAGCTACATTAATTTCTTAATCCAATCTACAGAACACCTATAGGGTCTTGATTTGAAGAAATTCTTGATGTTTGTAACAGCACTGTGAAAATATGATTTCTGTGTTCTCACAATTTTCAATCACAATGAACTCTGAATGGTATTCTGCTTAATCAGAAGTAATTATAAGTCAGCCTGGTCAATGATAAAGGGGGAGTAACTTCTTTGTATTCATCTTCATGGGTATTGATCCATTAAAGGAGGGGTCCTCAAACTTTTAAACAGGAGGCCAGTTCACTGTCCCTCAGACCATTGGAGTGCCAGACTGCGGGCCACAGGATGAGTCAGCTGCTAAGCAGGACAGGCAGCAGTGGCAAAAACACCCAGCAGGCCAGATAAATGTCCTAGGCGGGCCGTAGTTTGAGGACGCTTGCATTAAAGGGACCAATGTAGAAATTTAAAAAACAATAACTCACAACAATCCCAGAAGCCTGTTCTGCTGGAAACATTGTTCATTCATTTAACAAGTATCTATTGAATGTCAACTCTATGCTAGACAATGTTCCAGGCACTGGAGCTATAATAGTGAACAAACAAACACCACCCCTCTTCTCCTGCAATTAACATAGGGAGGGGCTTGAGGAAGGGAATAGAGACAGTGGCACAGACACCAAATGAAAACAATTTGAGATAGTGGCATGTTATAGGAAGACAATAAAATAAGAAGGGCAGAGAGCAATCCTGATACATTTTTAGGTAAAACAGACCAGGGAGAACTCTTGGAGGGGATGGCATCTGAGACAGAATATGAATGATGAAAAAGAGCTGGTAGAGGGCGGTGCCTGTAGCTCAAAGGAGTAGGGCACTGGCCCCATATGCCCGAGGTGGTGGGTTCAAACCCAGCCCCAGCCCTCCCCCCCGCAAAAAAAAAAACTGCAAAAAAAAAAGAGAGCTGGTGGAGCACAATCTAGGGAAAAAGTATTCCAGGGAAGGGGGGAAACAAGTGCAAAGGTCCTGAGGCAGCAAAAAACGTCTTGAGGAACAAAGATACCTTTGTGACTCTGTTAATGAGAGCAAGCTTGTGGTAGACTATAGGATTACTGTTAACTTCCTTAGGTGTGATAATAGTGGGGAGGTCATGGAGGGGCGGACAACACCTTCTTAGCAGATGCCTGCCCCAGTCCTGAGGGATGGGGTGTCAGCATGTCCCCTTCTGATGGTTCAGCAACATATAGAGCACACTTGCAAAATATTAACAACTGTAGATTCTAGGTGGAGGGAATGTATTTGTCCACTGTACTATCCTTTAAACTTTCCTGTTTGAAGTTACATAAAAATGGAAACAAGAGAGCAGAGAACAATGGTAACTAAAAATGCCTAACTAAAAAGGTAGGCATGTGGGTTTCATGCTCGGGAACTGCAATTCCCATCAAAGGGGAGCAGATCTTAAGCCTGAGAGTGGGATGATCTGGTTTGCTTTAGCATCATGACCTCAGCTGCCCTGGATTTTCAAAGTCGGAGATTGCAGACCATGAAGGAGTATTCTTAGGACCCTGCATGCGGGTTTCCCATCCTGATTTAACGAGCATTCGTCATACACCTTCCATGAGCCAGGCACCACGTGTGCGTTTATCATCAATCTCACTTAATCCACATGACAAGGAGCAGTGGCCTTGATATTATCCCCATTTTTAAGATGAGGAAACTGAGGCCCAGAGAGGTCAGCTAAGGAGTGGGCAAGCCAGTGGGGGCAGACCCCAGGTTAATTAGGCCCCGGGATAACATTAAATCATCATCTCACTCTTACCTAGTTGCCACTAACATCAGTCATAATTGATTCATTAATTGAGTAATATTATAAACAAAGCTGAAAGGAGATTTTTCTGGAATATGATGGTAAAACTCTGATAAATCGATGTGCTGTTTTATCTCATTTAGAGAGGGCCCTAATGCGAACTGCATTAATGGTCCAGTGGATTCTGCTCTTCCCCTTGAGAAAACTCTACTTCGTCCACTGAGGTTTGCAGCCGCTCTGCCTGGGGCCACGTTACTCATTTTAATACTCAATTGTACGTGTACTTGTGTGCCTGCATTTCACCACATCCCAAATTATGTGGAATTCACATATTTAATCTTTCTTGCCTGCTCAGCCAAAGGAGAACTGTTTGTGTGTATTAAGCAACCAGACAAATCGTCACTGTTATCTGTGTTCTTAGAACAGTGTATTAACTGGAGGCGGCCCTGCTATCTTTCACTGGTAAGAGTTCAGAATAAACATCATCGCTCTTTGAAATCACTCATAAGCGGCCCCCAGGAGACTGGCAATTATACCTGTTTATAATTCTCCTCCCTCCCAAACTAACCCTTGATTCATAAATGTGCACTTTTAGGCATCAGGCGTTAGAATAAATTAGACTATACAATTACGTGTAATTAAAGGGGAAAATGGGTACCGTGCTACAAAGATTAGCTGTGTTTTGCTGAAGTAAAGCATGTCTGTGTCAGCACGCCGGCCCAGGGAGGCAGCATGAAATACAATTAATGTTCTTCTTACTTAATGGGGGTTTATGGTGCTGTTTTTCATTATCACAATATCTCAAGAAATAGAAACAGTTTTTCTCTAATGCATTTGCATGTCTACCAACAAGACAGCTTGGGTCCAAATGAAAATTCAGCAGAATTAAGCACAAATCTGTATTGTTAGGGATGATACTGGAATTTGTATTTTAAAACCCATGTAAAACTGTGTCGGCTCAGGAGCTAGGAAGTTTGAGTCCAGTCCCCCGAGGGTAGTTCTGCAGACTCCTCTGCTCTTAGAGAAGCAAGTTACAGCCAAACTCACGTGCATTATTAAAGCCACCTGTGCCCCAGTTCTGCAGCTCGCATTCCCAAGCCTCTCGTCTGCAGCCATGTTCCTACTTTTAACATTTCTCCTTTACACGCCAATTTGTTTGAGACATGTTAAAAGCTTGACTTTTACAACCCTCATAAAATCCCATCGACTCCAACCCAGATCTGGCCAGGAGTGCTCGGACAATCAGACTGAGTTTTCAACCTTTTGATGGAGATAAAGAAATAGGCAACAAGAATGATTATTTTTCCCCCTTGATTGTTGCTTATGAGTCAAGGAAATAAAACAGCAACTCTGGTTTTGCAAGGTAGATAGGACCAGATGGGTGCTCTGCACAAAAGGACTGTCAGGGAATTCACAGGAGGAAAAAAACAAAGCATGGAAGTGTCAAGACAAAGGTCCCTGAGAGGTTAAACCAACAACAGGGAGAGTCAGGGTGGCATGAGGACCTTGAAAAGCCTGATTGTCTAGACTGGACAATCACAGCGAGAAATGTCACTGGGGGCAAGGGACAGGAGAGAAGAAAGGCTGTCCCAGACAGTGGGACTGGAGGTAACAGAGGCCCCAAGGATTCTGCTGAGCCGCACCCTGGCCCAGATGAGTTGTGCCTGAGTAACTTCCCAGGCTGGGGGACATCTGAGCCCCTGAGCTCCCTTGGATCTCCCAGGCAGCCACTGAGCTCCTAAAAGGAGCCAGCATCCCCCAGCTGCCTGGAAGTAACCTGGAAAACAGGCTGAGGCCACGGCCCTGAGTTTGCTGGGAATTAAGCAAAAGAAACATGGCCAAAGAGTGCTTCGCAGACCGTCTGGCCTCATGGGTGTCTGAGCTGGTGAATTAAATCTGGACTAAACACGTGATCCACAGCACCTGCCTGCAATGAACACACCCACGTACACATGCGTGCACGTGCGCACAGCCACGCACAAGATCTGTCCCTTCCTACTTAAGAAAGGACAAGGGCCACAACACAGACATTACCACATTTGGTCTTTGAACAGCAACAATGGAAAGAATAAATACCCCAAAAGAGACCCCACATCAGCCCAATGCATAGCCCCAGAAAAAGGGACTATGAGGAGTAAACCACAGTGGGCAGGGTCAAGTGGGATGGGAGAGCCATTTGGGGATGGGAGAGCCATTTGGGGATGGGAGAGCCATTTGGGGATGGGAGAGCCAAGTTCACGAACCTGTGGCCCAAAAGGCAGTGTGTGGGATTGCAATGGTTTTTAAAACATTTTTTGCCATGGAAATGCTCCCCACCCTTGAAATAGTCTCCAGAACCCAACATAAAAAGCAAGAAAGAGGTATATCCCATTCCTGAGCCTCCCTCCCTGACCCCAGACCCCTGAAGCACTCCTACAGGGCTCTGAAGATCCAGTAAGAAAACTGTTTCTGCAGTAGGAGCCATGTTCTAAAGCCAAACACAGCCTCAAACAGCTTGAAATCCCACCTGCCAATTTCGTGTCTATGGGCACTAGTGGTATCAAAGGTGGGGTTAGTACCTGATTTGGAAAAGGAAATTCAAGGTTCTCCTGATTTATTTAGACTCTAATTGAATAGGAGAGTCTAGGAGTGGGGAAGCTGCAGCCTTGAGGAAACACGTGGCCTTCCTGGTCTTTAAATGTGGCCTTTTGACTGAATCCAAATTTCACATAAAAGGGGATCAGCAGAAAACAATGCTTTCCTTGCCTCCTCTGATGCTTAACAAAAAACAATCTTAATGAAGCTCTGTTCCCCCCCCCCTCCAAAAAGTTGTTTTTAAGAGAAAGGGCCAGGGTGGTAGCTCATACCTGTAATCCTAGCACTCTGGGAGGCTGAGGCAGGAGCATCTCCTGAGCTCAGGAGTTCGAGACTACACCGAGCAAGAGTAAGACTCCATCTCTGCTAAAAATAGAAAAACTAGCTGGGTGTTATGGCGGGCACCTATTGTCCTAGCTACTTGGGAGGCAGAAGCAGGAGGATCACTTGAGCCCAGGAGTTTAAGGTTGCTGTCATCAATGATGCCACAGCACTCTAGCCTGGGGCAACAGAATGAGACTCTGTCTCAATTAAAAAAAAAAAAAATCTTGAAATCAGAAGGCCGCAGGTCCTCTGGCTCTACAGGAGTATCAGTTTTCTTGAAAGACTGCTGCATATTACATGAGATAACCTGGTGGAAACACTCGGCAGTGGACCACAGAACCTACTAGAGCTGCCTTAGCCAGTGTGGGAACACTTAGCCACCTGTGGTTGGTCCAAACAGAATGTGTTGTTCAGGGTAGAATACATACTAAATTTCCAAGGATAAGAAAAATGTATATAAATGTATCTAATTAATAATTTTATGTTGATTACACGCTGAAGAGATAATATTTTGGATATAGTAGGTTAAATAAACTATACTATTAAAATTAATTTCATTTGTTTCTTTTACCTTCAAAGGTCACTACTAAAAAATTCTGATTATAGATGTAGGCCACTGCATACATCTATCTGACAGTAACTATGCCCTTCTCTCTGTAGAGATGAGACAGAGGGAAGAGGTCTTTGCTATTTTCTGGCTCTGAAGGCAGAGAAAGCTGCCAAGGCAAGGGAAAAGGGAGAGGGAAAGGTGGTGAAACCACTGGTGCCAAAGGTGGGATTAGTCCCTGATTTGGAAAAGCAAGTTCAAAGCTTTTCTGATTTATTTAGACTCTAATTGAATTCAGGTGACTAAGGGAACTCATGGGGAGAAGTCTACAGTTCCAAACTCTGACAAGATACTTGATTTGAATTTCAGATAAACAATGAAGAAGATTATAGTATAAGTATCTCCCCCTGGACATTACAATTCCAACTAGCATGAAAGAAGATCATACAAGACGCTGGGTTGAAAAGCAGTAATAGGCTAGGATTTAAGGCATAATCCTGGAGCTAGGCTTCTTGGTTTCAAATGATGGACGACTTATAATGTTATGACCGTGGGGCAGTTACTTAACCTCTCTGTGACTTGGTTTTTACATCTGTAAAATGGGTCTAGTAATGCTGTCTTGGATTGTTAATTAGGTTTAAAGGAGTTACTGTTGCCTACATCAGGGACTGTTTTCCCTTAACTCAGCTGTGTGTTCTGCAGGGACTGGTGGGTTCTCTGCCTGCTGTTGGCCCACCACCCTCAAAAGCTCGGACTCCCTCCGGCCTCCTCTGTAGCGCGAGGCACGGTGGAAACCGCGGTAGACAGCACCACCTTGAGTTGAATTCCTCCCTTCTAAGGGGAAACCGGTTTCTTTTTTCCCTATTCTCGGGCCATTTCTGGGCAACAGCGGCTATTTTCACTTGAGCCCAAGTTAATTTCTCAGGAAGCTTCTGGGGTGCGTGGGAAGATCCAGGGCGCTCAGGCCGTGCACCCTGCGATTTAGCTGTGGCTCCGGGCTCGAGGCGGCCTCTCCAATGGCAACTGTGTGTAGTTAAAGGCGAGCACCGGGCTTTCAGCAAAGGCAGTCCGGTGTTTGCAGACCGGAGTGGAGTCTGTGAAAGCAGATAAAAGAAAACATTTATTAACGTGTCATTACGAGGGAAGCGCCCGGCAAGGGCTGTCATACGCCCCCAAGGAACACTTGGCTCCTCCAGCTGCGAGAAAGGAGAAAGAGGAGAAGAGGCAGGGTTCACTTCGTTTCTAGCCAAGTGGACCTGATCGATGGCCTTCTTGACTTTATCAGGATATATGATTTATTAGATTTGTCCTTTTAGGTTCTCTCTCTCTCTCTGTAACACACACACACACACACACACACACACACACGACTCTGGCTCGCGTCCCTCCCTCATTTCCTGGGCGAATCCCACATCTGTTTCAACTCTGAGCCGAGGGCGAGCGGGAGTGAGCCGGGAGAGTGTGCGTCTGTGTGTCCCGGCGAGGGTGCGCGCCCGGCGCCGGGAGCGCGGCCAGCCGGGTCCAAAGGCATCGTGGAGGCCGGGAGTCGCCGGGACCCCCGCGCTCTGCCTGCTGCACGGTCCGGAGCCTGACTTCGGGGCTGGGGCCGGGGCCGCCCGCGAGGGAGCAAGTAGGGTCGGGCTAGCGGACACGCAGGAGCCGAGG